>NC_143575.1:68089118-68427592 GCF_048544385.1 Mastigoproctus giganteus
ATATCCTGCATCTTGTTTTCCAGGCTTCTGCTCATTCTAATAGAAGCAGTGCAAGAATCACTTTCACCTCTGCCAATGGCTACTGTTAATCTATTAATCATTGTATCCCCCCCAAGCTAGCAGTTTTCCGACCCACTTAACACTGCCTCGATAGCATCAGCAAATATTCTTGCACCCTTTCTATTTAAGTGTATCCCATCCCTGTAGAAGCAGTCCCTTCTGTTAACAAGTACAGACCAGACCAAAAAAAATTCTACCCCTTGAGCCTTGCACAATCTTTCCAGGGCCGAATTGATCGACAAGGCTCTCATCATATACTCCCTCCTATCATGTCTAGGCAGAATTGCAGACAAAATTTCAAATTCAACCCTAATTCACAGCTTTTTTTCAACAGTGACCTGTACTTGTTAAGTAATTCTGCCGGTCTCCTACTCTTAATATCATTAGTGCCAACGTGTACAACTATATCATCTTTTGTGCCCTTAAAAGATGATATCTGCTCTACAATGTCATCAACCTTTGCCCCTGGCAGACATATCCTGTTCCACCTATCCTTTTTACAAAGCATGTTCCCCATTTCCCTGATAATAGAGTCACCAACAACTACTAGTTCCTGTGGAACCAGTGCATTCTGCCTTGGGGGTTGCCACTGTGTTGCGTGATGACCAAGTGCAAGCTATGGCGTTGATGTGGGCAGTGAAAGCTTGATGGGCCCCCTCACTTTAAATCCTTCGAGGGAATCGACCCTGTCCTTCAAGCTCTCATATAGGCCCATAACAATGCTGAGTTGTCACCTGATTTCGTTACACTCCTTGAATCGCGCACACACAAAGACATCCCACATGGTAATATCATGTCCCGTACCCGATTGCTCCACAAACATCATGAAGCAGTGCATTTTAAAAGGCTGTGATTCAGAGGGCAACTGCCCCCCTAAGTTCTCCTCTGAGCCACAGCACTTCTATTAGCTTGAGCCTTTTGCTTTGCTGCTCTGGTCTGAGTCATGATTTCGATTTAATTTCAATAAAATTTAAATTTCAGTACAAAATTATAACCCTAAACTTGTATCCCAACACAGTTATAACGCTATATATATTTTTCAGTATCAAATATTATCTACGAGTTCTTTTATTTAAGGGCACAAAAGGTGATATTGCTCTACATGTTGGTACTGATGATGTTAAGTATAGGCAATCTGAGAGACTTTATTTAACATGTTCATTGCCTTCATGCATATGAATGGTCTTCTTAAGCAGTCAATGAACAAGTGCAATAAAAGCATAGGCACACAAAATTAACAACTACTCAATACTGGTACACTGACTGACTCTTTGCAACAACATTTTTATTAATAGACTTGGCACACAGTTTTATTTTATTTATTTATTTTTTTTTTTTTTTGCTGGTGTTCATTTGTTCTTCACTTGTGTCAATGAACTTTTTATTAAAATTTCGAGATTTGTTCTGATTTACAGCTTAGCACAAAAGTGTTTGCTTTTAGCTACGAATTCCAAACTTTTATCTTTCAACCATAATTTATGAATTTTTGGGGTGCATGCTGAGGATGTGAGAATGCTAATGTTTTTCAACATTCCAAAAATAATGGTACACTGAATGCAAGCTCTCAAATATAGGTGGAATCTAACGTGTTGGCAAATGAGGCGATGTTAAGAAAAAGAAACTACTAGTTTGAGGATATCCAGACTAATAGTTTAATGACAGCCAGAAGCAAAGACAGAATTGATCCTTGCATTGCTTCTATTGTAGCCTGAAAAGAAGGAGTATCATAAAGCCTCCTGTGGATTAATAACATGGACTAACAATTACGTGGGCTGTGTAAGTTACTTATACACTAACAGCAGGAGTACATTAAATAAATTTAATGGGTTTGAAGTATTAGTAAAGCTATCAAATGTTGACAGTAGGTATAGGAGAAACATGTGGTCACTGATACTGGAGATGCAGAATTTGAATAAATTCTTTAGGTATGTTAATACTAGATTTTGTGAGTTGCTCTATACCTGTGAACATGACGCCCCGAAAAGTTCTAGTCCGACTTAAGGAATGTAGAGAATAATCCCCTCATATCCATTAAACTTTTTAGACCCCTAAATTTAACTCTAATGTCAAGCTACAGGACTGATGAAAATAATCGGTCCATATTTATTAAGCGGTTCAAAAATTAATATTATGTCAATCCACATAATGGTTTCCTTGCTGCCAGAGGTATGGTGTTTGAAGACAGAAGTCTTGAGCCCTCAATGTTGAGACCGAGGTGTCTGAACACTACGGTTCTGACAGTGGGGAAGATGTCCCACATTTTGAAAAATTGATATCGCCTTCCCAAAGAATTATTAGCACGTTGGACTAGGAGAGTTGGTTGGAAAAGAAGCTTTCTTTATCTAAAATAGAGGTAATCCCTGTTGTTTCATAACTAGAAAGAAAGGAATAAATAACATTGGTCCACTGGATATAAATAGCTTAACTACAGATTACTAATAAACTGAATAAATATTTTATATTCACTTATGAAGTTGTTAGAGACAGAATTAGCAAATATCTCTGATATGAATAGGGAATTAAATTCAAAAGGGTGAAATGGGTAACTACAGACCTGTAAATGTGACCTCTGTAGAAAGGAAAATAATGGAGTCAATAGTTAAAGAATAATTCTGATATCATATATACTCAATTCAGTATAGTACTTTGATAAATAGCACATGTACAATTACCATGCAAGCTGTACATGTGGCATGTATCAAGTTACTACTATGGATAAAGGGATGGTTAAGCAGTAGGGCAGAAAGAACAATTATAAATGGACACTGCTCTTCATGGACTAATATGATGAGTGGAATACTAAAGGTGTTGATGCTGTGCCCCTTATTCTAAAAAGATAACTCTCCTCTAAAGAAGTCTCTAGCCCATTACCATCTTTAATATGTATTAATGATAGTGGCGTAAGGTATTTCAATCCTGATATCTAAGTTTTCTAATGTTACAAAGTGTGCACATTGGTAAATGATACTATCAAGGTAACACACCACTTCAAGATCTAGGTAAACTAAGATGGCAACTGAGTAGCAGTTGCCACTTTCCAGCACATCTTATTTGGGTAGCAGTAATCCCAGAAACATACACTATTTAGATAGCAACAAACTGAAAGGTAGTTTACAAGGAAAAACGGGTAATTGTATAGCCTGATGTGAAATTCTTTGAGCAGTGTAAACAGTTATACTGCAGTCACAGCATGGATTTGTTAAGGAACAGTCTTGTCTGAACAAACTCATTAGATACTATGACACAGTGAAATCAATTTCATCATCATATACTTAGATTTCAGAAAAGTTTTTGATACTGTTGCATACAAAAGACTCCTGTACAGATGAGATCAGTGAAAGGCTGCTTGTGCAAGATCCAGGCAAAAACTAATCATCTTTTCCTGGATCTAAGACAAGCAGCTAATGAGAGAATTAGGTAGTGGTTCAGATTTTTGGATCCTTTCCTGGTTTGGAGAAGGCAGGTAAGGTTGTCTTATGCCAGAAATCTGGAAACTGCTCTTCAAGATATACACAATCAAAGTTCTATACAACGACCCCCCCCTCCAAGGGAATGAGAAAAATGGTCATTATATCTGAAGGACATTATATCAATTGTTCATAAAATCAGCAACAAAACAAGTAAAATCTTGAACATTTAATGTAATTCTACTAATACAATATAGTATAATCTTATTTATATGTACTACTGTATTATAACAAGAAAATTATGATCGTAAATTTTGCATTGATTGCAGAGTGCAATTAAATTTCACTAAATAAGTTACGTACCTTTCAAGACCTAACAAGAGAATTGTTTCATACTTTAAAATAATCTGCAAAACATGCTGTTTCAATGACAGAGCATTTTTTAAAAAGAGAATTATGAAGGTGCATGACAGCAGTTATTTCACTTTCACAGTTAGGCTGTGACGTACATATTCTAATCCTTAATCAGCATCCTTCGCTAAAACTTCTTGTTCAACCACAGCAGGTTCTTCATTTTCATCACTACAAATTTCTGATTCCATTACATCTGCAATGAGTTCCTCTTCATTTGTGCATATCCTGAAACAATCAACATTCACTTTTGCATAATCTTTGAAGCTTAAGCTTTCCTGTAAGTTTAGGTGAGGAAGCACATGCTCAAATATTTCTTCCCTATTATCGGACAGTTCTTCACAATTTATTGAGGAAGAAGCATGCGAAACTTCACACACTGCATCATTCAAGGCAGTAAATTCAGCATGTTTGTAGCTGTTTTTCATCAATTCATCCCAAGCTGAAACACATAAATACATTGCCTGCAGGATGCCAATTTTGCATTGAATTTTGCTTTCAAGACATAGCACAATTTTGTTTAATAGCATTCTTCAGTAGTTTTTCTTAAAACACTGGATTACACCTTGATCAAGTGGCTGAAGAACTGACGTCATATTTGGTAGTAGGTACTCGACAGTGATTGCATGTGGGCAGTTTACTTGATAAACAGCAAGATTTCAACAAACAGCAAAATTTTTCTATTCTTCTTACTCATCCTGTGACAAGTCTCTGATCTATTCTTTGTAGATTTCTGATGTCATTCATTCATGACTTTTGGTTTGCTCAATACATAGTTGGTAATGTCTTCAAACCCTTAAAGCATCGAGGCTTCTGAGCTTTCCCAATGATTAAAGAGTCCAGTTTCATCAGCATTGAAGACGTCATTGTGGTCGTAGGTGAACTGCAATCATTTTCAATCCACTATAGGATGGAGGCCTCTTCAATGATTCACATTGAGTGAAATGGATCATAATCTGCCACGCTGGTCCAGTGCAGGTTGGTAGTGAATCATTTTTAGCAGTCAGGGGTTTGAACCCCGGTCTACTACACTCCTGCTCCTGATTCCACTGGCTACGGAGGCCTCCTTATCTAGGGGGGGGGGGTCAGGAGCGGGAGTGTAGTATTTGAAAGATCGGCCATGATGAGTCTTAAACTTCTGGAACCATCCATCTGAACTTTTAAATTCTTCAATATCTATTTTTTGATGTGCAAATGATTCAGGCTTAATTTTTAAAAGATTACCATCTATGGGAATGTGTTTTGCCTGCTTCGTCATTAGCCATTGCAAGAGTACCTTTTCAAGATCCGGTTACTTCGCCTTTCATGCTTGAATCCTACCCGGTGCAGCAGATTTCTCTATGCTTTCAATCTTTCAGCATAGTGAACAGAGTGCTCTCAGGAATGCCGAACTGTTTGGCAATGTCAGTCTTAGAATACACACCATTATTTACAGCTTGCAAAATCCTAATTTTATCTGTGATTGGCAAAACTATCCACTTTCTTGAAACCACACCAATAAATATACATTCTAACTAATGAAATGAATTTATAGCCAAAGTTTATTTCATTACAACACTGCCAGAAAAAAGTGTGGGAAATCTTAACAAATTATTTCTCACGGTCAGGCTGCAAGCTGGTCAATTATTTCAATATACTTGAAGCATTCTGTCATTTTTAAATGCAAATATTGTAATAAAAGAGTAAAAATTCAGATTAAGAGGTAGAAATTTATGGTCACTACAGAGAAATCCTTTAATTTTTAATGTTGTTATACTGAATGTAAAATTGAGAAATTGGCCAGGATCCACCACACAGGACATTATAACGCATAGGGAAGTTAAAAAGAGGGTCGCTGTAAAGAACTTCGACTGTATATTCTACTGTAGAGACAGAACAGAAGGCCACAGATTCTGATGAAAGGTGTTTAATCATCTCAAAATGGATGTTGTCTGAACCAATGGCACTCACCTGAGACAGAGTGCTGCTTTCAGTTCCCACTGTATAAAAGTCTCATTGTAGGCCTTGCATCTATTTGAAGACAGCTTCAATCTGTTTTTTTTTTACATTTTTGTTTGAGGGCCAGAAACTCTGGGGGGGGGGGAAGTTTCAGCAGACACTTTAGCAAATGTCTCCCCTAGAATGTTCAGAATTGCAAGTCGGTTTGCAAATGCACATATTATATACATGGATCAATGAAGAGTGTGTATATTTGCCCTTCATTACCTGGATTTTCACCCAAAACAGTTTTTTTGGTTTGCTGCCTTGGAGATGGATGGATGATGTGAAATTGATCCAAAGCTCCTTCTAGTTCTGATGTTGGATATAATGAGTTTTGGCACATGTACATTTGAAGGCTATAAAGTTATCTGTGGTAGGATAATGTTTAAATATCTCTCATGCTGTGTTTTGTGCCTTTCTGCATTCTACCATGGTTTTGGAAATAGTGGAAACTAAGTAGATGTCTTTGGAATTAACATTGCTGGTGCTGCTTGGACAATACTTTCTGTGACATACTTCACTGTTTCATTGATTGGCTTCTGGCTGGCTCTAGCGATGTTAAATGTTGCCAGGTGCTTAAAAGCATTTCAGTCGACCTGATCAATTTTCCACCGTGATATCCTCGACGGATAACATGGACTCCCACTTCTCAAGGTGGACACTGTAGGGAAATAACCAGTTCCACACAGGGAGGAGAGAAGAGAAACAGATAGAAAGGTCAATGGTGGTAAATATAAATAAGCATGTGGAAGAAGATATTCAAGCCCACCTTTAGAAGGGCCGGGTCATTGCTATTAAGCATATGCAGGATAATTAAATCCAATCCCTTCCATTGATATCTCCATTACTCTAGAGAGTATTATGTCATTGAAGTTCCCCAATAGTATACCAGAGGATGGCAGTGCTTAATGATATCATCATGGTCTGCCTGAAGAATATTGTTTCCATGTGGAAAATAGATGGAATAAATAGTTAAGAGGAAGTTACAATGCCTCTGTTAGTGAAAAGTGGCACAAGTTTAAAGGTGATATGGTTACTCACAAGGATAGCAACTCCTCCATGCCAGTGCTATCCCCAATTCTGTCCTTATAACTGTACAATTATGCAGGGAAGTCTTCATTTGCCTTTTAAAAACATCTCCTCTAAGCAAAAGTAAGTTGGCTCATGCTTATGTTGGACATTCTTGATATCACTATTTCAAAAGAATCCATGGCAATTCCACTGTAAGAATTTGAATATGGCAATTATTTAGGTTTGCAGGATCCATCTGTAGACTTCTGAAGGGTTGAAGAGCTATGTTTTCTCAGACTTGGGTTTTATCCCTTTTCGGCAAGTATGGATGTTGTCTGATATCCATTTCTCCCTCAGAAAAATGTTCAAAGACTGAGCCTTCTATGGCCTTCTTCACTTCTACATCCATTTGTTCATGTGATTCAGGAGGGTGGGATTTTGTGGCTTTTTTTGTGTGTATGGACACTTTTGAGAGAGGGTGTGTAGTAGAGGTACTTTTATAAGCTTGCCACTTATTGGTTCTTTTGAGCTGGTTTTAACAAACTCAATAAATGGTGTGCAAGAGGCATAAAATGACCATGGTGTGGTATGGTATGGTCATTTCTGTTTGTTCCCTGATGGTATTCTTCCCAGAAACCTATGCATATGAGGACTTACTATTATTTACTGGTTGGCCATGTTTTCTGGCCTCTTGATAGGAAATATTCAGTTCTGTTTTCTGTTTCTGAATTTCTTTCTCTTCTTCCCTTCTTCTGCTCAATTGTATGCAGGGTGCTCTCCTTCATAATTTGTACAATTTGGTTTTGAAGCTAAACATTCCTTGCTTTTATGGTCTTCAGCACCATATCAAGCCCAAGCAGGGCTGCATGACAAGTTGTTTGTGAGTGGCTGCACTTTTGGCACTTAAAAAAAAAAACCACCGTGGATTTGGAATGTAAATCCTTACTGGGCAGTTTCAGTAGCCAGCCTTGATGGAATTTGGAGGCTGGGATGTTGAATATAAAGATAAACATTCAAGCAGAAAATGAAGAATATTACAATATAGGCTTAACTGTACAATAATACTTTACTACAGCTTTTGCAACACAAGTCCTCTGCCTTAAACTTACTTTATTGTTTTTTTTTGCCTAAGTAGTTAAAAAAACTGGTTCTGAACAAATAAATATAATTACATAATCGATAATGAAGTATTTCTGTATGTAAGCTCACATAAATGACTAAACCTATCCAACCATCTGCTGGAAATTTAGTTCTGAACTTAGCAAAGAATCCATTTTTCGTTATTTAGCATAAAGATTAAGATTGCAGCACACTCAAATTTTCATGATATCACAATTACTTGGATGTTTGTATTTTTTCACTTCATACATAATATTAACCTTTCCGTGACAATCAGTTTATTCCTTTTCGTTGTCATAATGAATAAGGGATTAAAAAAAAAAAAAAACACATACACAGATGACTGTGATGTTACACAATGCATGATGCTTAATATATATCACTCATGAAAGATTATGGTTGTTTGGTAACAATTTCCATGGGGGGGGGGGGAGGAGGAAGGTTGAAAATTTTTAAACTAAATGTGGATTATTTACCACTGCTTTGGGATGGTAAAACTATTTATTAAATAAAAAGATTTCAATAAATGTAGAAATGCAAAATAAAGATTTGACTCTATCTGGGCAAAAAATTTTTTAGCAAGAGTTGACCAAGAAGTCTTTTATCAATACAGAAAACTTTGATGAAGTTTTCTCAAGTGATGTGTTTCTCATTTGTTGCTCCTAACAAAGGGTGGGGTGATAGCGCTGTCATTCAACTTTCACGTTGTATAAAATTAAAAGTTTTATTTATTTATTATTTAATCCCACATATAAGAATAAAAATTAATCACAAAAATAAATATAAATCCTTTGATTTTTGTTTTTAAATGCAGTTATCCCCTTGGGCCATTGGAAAAAATATGCATGTTCTCACCTCATGACGAATTTTATTGATATCCAACACTGTCATCTGTCAGAAAACAGACTATGTAGTGTTGTAGTGTGTTTTCTTCTAACAGACTACAAAACAGTCTGGGACCAAAGTCAAATTTAGCACTAGCTGTTCACAATTTTTTAGACAAACTTCAATGTGAAAGCCCAAGTAATATTTAAATTAAAACTATTTATATATTACACACACACACACACACACACACACACACACACACACACACACACACACACACACACACCAAGAAAACTATATGCCTTCATTTCAGAATGTCCAGCTTTGGGATAGACTAATTTGTTAGAAAGAAACATCACTTGTTACACAAAACATGCTTTTACATAGATAGACACTGCAAAACCATGGCTTTATTCAGGTTTTATTTTTATCTTGTTCTATATATTTGGAAATGTCTGACTGCAGTATGTAAGTGCATGCATGCACAAACTCCTTTGGTTTTGGTTTGGAGATTTTTTACACACCAATTACATCGGTCTTCTGATAAGTCCTATAAGATAAATATGTTAAATGTCTCAAGGTTATACTTTGCAATATGTACTTAAAACGGAACAAAGGTTAGCAGCGATGATGCCCAATTTTTAACTGGGGTGGAAGAAATGAAAAGCAGATGATCTTTATGAATGATCCCTTCTTAAAACTTGTGTTGATCAACAAAAAATAAAACTTACTGTTTCACTTTATCTGGAATGCACACATGATCCATCGGTATTAAATCAGACAACTCTTGCAAACTGTTTACAAAACGAAGCTTTCGACTAAATTTTGAACTGTTAAAAAAAACATGAAAATAAAGTATTAGTGAATATATATTACTGAGTTTTCAACAGTTATATAATTATTAAAGTTCTCATATATAAGATATTCATAAAATTCTTGTGCACTAATAAAAAATATTTTTAGTTGAATGCTTAAATTTTTTCATCGTAATCAGGAAAAATCTCCAGAATTTTTTTTTTACCAGTTTCTCTTGAGTGCATACAAATTTTAGACCTTTGAAGAGTAAACAGAACTTTTGAAATGTCCTATAACAATAATTTAAGAGGAGGTACATCACATCACAAATGAGACAATCGAGAAAAATGTTTGGTAACATGCAAATAAACTTCATCTTACTGAAAAATTGCATTTTTAAAAAACTGCATGCCTTGAGTCAAATCTGTTTGCATTTTTTAGCATTAAATCAGCTCACACACCAACCATAAGAATAAGTATTTACTGTAACTAAAATATTTACATATTAAAATAAAATAAATATTTACAAAAACTGCTATTATATTAAATTAAATTATATACATGTAAAAAAACATTAAAACTGATAAAATACACTAAAATAAACCGGATTAAAAGCGATAAAAATCTCTGGAGCTTTCGGAAGCATCGGCTTCCTTCCTCAGCAGTAACAAAACTTCCTGCAGCACGTCCATATATAACAGGCTCACGGTACCTATACACGTGGTGCAGTCGGCGCATGGTCTGAACTGGAAGCAGAAATAGCTCGGGAACGTGTTAAGCAAAATCGTTCATCCGTACTTAGGATGATAGTTTCAAACAGAGGATGCATGCGCATACCCCTGTCCCTATTCATAATATTGTGGTCGGATGAACAGATTCATAGGCTCTCGAGCCATTTACGGTTCCAGAACCCATGCGCTCGATCCACGATAACCGCATCCTCTGGGGAAATTTGATGCTGCTTCTCCCAAAAATGTTCGGCCACAGCAGACTTATTGTCATCAGCAGTTTTTATAGCATTTGCATGCTCCCCCAAACGATCCTTGAGCCGTCGTTTTGTCTCGCCCACATAACATTCCCCACAATCCGGGCATTTTATCTTGTATACTACTCCACTACTCAGGTCCTTTGCTATTAGGTCTTTTACCTGAGACAACACTGTGTGCAAATACCGCCCGGGAAGATGCACACAGCGTGTTTTATAACCCAGCAAAACTCTAGCGAGATGCTCAGTAACGCCCGGATAGTAAGGAATGTACATTCCTTACTATCCGATATTCCAGATGTGGGCCAGTTCCTTGAGGTTGTCACAGACATTCTCTCAGATATGCCAGACAAGCTGTACTTGCTACCTGGGAGTCCAAAACGCTGATGAAACTGATATTCAGGTGACACTCAAGTCAAGTGGACCCAATTTCGGCGAAGTCCGGATGGTCTGTGACAGCCAAATCCTCTGCTTGCACCTTGACGATGGTGGGACTGTTAGTAATCCTGGGTATAACCTCCATGCACAAGTACATGGTGGGTGACCACCCAGGTGTGAATCAACGTAAGCAGGGGTCGAGGTGTGGCGCCCACACCACATGGAGGAACGCCGCCCCTCTATGTTACCAGGCAGTACTAGGTGGTAGATGACTTTCATCAACCGGTGAAATACCACCACTTTGCTTATTGGAGGCTTGAAGTGGTGGAACCCATGTTTAGTCTCTAGAGCTAAGTTCCGGCCAACCCTTCCCTATCTCTTCCATCATGCAGTAAAATTGATGACTTTTGAGGTTATGATGAATGTCATGGCGAGATCCAATATTCCTTACATTTCGATGGTACAGCTCTAAAACGGTGTTCGCAGGCCGGCTGCTAGTTAGTACACCGGACCAAACCTATTGGTAACTCTCTAGGAGGCTTCCGGATCAGCTAGTGTATAATCTTGCTACCTCTACTCTGCCAGATAGTGACTGGAGAGAGTCCGAGTAGTGTGTATGCGGGGAGCATTGTCAAGGCCATGTTATGTCAAGGATCTGGGTATATTCTTACCACATGTACGAAATATCCAAAAATTTCATTACTTCATACAGCATGTCCCACCCACTCTTTCTTACTATTGAATACACCATGAATTGTAAAACTAATAGAGCAAGCTTATCTGCGAAAAGATCTAAACCTCCCAAGGACTTCCTAATTCATTTCACAAATATACGTGGTCTCAATTCTAATCTCAACGTTGTCCATTTCCACCTGTAGTCTTCCAAACCCCATGTACTTTTTCTGACAGAATCTTTTTCTGACAGAATAAAAGCAAGGTTTATGTGTGAAGCTAACAGAGAAATAAGCTTGTACATGAGCAAATTAGTGGCCAGATATTATTATTAGCAAATGATGCAAGAAAGTAAGTTTATACAGCATCTCAGCCAACACACACACACACTTCTACTTGACCTGTTCATCTCATCTAATAATTTTCTAATTTTCTACTTCTTCCTTGAATTTACCTCAGGGGGCTCACATCTGGTTAGTATGGGCTTAGCACACCCAGGGTCCTGAGCTGGATATCATCATTCTTTTCTCTCTCTCTCTCTCTCTCTCTCTCTCTCAGGGTACTCAAATTTTTTTGGCAGGTGCAGCATAAGCCTCAGGATTCCTTGCACCATATGGCTAATAATAATAATTTATTCAGAATGCCAAATGGAAGGTACCTGCTGGCTGAAAGCATATGTCTGAACATCTATTCTGCAACTGTTCTTCAATTCGAATTTATGCCCCCGTGTGTGTGTGTATGTGTGTGTGTGTGTGTATGTGTAGTGTAGTGTAGTGTAGTGTAGTGTAAGCAAGACAAAGGATGCTACCAGCACTGAGCTTATGCAATCCATTCAAATCCTTAAACACCTTGATCAGATCTTGCAGGTGCCTAGTTTTCAGATGCTGCAATTTGCAGAGCTGAATCTTTCCATTGTAAGACCACCCTTTTGTTCCCCTCACCAATCTCATTGCCCTTCTCTGCACCTGTTCCAACAGATCAACATCCTTCCTAAAATGAGGCTTTCAGAACTGTACTCAAGATGTGGCCCACTGCCTTATACAATGGGATAATCACCTCCAGTGATTATCCCATTGTAAAAGCAACAATGATATACAGAAATTTTGCTGGCAAAATTCCTGTATATCATTGACGAAACTTCATGAGCTGTTCTATCAGTCTATCTACACTGCACAGAGAACTTCATATCTGACTGAAAATTACCTCCAGGTCTTTTTTTTATTTCCCCCACCCTGAATGTGGTACCACACAGTTGGTATGTTATTGCTACCCACATGAAGTACCTTGCATTTGTCAATATTAAATTTCAAGTTCTCAGCTCATCCATTTAATTTTTCTAGATGTTGTTACAGTAGCATACCCTGATTACTGTCATTAACCATCCTGCCAACGTCTGCATCATTTTCAAACATAGCCATTAATCCTAATATGCCTTAATCAGTATCATTAATAAATATTGAAAACAACAATGGGTCAGGAACTGAACCCTGGAGAACTACTGAAACAGTAGCCCAAGAAGGGCAGTGCCCACTGATAACCAGCCTTTGTCCTTTCCCACTCAACCATCCCTTTATCCATAGCTGTAATGTGCCCCTAATGAAACACTACTCCAAGTTGTAACTACTCCTATTCCTTTATGTGGAATAGTATCCAAAGCTTTTTCTGAAATCTAATCATATAATGTCAGAATTATTTTTTTTTTCATGCTGCTACTTTGTTACTGCATCATAGTATCCAATCAGACAAGACTGTTCCTTAACAAATCCATGCTGTGACTGCAGTATAACTGCACTCCTGTCTAGATGGTCCCGCAGTACTTCTTTAATCATTGACTCCATTATTTTCCCTAGAAAAGATGTCAAGTTACCAGATCTGTAATTACTCATGTTGCCCTTTAATCCCTTTTTGTTAATTGTGTGCCATGGGCCATAGCAATATGCTGAAGACCTTTATATGAGAAATATATATATATAATAAAAAAAAAAAAAAAAAAAATACTCTTTAAAAGCCAATTCTTAACAGAATGGTATATCATTTAACATAAGTAAATCATTAGGATTAGCTTTAGTAGAAGCATATGATGCAAGAAGGCAAGTTTATACAGCATCAGCAAAAAAAAAACCCCTTCCCATTTTATCCATCCCCTCCAAAAGTTTGTACAGTTCTCTGAATTTATTTAATCAATGGCCCGCTGGCCAAAGGCAAATTTCCACATATCTATTCTACAACAGCCTTTCCTCAATTTGAAGTTATGACCCCTCAGGTGCATAATCTGAGCAAGGGGAAGAATCTCATCAGCATTGAGCTTGCCCAAACCATTCAAGGCCTTATATACATCTCAATCAGATCACAGGTGCTTAGTTTGTCCAAGTTTTCAGAAGATACGAAGGTTTGCAAGGTTGTTAATTACAGTAATGACAATATGCTACTGCAAATGGATCTAGAAAAGTTGGGCAGATGGGCTGAGAGGTGGTAACTGAAGTTTCACATTGACCAATGCAAAGTACTGCATATGGGTAGCAGTAACCCCAGAATAACACCAACTGTGCAATACAATGCTCAGGGAAGTGGAAAATGAAAAAGATCCGGGGATAATTGTGCAGTCAGATAGCTAATGGGGTCTTGTCAATGATATATAGGAATTTTTCTAGCAGGGATAAGGAGATAATTATCCCTTTATATAAGGCAATGGTCAGACCACACCTTGAGTACTGCATACAGGTCTGGAGGCCTCATTTTAGGAAGGATGTAGATCAGCTGGAATGAGTAGAGAGAAGGGCAATGAGATTAGTGACAGGAAAAAAGGGTTGCTCTTACAAAAAAAAAAAAAAAAAGGCTCAAGTTCTGAAAATTGCAGCACCTAGAGACTAGGCACCTGCAAAGTGAATTGATTGAGGTGTATAAGATAAGGCCTTGAATGGTTTGAGACTCAGTGCTGATGGGATTCTTCCTCTTGATCAGATTATGCACTTGAGGGGCATAAATTCAAATTGGGAAAAGACAGTTGTAGAACAGATGTGTGGAAATTTGCCGGAAGAGCCAGCAGGTGGTTGATTGCTGGAAACAAACTTCCATATATTGTTGTGCAAGTTGATAGCTTAAACAAATTCAAGGAAGAACTGGACAAATGTTTAGAGCAAATAGATGAGTGAATTGGGAAGTTTTTTTTTTGGCTGATGCTGTATAAGCTTGCGATAAATTGTAGTGTGAGATAAATTGTAGCCTCCAGACACTATAATTTGCAAAACTTAAGCCTTCCTTGGTAAGGTAAACTGACGAGGGGAACCCACTGTTCCCCTCACCAATCTCGTTGCCCTTCTCTCTACTCGTTCCAACGGCTTTACATCCTTCCTAAAATGAGGCCTCCAGACCTGTATGCAGTACTCAAGGTGTGACCTGACCATTGCCTTATACATGGGGATAATGACCTCCTTATCCCTGCTAGAAAAATTCCTGTATATCATTGACAAGACCCCATGAGTTGCAATGGTAGCCTTCTGACTGCACAATTATTCCCTACCCTGATTGTAGTACTGCACAGTTAGTATGTTGCTCTGGGGTTACTGCTACCCATATGTAGTACTTTGCATCTGTCAATGTTAAACTTCACTTGCCACCTCTCAATCCATCTGACTAACTTTTCTAGATCCTGTTTCAGTAGTGTACTGTCATTAACAACCTGAAACCTTTGTATTGTCTGCAAACTTGGACATTTAGAATGATATACCTTCATCAATATCATTGACAAATATACAAAACAATAACAGGCCCAACACCATATCCTTGGGGATTCTACTAATAAAATCGCCCCGGGGGCTCACATCTGGTGAGTATGGGCTTGGCACACCCAGGGTCCTGAGCTGGATATCATCATTCTTCTCTTTCTTGGTGATTCCCTTTTGACTCTTTCTCTCTCTCTCTCTCTCTCTCTCTCTCTCTCTCTCTCTCTCTCTCTCTCTCTCTCTCAGGGTAACGGGTAACTCAGGAATTTTTTTTTGGCTGGTGCAGCTTAAGCCTCGGGCTTCTTTGCACCATATAACTAATAATAATAACATCAGTCAACGAAGAGCAGTGTCCATTGATTACCACTCTCTGCTGTCTCGCACTCAACTATCCCTTTATCCGTATCAGGAATGCCCTAAATGGCATACTGCTACAATTTGTACAATAGTGTTCCATGTGCAACATTATCAAAGGCTTTCCTGAAATCCAAGTACATGACATCAGAATTATTTTTTGCATCCAGTTCCTTTGTGACCACATCATACATAGTATCCCATGAAATTAGTCAGACAAGACTTTCCCTTAACAAACCCATGCTGTGTCTGAACTATAATTGCAGTCTTGTCTAGATGATCCTGCAATGTTTCTTTAACCAGTGACTCCATTATATTCTCTGAAATAGCAGTTAATCTACTACAGGTCTGTAATTATGCGTGTCCCCCTTTGTGAATTGAGGATACATCTCTAGTCAGTAGGGACTAGAGTCCAAGGATGCTCTCATAATTATGGCTAACGGTTTGCTTACTTCCTTTGCTGCTTCCTTCAATATACTGGATAGATCCCATCCACCCCATACTTATCTGTTTCTGATTAACAGTTATAGCTAGGCTTCATTATCAGCCAGTTTTAGTAATATTTTAATCCACCCATCTAAGATATTTTCTCCCTCCTAGGAGGAGTTATATTACAGCATAAGAGTTAAGCTCACTATCATATGTGTTATCACAGTGACAAATTAATTGTCAAACTATATTAAAAACTGTATTAAAATAATTTAGACTAGACTCTTTTATACATGACCAGGTATTTCGGTTATGAACCATGCTCGCAAGAAGTAAAGTGACAAATTAAACAATATCCACTCTCTTATACTTTAAAATTAGTGCACCGTGACAAGATTATTTTCGTTAACCAATATGAATAGTGCTATTCACAAATGCGCGTAAAGGCCCATGAGCCCGAAATAATGTATGGTCTCTGCACATTTATAGAATTACAGTTTAGTTTCATTTCAAGTGTTTCAGCTATTAACAGTTTTATGTATTCATTCTCTTTATTAATTACTTTAGCCTTGTTAAAGCAATTAATTAGCAAAAATAATATTGTCGCGGTGTACTAATTTTAAAGTATAAGAGAGTGGATAGTTTAATTTGTCACTTTACTTCTTGTGAGCATGGTTCATAACTGAAATACCTGGTCATGTATAAAGAAGTCTAGTCCAAATTATTTTAATACAGTTTTTAATATAGTTTGACAATTATCTTCTGTTTCTGGCCTATCATTGCTGATGGGTTTAGTTTGGGGTAGATTGATGTGCATCGGCTAAGCTTTGCTTTCTCTTGGTAGCAATAAGTAGACTATGGGAATTGAAGACAAGATTAGTTTTATAAAAACTGCATAATTTTACAATCTTTTAATAAAGATATTTTCACATTATAAACTTAGATCTTTTATATTATATTAACCGGATCAGTTTGATGTGAGCTTCGAGTGAAGAAATTTCCTACAAAAAGGTATGATAATCTATCTTATATTTAAACACAAAGTTATGTACACGTGCATTTTAAAAATTTACAAACCAGCTCTGCACGAGAGAGTGAATTTTTTTTTTTTTTTAAATTTTGGTTTTTAGGAGCATTAGCAACTAAGGCCATATTGCTCCGGGAATATGCGGTAGCCATTCCCTGACCTTTCCGCATCCTCTGTATTTAGTGGTGACAGGCTTGAACCCCGGTCTAATCAAGAAGCGTGTGCTACGCACTGCTGCTCCTTTCCACCTGGCTACAGAGGTGTCGAGAGTGAAAAGTACGTGGTGCTTTTCTGTATATTATTTTATTTATTTTCTGCAACAAAATAATTAAAATACATAAATTTTTTTTTTACAAGTGTCAAAAAAAAGTTGTTTTTGAAATTAACTATACAAAGTTAGAGCTTTAAAATCAAAGGAGATAGCTAATGCTGTTTGGCTTTATTGAAATTATATGCAATAGAAAGGATTATTTTGTCCTCTGATGTTTTTCAGGGGATAAACTGCAACAGCAAAATACCCTTTGCCTTCATAATGAGTTTCTCTGGTTCTGGTACCACTTTCAAACAAATGGTATTGCCAATAGGTTAATCTGAAATTTATTTAAGAGATGAGTCATTGCTATATGACAGCCTGCTTGGTGATTTACTAGTCCAGCATCATGTAGCACGTGGTATCTTAAATAAATGCCAGATTAACTCCTTACAGCTTCAATCTGAAAGTAGTTCAACACCAATTTCAATCCAAGGGTAACTTGTTGCAAAGGCAAAGTGTGCTCTTTTAAGTGATAAGGTAGTTTAAATTCTGCCTGCTGTAAAAACTTCATATAATGGGATGAAAGTTTCTACATAAATGTTGTTTACAAAAAGTGCACTGTATTGTGAAAGCTCTAAAAGTTGTTTGGGGTATGCTAAACCTGGGAGGGGGGTAAAAACTTTCTAGTTTTCCATCATTAATTACACTACCCAACATAATTTTTACCTCCAGCAAATCAATGGTTGTTTCTGGTTACGTTTTATGTATAGAATTTAAAATCAATCATAAAAATTTCCTATCACGTCTCAGTTTTAAGATATAGATAGATAACTGGATTCTGTACAAAGATAGCATTACTGTTTGAAATACAATTTTTAAACTTATTAACTTTTGGTTGGTTTTGTTTATTGGGCTAGAAGTTAAGCAAGTACATCATTACTGTTTTTGCAATATAGTATATTTTAGTGACAATATAGTATATTTTGATTTTGATGCACTTTTCCAGACAAGTCAGTATTTATATTAATTTTATTTCACCATTTAACTGTGTAATATATAGGGCATGATAAATTAGGCTACAAGAATTCACCTTCTGTTCAAATTTATCAATTGTTTTTACTGTTTTTAGGTTAATGCACTGTTAAAATGGAGAAGATATAGCACAAAACTTGCGTCAATCACCCAGACAACTTCTGCTATGTTCGTGGACACTTAACCCCAAAAACTCAGAGGAAGAAAAAATACAATGTCACAAAAGTTGCATATTCATTGTACTTCGGCTGCAAGATCGGTGACCAAGAAAAAAATTGGGCTCCACGTATCTGTTGTATTACTTGTACAATGAACTTAAGGCTGTGGTTATATGGCAAGCTGAGAGCATTACCTTTTGCCATCCCTATGGTGTGGCGTGAGCCCAAGAATCATTTCGACGACTGCTATTTCTGCATGACAAAAATAAAAGGTATTTCCAAAAAGAGCAAGCACTGCATCAAATATCAAAATATCCCATCAGCAATTAGGCCAGTGCCACACAGTAAAGAACTGCCAGTACCTGTGCCACCAAAATCTTGGGGTACTGGAAGTAGTGATGAAGGTACAGAAGAAATCATTTTACCAGATGTTGCTGAACCATGTACTTCACATGATTTGGACTACGAGCCAGAAAAAGGAAAGGCCCCACACTACATTGAATAAGAAGAATTAAGCGACTTGATCAGAGAAGGCTGAATTACTTGGATCCAGACTACAACAGTGGAACTTACTTGCCAAAAATACAAACATTACAATATACCGTAAGCGAAATGAAGAGGTTCAAGAAATTTTGCAATGGAAAACAATGTGTGTCTGCAAAGACACTGGTCTTATGTGTGAACTGAACATTGATCACAATACCTCTGAATGGTGTTTGTTCACTGATGCATCAAAGCTAAGTTTGAAAGCAGTATTGCTTCATAATGGAAATACTTTTCCTTCCTCTTGTTCATGCTGTTACCCCAAAAGAAACTTATGATAATATGTCCCATATTCTTGCTGCTATACGTTACAATGACTTATAGTTGGAATATTTGTGGTGATCTCAAAATGATTGGACTGCTTGTTGGGTTGCAAGGTTGTTTCCTGTGTTTGTGGGATAGTCGTGCAACAGCAAAACACTACGTCATACAACACTGGGACAAGAGAGATGAATATATTCTCAGCAAAAGCAATGAAAAATATGTTCCATTGGTTGATCCACAAAAGGTTTTTCTTCCCCCTTTACACATCAAGCTCGGACTGATTAAGAATTTCACTAAAGCACTGAATAAAGAAAGCAGAGGATTTGCATATTTACTGAAAATGTTTCCAAATTTATCTCATGCAAAGCTGAAGGAAGGAATTTTCATAGGTCCTCAAATAAGAAAGCTCCTAAAACATGAAGAATTGCAAAGAAACCTGAATGATGTTGAACTGGCTGCATGGAGATCTTTCAAGGCTGTGGTTCACGGATTCCTCGGAAAGAGAAAAGAAGAGAACTATGAGCAACTGGTGACAAACTTGCTGAAATGTTACATGAACATGGGGGAGCCGAATGTCATTGAAAATGTATTTCCTTCATTCCCATTTGGATTTATTTCCTGATAACTTAGCAGATGCCAGTGATGAACAAGGAGAGTGCTTCCACCAGGCAGGACATATATGCAATGGAACAACGATACCAAGGTCGCTGGGACTCAGCTATGATGGGAGATTACTGTTGGTTCCTTAAACGGGAAAGCAATCTGGAGTATAAAAGGAAATCATTGAGTGGGAACCATATCTAAGTAAAATATATTGTGTGTAATAATTACAACTATGTATGCTGATATTGTAAAAAAACAAGGAATTTAAAAAATGCGTATATCTTTTGATGTAGACAAGACAGAAGTAAAAGAACGATATTTTCATAATCAGGACATTAATTTTGTTCAGAATAACCAACTTTCGTTCCAAAGGTATGACGAAACATTTTTTTGTCGGATAGTGTATTATCAATGAGTAGTATCTTGATCACAAATAGCAATTTTTTTTTGTCCTCTCCCTTTCCCATTATATATATATGGGGTCAGTGTTCTTTTTTATTGTTTTGGCATGAAATATTTTTTTTTTTTATAGCTGGATGCCATTCCTGATGCCAACGCTCACCCTTTATCTGAGCTGGGGATATCTGGTGGTCACTCCCTGACCTTCCACATCCTCCGTATTTGGTGGTCACGGGCTCGAACCCCGGTCTAATCAAGAAGCGTGTGCTATGCACTACTGCTCCTGCCGATCCCCGCTGTGTCTGTGGGGAAGTGGATACATGGTCTCACATAATGTACAACTGTGAAAACTATGAGGATCTCCGCTGCCTCCTGATGACAAAGCTCACTTACTTTCCTCGCGACAGGGAATTAAACCTGTTGGACTCGCAAGAGGAGTATAAGGAGTTGACAAAATTCGCCAAGGGACTGTTCACCCGAAGGACACTTACTGCTATCTACAGGGATCAAGAACAGGCACCACGACTAAACTAACCATCCTTGGACTCAACGAAACTGGCTCTCACCCAGATACAAGACCTTCCTTTGGGACTCTATAGAATTTTTTTTTTTTTAAGCCATGCTCCCTTGCTTGGCCCTTTGCCTCCACTCTCCGGGCAGGAGGGGAAGGTGACTTCTGGGCTCCTCCTCCCCTCGCCGCCCCTCTCTTCCCTCTGGTGGGGCATGGGCCTGCTCCACTGATTTGGGGTCATCTCCTCTATGGACCCCATATTTCAGTCTCCCCACCCCTCTCTCTCTCTCTTTTAATTATAATTACTAGTGTCTGAACCATTGTTAAATTGCTTGAGCCCTACACTCAAAAACTTAACATTTATTTGCATAAATAGTACTTCTTTTTGGCTGACTCATAACTATAAAGTTTTTTTTTTTTTTTTAATTTATTATTTTTTTTTAAGGTCCTAGCCACTGAAATCTCAGGAAATTAGGTGGGAGGACCTGCCAGAGTAAATAACTATAATAGTGGTGTACCTGGTCTGCCTCCACGAGGCAGAGTATGGACAACGTTGGGTCCCATTAGGGGCCCAGCGGCTAAATGACCAGAGGAACAACAGTACACAACACTACACATGTACAAAATCCATACACTTTTAAACCTCTGGCATTGACAGTGTTCTGTTTCACACCCACAATGTATAGCACGCGGAGATGGGGGAAACCCCTGGTGCCGTTTGACACTAAACACACTACACTCTTGATCACGGATAGCATAATTCCTGTAATGAATCTATCTACCTTACATACCCAATGTCTTATATACTTGCAATGCTTTAGCACGAACCTTAGTCTATCCATAAATTTATATATATATACACAGGGTGATTCACTACCAGTGTGACAAACTTGCAGGAGGTGTAGGGGGCACAAAGACGAATCGGAATCACATAGCATTGCAGGGTCCGAAATGCCTTTGTCATACGGTAGAGGACGTTGATCGGGAGGTCGCGTGAACAGTGATCCCGCTGGAAGTCAGCATTTGCGAACCGTTTCTGTTGAAGAAACCAAGTAGCAAAAGTCCTCCGGAGTGGATAATCCGCAGGCTCCAAGGATTGGACGCGTTGCAGATGGTATGAACTCATTTGGTTTGTTGACAGTATCCTCAATACAGTGGATTGGGAAATACCCAATCGTTGGCTTATCGCTCAAGTACTCGGATTGCCTTCTGCAAGATGTACGACATTCTCCTCATTGTCTGGCATCCTCGTCGTTCGCTCTAGATTCATGGTACCTCTCGTGAAACAACCAGTCTCGTGTAACCTTCTCATCATACGATTAAAATCGTATGACGAGGAGCACACCTGTGCGGGAAACGTTCCTGGTACAAGCGCAGAGCGGCGTGCCCGTTACAGTCCACAGCTCCATACGCGAGGTGCATGTCGGCCAGTTCAACGTTTGAATACTCGTCCATCCTACTGCCTCAGGAACCGGTTCACAAATGCTGACTTCCAGCGGGATCGCTGTTCACGCGACCTCCCGTTCAACGTCCTCTGCCGCACGATGACGGCATTTCGGACCCTGCAATGCTATGTGATTCCGATTCGTCTTTGTGCTCCCTACACCTCCTGCAAGTTTGTTGCACTGGTAGTGAATCACCCTGTATATATATATATATGGTTCTGCATTATTTTAAATTTATGAACTGGTTCTCCAAATTTTCTCAAATTTAACAAATCTGTTCTTTAAACTCAACTTTGGCTTATCTCTAGATAAACCAAAGTTGAGTTTAAAGAACTGATTTGTTAAATTTGAGAAAAGTTGGTTTATCGCGCCCAAGGGGACAAAAATTAGTTTTTGGGGGGGGGCAAAAAAATCACGGGCATTATAATGGTTTGTGGCTCTCCAAAGTTCACCCCTACCTGATGACATCTTATTACTTAATATTTAATTTCTCTCATTGGGTTTTCTTTTCCCTGAGACAACTGATTTTTAATGTACAGGTATATTTTATTAAGAGTGAGTGAGAAATTTTGATAAAAAGAAGGTAATGGGCGTGATTTAATTCAAACATCTCTGCTTTTCATAGGCATTAAATGCCTAAGTGCTTTCAGAGATAATGCCTCCGCAATCCTTGGCATTTGCGCTTTTCTGACAGCTGTGACCTTGGCAGCGATATGATATATTTATTTATTTATTCTTTGATCAATTTTTTTTTTTATCAATGACCAATTTCATTGGTCAATATATAAGGCATGGATGGGATGAGGAAATGTTTCAGTCTATTGTTTCTACTTTCTAAGTGACAATTAGGATTGATTTATTGTTTCCATGTAGCTGAGTAGTCAGGAGCCCAAGTGTAGTAGCACATGCCCTTTGAGTAGACCGGGGTTTAAGCTCATGACTGCTAAATACGGTCAATCTGCCAACCTGCACTGAACCAGCATGGCAGATTATGGTCCATTTCCCTCAACATGAATCATTGAGGAGGCTTCCATCCTGCAGTGGATTGATAATGGCTGCTGGTTATCTTACCTTATTGTTTCCATGTGAGAGTTGTTTTTTCTTGATCCACAGTGCTTTTGTGAGTGACATGGGCTATGCAAGTTAAATACAAATAGTTTATATTTTATTATTTAATTCTTTTTTAGTTATTCAACCTATCATCAATCATGTCAAGTGCTGAAAAGAAAAAGTGTTCACAGTATCTGGATGAATATCTATTTTACGGTTTTATTCAAAGTCCATTTGAATCAAGACAGCCTATGTGCCTTATGTGCAATAATTCTTTTTCAAATGGGGTTATCGAATATTTTAAAAACTTAAAACAAATTTGAGCAACATAACACCATTACTCCTTATTTAATGCTCATACAGTTGCTGTGACTGTGATACAACCTGCATAAGAGACTAATTTCAACAGTTATGCATCAAAACCCTTCCAGTATTTTAAAACCATTGGCATTGAGCAACGATTCAGTTCAAAAAAGAATCGATGAGATACCAGTTAACATCGAAGAGCAGCTAATTGACAAACTAAAAATGAGAAAATTTTCTATTCAGATTGATGAACCTACAGTTACTGATAATAACACCCATCTAATGGCATATGTTTGTTATTTCGATGATGATTGTAAATTGCAAAACAAGATGTTTGTAAAAGCTGTAGAAACTGACTATACTGAAGCATCCATTTTTGCCGTTGTAAAAACATGGTTTGATGAAAAACAAGTACCATTGGAAAATTTGGTATCCTGTGCCACTGATGGTGCTATCCCCATGGTTGGAAGACAAAGGAAGTATGTTCCGAAGTTCTTGTAATACATTGCATTGTGCACTGACATCATCTGGCTGCAAAAAATATTAGTCCAGTTCGTTATCAATCTCTCAGCATAGTTATTAAAACCATCAATAAAATAAAGTCACATAGCAAATATGATTGCCTTTTCAGAAAATTATGTGAGGCTTCTTTTACATACAGAAGTCAAATGGCTTTCTAAAGGAAACTAACAAGATTTATAAACCTTTTTGATACGATGATTAGATTTTTAGAAAGTGAAGGGGAGACAGATTTAGCAAAGGAGATCCGCAAACACAAAAACAACATATACTATATGGCTTGGATTTTTTGAAAACTTATGCAATGAAGTATCACTTCAAGTTCAAGGGAAATTAATTACGGTGATAGACTGCAAATGCGTATTAACAGCCTTCACTGAAATACTGGAACTATTTGAAAGCAATTTAATGAGAAAACAATTTCAGGGTATTCAAGAGTTAGATGAAAGAAATGAATCTCTCACCAAGAATTATTCAGATAATTTGTGTTCTTTAAAAGGTGAAATGAAAAATATATTTTCAGATTTATTTTCTTTTGAAGTGAAGCCATGGATGTTAGATCCAACTGGATGCGATGCTGGGTCTGCTAGTGAATAAATTCAAGAACTCATTGAATTAAAAATGTAACGAAGAATGTAACGAAGAATGCAAATATAGATTCGAAAAAGGTGAAATGGCTAAGTTGTGTGGATCAAAAACAACTAAGCTTCTTTATCCAACAATATGGTCTGAAATGGCCAAAGTACATTTTTGTTTTCCAATGTCTTATATGGTTGAAAGTGGCTTTAGTTCAGTAAATAAAATATTAACAATATAAACAAAATTGATATACAGGAGGGCCTCGATTAATTCATCCCGCAAGTGCACACGCAAAACGGAAACGTGTTAATCGAATATATTAACCAATAGGAAAAATTATAATTGGTCCTTGACCTTCTGGAATGTCCATAAAGAATTTTAAAAATACCTTTTAAATAACTTTTTAACTGTATACAATGTAAAAGATAATGAAAATAATTATGGAATTAAATGTTTATTGCATAAAACAGCAGTTCCCAAACTGCGCGCCGCGGAATATTTTAAATTTTCGAGGGAAACACAGCGATACTCGAAATCTGTCGGACACCGCGCGAACTACTAGCTCGAGGTAATTCACAGTTTCAACGTTTCTTATTAAGTTGTTTGGACCTAACTACTAAGTGGAACTGTTAGGTATTTCTTTTGATCTGAGTGCGCCTTGAAAAAATTACTGAGACACTAAGAGCGCCGTGAACGGAGAAAGTTTGGGAACATCTGACATAAAATACACAATGAAGAAATGACTGTTGTGGGAATATTTGAACAGTGTTGACTTTCTCTTTTCATCAATCAATTTCCGATAGCCGACAACAATCTTCTCTGGGCCCTGGCGAAATAAATATCACAGTGAACATCAAACCTTTTGTTTGAGGTTCTATGCGATACGAAAGATTTCATCTAATTCTTTTACCGTTATCTCCTTCGCAGTAACATTTTCATCTGGCTCATTTAAAAATTTGAATTTTTATGCAAGTGTGCATTGACTTTATTAGCAGGAGACAAACAAGTAACACGTTTTCTTCCGATGGAACACACCGAGGCGGGCAGCAGGCAAACGTTTGTTTATTGACCGTACTACTCACGGTAAGCTTAACGCGCAATTCAAATCTTTTTCAACTATCACATAAAAAAAAAAAAAAAGATTGCGTTAACTGGAAATTTGCATCGTGTAAAGTGAAAAGTGGTATAATTTTTCAAATAGCGTTAACTGAAATTCGCGTTAATCGAACTCGCGTTATGTGAGGCCTTCCTGTATGTTCAAGAGGAGACAGAATTAAACTTACTAACATCATACCGAACATTGAACATTAGTTAAAAGGCATCAGGGCTCACAGATCCCACTGAATAAAAAGAGTAAGTATAAAGTATTTCCTTGTTCAAAATTTCATGGGGAGGGGGATTATAAAAAAAGGTTGAGAAACACTGCTCTATACCATAAACAGTTACCACAAACACTTTCTGTCATACAATTTCTAATCCAAGTAACTTGTTTATTAAAAAATGAGTATCATAAAAAAGTAGCAGTAACCAAAGTTTTACTTAACGTTAGCTCAAATTTTGTTATGGAAAACCACAATTATGCATTGTGAAAATTTAAAATATCAGAAATTTGAAAGAATGCTTTTTTTTAAAATATAACCTTCAATATAATTTCAATGTTGAAATTAAGCTGTTCAGTTTAACAGCATATTTTCTCAGAATAAACAGTTTATTCTGTTATATATGTTACAATGAAAAGAATTATAAACTTTTAAATTAGGAGCATATTCCACACTTACCTGATAAATGGTTTAGTCATTATAACAATTGTTTTTAACCAGAAAGTTGGATGAACTAAGTACAACCCTTTTAAGTTTTTCCTTAATCTATTTAAAAAAAAAAAACACAACAACAACAACATATATTTTGTTGCAGAATGAGGGAAATTAGCAAGAATATATAAAACTTAATTATTGATCTAATCAGATTTAAAAGAGCCACTTATTTAATGGGCTAATTCCATTACAAGTTAAGTAAAATTTATTACTCTATTACATCACAATTATTTTAATTTAAATTTTTTAAAGTAGTGGAATAAAGTCTGCTCAAACAGAAAAATAACAGGATTAATAGGTTTTAGCATTTTCCTTCTTTTGCTATTATTGTTTTTTTATATAGGTGGCTTTATTTTACTATTTAAAAATTTTTTCCCGTCTGATCGGTGTCTATAAGAATGTTTGTGGTCAATCAGATTTGGCCAGTAATCAACACCACCTACACTTAGTAATCAGACATCCAGGAAAGTAAGAGAAGAGAGATGATATCATAAGAAAGTGATTGATTACTAAGTGGTCAATTGGAGTTGCCCCATAATTCCACTCTTTCCTCTAAAGCTCAGTTCTCATAACAGAGCAATTGACTTCTAATTAGTCAATCAGAATTGCCCAGTGACTCCACTCTTTCTTCTAAAGCTCAGTTTTCTTGAAATTTTTATACCTTTGTAATCATTATGGGAAATTTTTTTTTTTTTTTGTAAATTTTATTTTTATTATTAATTTATATTCTGTTGCTGAACAAATTCATCCACAATGCAGTGATATCTATCCCCACATTTACTTTTTATCAGCCTACCTTTTAATTTTCTTATATATACATAGCTGTTTTAGCTTTTGAAGAAATCCCTTTCCTCTGATTACACCTGTTGGCAAAAAAAACTTTTTTTGCCCCCTGTTAAAATTCAGGGTGATTCTTGTAGATTTGACATTGCTAAATTCAAATACGACAACCATATTGCTGTAACACCTACCAATTTTAAGGGAGAAGGGATTAAAGTCAAAAACTAAGTTTCTAGTAAAAAAGATTTCATATATTTTAAGAAAATGTTACATACAGTACTAAATACTGAACAATGGGTTTATTAACTTTGTTCTATTTACAAAAATGTTTTATCTATTAAAACACTTTTATTGGTTTTTGCCTTTTATAATCGTCCACTGGTGTCTCCTGTATGAGATTCCAACAGTAGTCTGCCAACATATTTGGACTCAATTTTCCCTGGTATCTTCTTTCCATTTGAGAAATATCTTGGTGAAACCTTTCACCATGTTTACCAGAGACTGCTCCCAGGTTTTCAGGAAAAAAATCTAAATGGGAATGTAGGAAATGAAGTAGTAATAACATGTTGCCTCCCAATTCTCTGTATGCTAAAATTAGCTCATCCACAATTTCACTGTAATTTTGTGATTTCTCATTGCCTAAAAAGTTCCGACAGACATTTTCGAATGCCTTCCAGGCTCTTGTTTCTGCAGCATTTAATTTTTTAGTGAATTCCTCATTTTGGAATAGCAGTTTGATTTGAGGACCCACAAAAATTGTCTCCTTTATCTTGGCCTCACTGATTCAAAGAAACTTTTGCCTCAAACTGGAAAATCCTTTTTTTTTTTTTTTTTTTTTTGTCCATTGCTTTCAGAAATATTTTTTATCAAACCTAGCTTGATGCACAATGGAGGTAAATAGATTTTTGAATTATCCACCAAAGGAAGATGTGCTATATTTTTCTGGCCTGATGTAGTTTCTTAATGGTCTGGCCATTTTTTTTTTTTTTTACCAGTACAGCCTATCCCCACTTTACAATATTAATTCATTCCAGAGACATGATTGTATTGTGAAAATATTGTAACGTGGACCCAATAACACACTGGTTTTTGGTAATTCGGTACCAAGACCTCAGATGTTCGAAATTTTTGCTATATAACTAAGCTATTTATCTCTCTAAAACATGATTTTTATAATGGAAATTGTATTAGTTTTATATAGAATACTAAATACCAGTAATAATAAATACATATTTTCCAGTGAATATACCATGCCTTTTATCTGCCAGAGGGGGAAAAAAAAAAGTCATCCTAAAATTGAGGTGTATCTTATGCATCGTAATAAACATTAAAACATAATACAAATTTAAAAAAAGAAAAAAAGATAAAAAATGCTGATGGTGCCACATTTTCACTTATTTCCCTTCCCCCCCCCAAATGTTGTTTAAAATGATAATTGATAATTATAAACATTAAAAAAAAACAAGAATGGTAATTTTCATTTAACTTACACTGGGAAAGCTATTTCAGTAGTAGCATGGTGTGGTGATGGAGTTAAAAGAGAATTCTACCATCAAGATATCTAGTGTTGTTTCTGATCGCTGCCTCTTGTCACTAATGGTATAAAAACTGTCCAAAGTGATTTGCTTTTGGTGCTTTCTCTGAAGGTTCTTGAAATAACTTAACACCTGATGTTCAAATTTGCAGTTTCAATATCCTGGTTTTTTCTTACTGTCCTCTTCACAATGGCTCAAGCAACAAACATGCCTTTAATTTCTTGAGTTGTTGCTACATGGTCACCCTCCTCATGTTCCTCATCTCCAGTCATGGTCCCCCTCCTCATGTTCCTCATCTCCACTGTCATGCTCACCCATCTGCTCTAATTTCTGAGTTCCTCTGCTGTCAACTCCCTTCCACGATCCTCAATTAACTCCTCCACATTCAATCTCAAGAGCCAGGGACTCACCAAGAGTGATAATTTCCTGCTCTAGAACACCTTCAGCTTCAAACCCTTCAAAATCATGTATGACTGAAGGCCCCAAGTTTTTCCAGGCTGCATTGAGGCACTGAGCTGAAACTTCATTCCAAGAATTGACAATGATTTTTACACAGTCTAAGATGTTAAACCTGGTCTTGCAGAATTCCATTAAGGTGATGGCATTGTCTCCTGAAGTCTCTTCAAAGCACTTGGCAAGCATCTTCTTTGTGTAAATTTTTTTAAAGTTGGCAATCACTTGCTGATCCATTGGCTGAAGCAGAGGGGAGGTATTGGGTGGGAGAAATTTGACAGTAACAAAGTCAAATTGTTCCTCCAGAGATCAAGCAAGTTCGAGATCATGGCTTGAAGCATTATCCAAAATTAACAGTGCCTTTAAAGGAAGTTTGTTCTTTTCTAAGTAAATTTTGACTGAAGGACAAAACACTAAAAATAACCACTCATTGAAGGTGTCTCGTCATCCAGGCCTTCTTGTTACAGCACCAGAAGACACTCAACCTACCTTTGATGACCTTTTGCTGTTTAAACACCCTTGGAGTTTCTGATTGGTAAACCAATGTTGGCTTAAGTTTAAAATCACCAGAGGCATTGGACTCCAATAGCAGAGTAAGCCTATCCTTCGTAGGCTTATGCCCAGGCAACGAGGCCTCTTCTTTTGTGATGTATGTTTGCCTGGGGATTCTTTTCCAAAAGAGGTCTGTATTGTCTGCATAAAAGACTTGCTGAGGAAGGTAACCCTCCTTCTCGACGAGCTCTTGAAACTTCACTCTAAAGTTTTCAGCTGTTTCCTGATCAGCACTGCAAGCCTCTCCATGCCTTATGACACTTTTAATATCACACCCTTTTCTGAAATGATCAAACCAATTTTCGCTGGCTTGTTGAAGGTATTTTATCAGTTAAAGTCTTAAAAAATCTGCTTTGCATGTTTGCAAATGTATTGTCCAGGAACTGTATCACCCTTCATTTGTTTTTCTTTTATCCACAACAACAAAAACCTTTCCATTTCTACAATCAGTTCTGTGCCTTTTTGGACTGTATTAGATTCATCACTTTAATTTTTTAAAAGTTTTCTTTTTGTTTCACTATGTTAGAAATGGTTGACTGGGAAAAACCATATTCATGCACCAGTGAACTAATTTTAACACCATCATCATGTTTTTTCACCACTTTTTGTTTAATTTTAATTGAAATTTTCCTCTTACTGCACTCTTAAACTGATACACATATTGTGTATCAGTGTACACAATGTTGCACGTTCAAGAATTCAAATAAAGTTTCAAATAAAGGATCCAAAAACAAAACAACCAGCCAACACGTTTACAAAGGCTGAGAGAAAGGACCATGTGGTCCAGTCGGAGAAATCATAAACCCATCATAAAGTGAAATAAGTAGGCACCAATGATCACTGGCTAGTAGAATCAGCTGCTTTATAATGCACTACACTTTCACCGTTTATTGCCATGTTTGGTTATAAGAATCAATTTTGAATGCCTTTGTGATAGTTTCTAATGCACATTTCTGCAGGTCGCAACCATAAAACAATAAAAACAATTTGCAGTTTCTGGTTTATTGGGCTTTTCTGTTAGTGCAATCTATTATAAATGGGTAGTAAACTCGATCTTACTGCAATTACAATAATACCGATAGCAAAATTCTGTGGGTTTTTACATTATTATGGTGAAATTGAGGGTTTAGTGTCAGACAACGTTAACTACAAAATTTCATTTTTGTTTTGAGACAATTTAGTTTAACTTTATACAAATAACAATATATATAAGGACATGTATCTCTATTGGGGATTACCCTGACTTCTAATCTCTCTCGGCATAAGCACATTACAAATATTGCCTCCTCTGTATCTAAAAAACTGGGTTTTTTCTTTTGCTCTCTGCATTATTACTTTTCTTCCGAACAGCTGCTCACTTTGCACAAATCAATCTGCCCTACCATGGAATATTATTTCCACATCTGGGGTGGTGCCCCCCAAATGTGGGAACAATATTCCTCTCTCTAGCTTCTAGACTCCATTCAAAGAAGGACAGTTAGGTTAATTAATGACCCATCTCTAACAAAGTCTCTCCACTCTCTCTCTCTCTCTCTCACAAATGTTCTGTTTCTGTTGCATGCCTTTTCTATGGATACTTCATTGTGCACTGTTCTTCTAAATAGGCTTCTATAATTCCTGCTCTCTTTTCCAAACCAGTCCAAAGATGTGCTGCAACTAGTCAGCCTCCTTTTACTGTCCAACTTCAAACTGACAGAATCAACTTTTATTCCTTAAACTTCCATTTTCTGGAACAACTTCCCTTCATACATATTTCCTGAAAATTACAATCTACAGAAATTCAAGTCTGATGTCAACAAGCATCTTCTTTCCACTTCTCAACATTCAACCCATACATGGTACTAAGTACTACAGGTTCTAATACTTGTGTTTAGGATTTTCATGAAAAAAACCCACAAACACACTGATGTCCAGAGTATAAGAGCAAAGGTCACCCCCAGGTTTTGCTACACAAGAACCACCAGATCCAGGATAGAAAACCTGGCACCATTCTACTGGCTAACAGACTCTTGCCTGGATACACATCAGGTTTCTGGCAGCATCAGCAAGTAGGAGCCTGTCAGCAGGTAAGGATTTTAATCTTTATGTATTTGGATTAATTAAATTAATGTTTTCTATTGCAACAGTAATCCAAACTTAATACTTTAGATGTAAAATTCGCAATTAATTAATGAATTTGTAACCCTTTCTATTATTCTGTCCCCTCAACAGCATGGTCTGATGATGGGTATCGGCAAGATGCCTGAAACGTCATAGTGGTTTAGGCAATTGCTTAATAAACTATATTGTTAATTTCATGTGGTATATGAGTGTTATTAAATACAGTGATAATCATAATAAAAAAAAGGCATGGTTAAGACTTGAGTATTTTTCTATAGTTTACTATCCTGACCACCACTTGAAGGCCTGTTTCTCTAGCTTTATCTTCCTGATCATTTGAAACGTTGCCACCCCTGGAAAATCTTGCCAACTTCAGCTGTTGCAGCAACAAACAAGAATTCTTGAGGTGTGTGTATGTGTGTGCAAGCATTACTTTGACCTATACCATCAGTTAAACACGTATCTATATTACCCTTCTCCCCATAACTAGTAGTTTCTCCGAACCCTCAGGGTATCCTAAATGATACCTGAAAAACTCTTGCATCGCCTTAGTTCAAATAAATACTGTCTCTACAAAATAAATTCCTTCTACTGACAAGCGCAGGCCACACTGATAAAAATTTCCCCCTAGAGCATTACAGACTCCCTCTAGTCTAGAGTTAACAAGACTTTCAACATATAATGCATTCTATCATGTCTTGACAGAATTGCAGACACATATTCTGACCCAGATCATGACATTTTGTCAACATGGTCCTCTATTTATCCAGAAAATTGTCAGGTATGTTCATTTAATACCATTAGTCCTCATATGAATAATAATGCCCTCTTTACACCCTCAAAATCTGACAATCTGTTGGTAACATCATCATCACCAGCAGTAAACACACCCTGGTCCAGGTCCACCTATCTTTATTACAAAAAATCTACCTGTTTCCCTAACAGAATCTCCAAATAAAACTAAATCTGCTTCAACCAGAGCAGTATGCACTTGATTGTTCTGTAGGGGCATCACTTGGAAGCTGACAAAATATTTGATTCCCTGATGAATTCCCAGTTACATTTGTTTCCAGGGCAACCACCCATTTCTTCAGTAACTCAAATTCTTCCAGTAATATAAGTTTTAATTTGAGATCAGCATACTCCTTACATTGGGTACAAAGAAAATAACTGTCAGCTGAGCTTGGTTTGTCTACTAGACCAACCTTTGAATACATGCCAAGAGCTATAACAACAAATTCATGACTCACATCAGAAATGCCCATAGGCATTTCAGTCTGGGTTATGTTGTCCTTGGATTTTGTATTAAAGGCAGACCTTGTAACAACCATTATTTAGATAAAATCTGAACTTAAAAAAAAATAAATAAAATAAAGTATAAAATTTAAATTTACAGTATATTGCAGAATTTAACTTAGCAGAAATACTTCAGAAAAGTTAATTAAATTTATATTAACATATTGCAGAAATTGATTTCAAAAAATTACTGAAATAAAATATTGCTAATAACATCTCCAATTTCACTTTTGCCTAACTTTGCACAAAACTTGATATTGATACATTCTCTAACCTGCAATCACTAATCTAACACAATCAAATGCATTCTAGTCAAAACACGCCTATTTTTTAAACCAAAATAAAACTGATTATAAAATGAACTTAATTTGCTTAATAATGAAATCTGGAAAAAGTTATTTTTTTTAAAAGAATTCATCTTGTAGCAATAAGAAAAACCAACTTATAAACTTTAAAATTCTTTCATCTATTAGTGAGGCGAGTTAATAAAAAAAAAAAAAAAAAAAAGATATTTTTAATTTTAGGTCATATAAAGAATTGTAATTATTAACAAGAAATTTTAATTACAAAACACACTTCAAGCTTGCTGTTTTTCAGCCATATTCACTTACCTCCTGTCAATCATCTGATAGCAACGCTTTAACCATCCAAAACTAGGCATGTTACTTCTTTGAGTTGCTCCATGTAAATATACTAAAATATAATCTTCTGCGACAAGTTGGTCCAAAGTAGTCAAAACATAACTGAAAGATTTTATTATAAGAATAAACTGTTTTGTTGACTGTTAAGTTTTGTTAGGATAAAGAAGGCAAATTCTTATGCTTGTTATTACTAATCCAAAAGAGAAATATAACACTTCTATCTGGTAAATCTCTACCTCAAATAGTAAACCATAATGTTTATGGTTTTCACTGATATTTACTTAATGAAAAAGTAATATAAAAAATAAGAAAGGAAATTTTTTTTAATGATAAATTCTTGAGGCAAATTCAATAGAAAGCCAGATTCACACAAAGTCACTATTGGCATGTGTGTGCGTGTGTAGTATAAGGTACAAAAATAAAAAATAATGTAGTTTTACTTAATTTCTCAAAATGTTTTTCTTATATCTTTTGTATTTCATATAGTAGATTAGTTGGTTATTTGGCGTTTAATGGTGCATTGGCAATTAAGCCCATAATGTGCCAAGTAGAGATAAAGTAGGTAGAAAATATCTTAAATGGTAAAACACACAAGAACCTTAAAAATCCATATTTCTGAAAGCTACCACTGTATGACCCTGCTGGTAGTGAAATTTGCAGATCATCAACTAGTGTAGGAAGATCTGACAATATTGCCAGTATTTTGAAAATATTTTATAAGCTTGAATTACTTATTGTAATTTAAATAAGACTATGGGAAACTGATGTAGCAGAAACTGATGTTTCCTGATGTTCAAACACATGCCATACAACTGAAAGGTTCAATAACTGGTTGCCCTTAAGCACGACTGGTATCCACCCCCCAAACTGAATTTGCCCTCTCCATAAAGTGAGCTTAGAATATGCCCGGGAAACCTTTTCCACCACTGATCAGGCAACCATGAAAAAATTACCTAAGTTGAGCAATACATTGTAATTACTAAATCGCCAGTCAAGAATTGCATACACAATTAAGTTTAAACAATGACTTCCAGCATCACACTCTAAGCCTTAAGTTTTACCAAAAATATTGCTCACCTTTCAAGTTTACATAATGTACAGTTTGAATAAGAGCAATTGTACATATATAATAGTCTGAGTGACAAAGGAAACATGTTGCATTGGGAAGGTGGAAATGCTTTCCACAGATGTAGCCCCATATAATTTACAATAGTCAAACTAAAGCACCCAATGAAGCTAACTTTCTGGAGTAATTTATAGGTGTTTTTTTTTTATTTTTACATAAAATTTTCAATAACTGCTGAATTTCTGAATGTTAAATTTATGAAGTTTTGCTGTGTGTACAAATGTAGCCTTAAATTTCATTCACGGCCCTTTCATGGCCTACAATAGCATTTTACAATGCCAAACTTCCCAATTACCATATGATTATTTGGTTGTTGTTGTTTGGAATTTACCAGTGCAAGGGACTCCAGGGCCAACTGTGCCTGCTCATTATTTATTTAATGGTTTTAGTTTAAAACATGGTTAGAAGTGATCAAATAAGTGGATATACTTGAAATATCAGAACAGATCATCAAAATTAGCACTGTTTCCCAGAACACGTGATGGATTTAATTGTTCCTGCAAGTTAGGTAGTGAAATGAAAGTAACTTTACAGTTACTGGAATATGGACAATCAATAAGGATATGCTTAATTCTTAGTTGAGTCTGACAGTAAGAGCACTAAGGGGGGGGGGGTCTCTCAAAAGTAAGAAAAGATGAATTAGGTGTGAATGACTGAGGTAGACTTTTGCCAAGGCTGTTCCCCATCTGTTGCAACTGAAGCTTCAGTCCTGTAGTTGTGGCTCCATTTTAAATTGTAAGAATTTATTATTTTGGACTTGCCATAGTTCTGACCAGTGATCTCTGCTTTTTGTTTGTATGTTATTTTTATAGTCTGTATAGGGCACTTGAAAATGTTGTGGGGTGGCAACACCCCACAATCTTTTTTTTTTTTTTTTTACCCAGCATTTTCATTTCCTATGATGCCAGAATGACCTCGAATCTAGCAAAATGTTAGTCTGGTCAGACTCATTGTAAGACAGTAACTGAGAGTGTATGCTCCTTATGGCAGATGGGATAGCACATTCAATAAGCTAATCCAGTGATAGTTTAACAGTATAGAGTTCAGCAGCAAGGACACTACAAGTTATCAGTAATGAGGCTGGAGGGGTGAAAGAGGGGATATTGCACCTACCAGAGTATCAGATTTCAATCCATCAGTGTAGGCTTTACAGGTCTCTATTTAGAAAGAGAATTAACTGTATAACTGCTTGATATTGCAAAGGGATGGGATGTTCCTTTCCTAGTGCTGAAATTATTTGTCAAAAACTGCAGGAATATTCATCCAAAGGGGTACAATAGTGTAGTATCCTACACTATCGTATTTCAGTATCCACACTGAAATAATATTGCACAGTTTAACATTTCAAGCTTGAGTAAGATTCCTGAATCTAAGTGGTGCAGGACAGTTTTCATTTGGTTTGCTATTACAGAATGAATGAATTCCATTCTGTATTGCACAGGCATCTCCAATTAGGGTGTAAGGGATAAAAAGGGATGACTGTGAATTTTTGCAGTGTAGCAAAAGCAATTTTTTCTTGCAAAGGTGAAATGGAGATTTATGGGCAGTCTATACTGTGAACTGGGGAAGTTCTTAAAGCACCAGAGCAGTTCTAAGAAGCACTGTTTGAATGGTATTTAATTGTTATAAAGTGCTTTTCCTTACAGTCATATACCAGAGATCTAAAGTCTATGCATAATCTAATAATGGCGCTATAGAGATGTAGTAGGGTGTGCCGATCAGAATTCTATAGCATGGTGAGACTATGATTGAAGCAAAGGACATTGAAATACATTCAACTTCTTTAAGCAAGTGGTTTGAAGATTAGTTGCATGAATTTGAAAGTTTAATTTGTTATCTAGTATCAGGCCTAGAAACCAAACAGTACAAGCAAGTGGGTTTAGTACACTGCTGATGGGCAGATCAGGATGAAGTGATTGTTGTTTTCAAAAGTGAGTAGTGGTGCACTTCTTTTCAGTTAAGTAGTACTCATTGTTTAAACTCAAGGATTCTATTTTGGCTAAAGCAAGTTGGAGCTGTCTGTCAATGATGGTAATGCTCTGTAACTGAGACATGAGATAGGTCTTCAGCATACAAATGAATTTCAATGACTTTTGGAAGGCCTCTTTTCACACTTTTAACCCAGATGGCAAATAGGGTTGCATTGAGGATAGGGTCCACCTTCCACTTGAGCCCATAATAGTAGTAGTAGCGGCATGTGATGCAAGAAAGCAAGAAGCGTATGAGCTTATGCAGCATCAGCCAAAAAAAAAAAAAAAAAAAAAATCACACCATTCCCTCCAAATGCCTGTCCAGTTTCTCATTAAATTTATTTAACCTATCAACTTCCACAACGACAGATGGAAGTTTGTTCCAGCAATTAACCACCCGCTGGCTAAAGGCAAATTTCCGCACATCTATTCTACATCTCTCTTTTCTTAATTTGAATTTGTGCCTCCTTAGGTTCGTAATCTGAAGAAGTGGAAGGATCCCATAAGAATTCAGTGTGCACAACCCATTCAAGGCCTTATACACCTCAATCAGATCACTGCGCAGGTGCCTAATGTTGATAATGTGTTCCACTATTGAACATGTAAAGTATGTAGTTGCAAGAAGTTTTGTATTATTAATGTAGATGGCCCCTTTATTATTAATGTAGTCTCAGATGATGCACATCCATACTAATATCTTGATTGCAAGTGGTGTTAAATGAGTTCACAATATCAAAGCTGACCATAATTAGATGCTGTCTCGTGACGAATGCATTTTAAATGTCAGATTCTAGTTTTAGAAGTATATCTAGGGTAGGTCTGTTTTTACAGAAGACATACTGACATACAGAAAATTCTGTGACTAGAAACAATGTGGGTCTCTTATGGATCGTCCATTCAAAATTTTTGGCCATATAGCTTGTCAATGAAACTGGTCTGTAATTCTGGACTAGTGAAGGATTCTTGCTTGGTTTTGGCATTGCACAAATAAGAGTGACATCATGAGAGAGGATAGGCATTTTTTGAATGGATCCATCTGTAGAAAAGCAATAAGATGAAGAGGCAAGCTTCACACAGATGTTTAAGATAAGTGCAATGAATGCTATCTGACCATGCTGCACTATTTGGGGATTTGGTCAATGATTCTTTGAACTCTGTCACAGTAAAGAGCTGAATGTCTAGAAGTGAGGAATGCGTTGAAAAATTAACCACCAGTTTTAATGTGCTGAAAGAACAGCACATAAGATGAAATGGCAGAAACAGTATACATTCAAGGTTTGTATTTTCTTCCACATATGGTGAGTGTTAGTTCTGTTCATAATAGTTGAAGCAAAGGTCATCTAAGAGTCACATTTGGCTTTCTGTATAATCTTTCTAGCTTTGGTCTTAAGTTTTTTTGTAAGTAATTAGGTTGACAATACAGAACTGATTCCATGTGTGGGTTTTCCTTGTTTAGCTTTGGAGCAATCTGCATTCCACCATTTGTTTGGTGCACATGCTTCTTAGGGTGACATTTTGAAATTGAGATTTCTGCTCCAGACTAAGTCAGATAAAATGTGACTTAGTTGTGATTAGTTACATCATCAATCTACTGTTGCTGTCAGTGGCATAGGAACGCCTTGGCATTAGGGTAGGTGCCAAGGGCACCGACAATAGAAAGGCACCACTGACAGACTACATCAGTACAGTGTCAAGCTAATTCGATACCAGAGGATAGCTGCCGAAATGGCGCCCCTCGATGATGTAGAATCAAGATGACAGCACAGGGAATGTGAAAATTAATTTTCACACAGTGATTCAAGCCTGCATGCATCCTTACATCTGAGTACATGCTGCATAGCATCACAGATCTATATGCTGTCCAGAATGTAACTTTGAAGGGACCAATCAGGCGATCGCTTCATCAGCACATGTTCGAATGCATAGTAGTAGTTCGCAATTCATGCATTGTATACAAACTGAATAAGTTATAGCGTTTTTGTGATTGCTATATAAACAAATAATCGTGAATATTGTGATTTATAATTTAAATAAAACAATAAAGGCCAAATTAATTTTAGACATGCTACCAAAGAAAAAAGTGGACATCAGTACTGCGTAAAAAGACTGCATAAAGAGGAAATTAAAAAAAAAAAAAAAACATTCTGCTAGTTTACAAAACTGGCTTACAATAAGAACTTCAAACTTGAAAGTGACAAAGAAAATGAACACGATTCGAATGATGATGCCACTGAAATGGAAGTCCAAGAAAAAGCTCAAACAGTTGAAGTTACTTTAAAATAATTAGAAAGTGTGGACAATAACCAAAAACAGTTGGCAGAAGAAAATGATGGCAGCAATAATATTAACATGGAACAATGTAAGTCTGAATTTTAATGATACGACCACATGGAACTTTAATACCCACAAAAACAGATCTCTTATGGTGCAACGGTTCCGAACATATAGTCTTAAATACGCATCTTGTCACTAATGGTCGATGTTTCAATAATTTGTGGAAATACAAAAATGAAGGTTTTGAAAAAAAAAAAAAAAAAAAAAAGAGGAAATGGTTATTTTATTGCAAAAACAAAGATGCAATATATTTGAGGAAATGGTTATTTTATTGCAAAAACAAAGATGCAATATATTGTTTTCTGTGCCTCTTATTTGTATCTGGCACAAAACGGTCCATTTTGCAGCTCAGGTGGATTTAAGGATTGGAAACATTTAAATCCAAATGTTCTTTTTCATGAGAATTCATTACAACACAAACAATTTCACAAAATGGAAATTATTAGAAAAGGGTCTTCAAAAAGGATGGACTAATTGACAACACTGCACAAGCAGCACTGAGAAGTGAAATTTCGAAATGGCGTCATATATTGAAAATAATATTGAAACGTATATTGTTCTGTGCTGAAAATAATTTGGCATTTCTTGGACATGCTAGTAATATCGATACTGAAGAAAAAAATTGTGCCATATTTTTAAACTTGATAAAATTTGTCAGCCAATTTGACTTTGGTATGCTCTGGAATTGTATATTAAACACCACACTAATTATTTATCTCCGGAAATTCAGAATGAATTTATTAAATTTTTAACAACAAAAGTACAAAGTGAAATAATTTAAAATAACTAAATGCAACAAGGCATAATTTGTTAAGAATAAGAGTTTCATATCTATATAATATTAGTGTGGATACACCATAGATAACTCTTAAGAAAAAACTACGGCAGTAGCGTGGAAGGCTTAATTTCCTCTGTATCTTATATTGTGCTAGATGATAGGCCAATAGCTTTGAAACGGTGCCATTTCACTTCCACGAAACAACAGATGACCGCTTTTCACGATAAAGGAAAACCACTCTCTTCTAAATCTCTAACAGGGTGCTTACAACAGAAGGTTGACCAGAGCCCATTTTCCGAATGTTTAATACACCTTGGTCTGTCCACTGGCTATGGATACACAGAAAGCAGTTGACCAGCTCAACTTCTCGGTATGTGGGACAGGTTTTATGGGTCCGAGTTGCAGATGGTAATCTCTTTATCTTTTAATTCGGGCGTAACAACAGCACTATTGCTTGCTTGAAAGCCATGGGTGCGAACGATGTGTACCCAGTTAAGTCTTGTAATGTAGTCGTTATATGGAAAATTTTCGTTTCCATAAAACGAAGAAATAAAAAAATTAAAAAAAAATTCGTTAAAGAATAAAATTCTATTTAGCGAATTCTAAAAAAAAAAAAAAAATCGGTAAAAAGAAAAATTTATCTCTAAATAGAAAAATTTGCTATAAAGAAGTTTGTTAAACAGAGGTCTGACTGTACTTATTATTTATTATGATTTTACCAATTATCGAAAAAAGGCGTGTAGCCATGAATTTGCCAAGGGCGCCGAAAACCTAGCTATGCCTCTGGTTGCTGTACATATTGACTTTTGAAAATGACAGACTTGTCCTCTTCGAAAGTCATTCATTCCAGTCTGCTCTTTTTAAAATTCCAAGCAGTATGTCCTTGTAGGGATTGAAATGATCTGTGTTTGAATGGAACAGATAATAGGGAAATTAAAAAAAAAAAAAATTGAATGGGTTGCTATGTACTGACCAGTTGATATTTGGGAAAAGAGATGCTAAACAGATGAGTTCAACCTTTGCTGTTCATAAATCAACAACTCATTGACAGATGAACATGTATTGTGGAGCCACAGTTTAACAATGTCAGATTATGGTTGTCAAGGAATATTTCAATTAGTTTACCTCTTGCAATCATAGCAGGAGATACCCATAGTCCTTTGAAATCACCAAGTAAACAGGCAGGTGATGAGATGTGTATGACAAGATTATCCAGTTCGGTCTGGATGCATGGATAAGATGGTGAAATATAAATTGAAGTGGAGAGTTAATGATATTCCTATCATAATGTGAACTGCCACAGGAAGTATGTAATTTAATATGCCTGGAAGGTACAGCAGAATTTGCTAGAATTGCAATCCCACCACGAGCAGCAGTCTCAGTATCCCCCTCTCACTTATAGAGTCTGATTCTAGAATTTAGGTAAGATTTTTGTGTGTATGTGGGGGGGGGGGATTAATCTAGTGGCTGTATGCTTACAGTCTCCTGTAATTGTATGGAATCGAAGGGTGACACGAGTAATTACAGACCAGTTAGTTTAACTTCTGTTCCGGGTAAAATAATGGAGTCGCTGGTTAAAGATGCATTGCAGGATCATCTAGACAAGACTGCAGCAATAATTCAGACACAGCATGGGTTTGTTAAGGGAAAGTCTTGTCTGACAAATTTGATAGGATATTATGATGTGGTTACAAAGGAACTGGATGCAAAAAACAATTTTGATATCATATATTTGGATTTCAGGAAAGCTTTTGACACTGTTGCGCATGGAAGACTATTGTACAAATTGGAGCAGAATGGTATTAAGGGTAAGTTGCTACAATGGATAAAAGGATGGTTACGTGCGAGAAGACAGAGGGTGGTAATCAATGGGTGCTGCTCTTCTTGGACTAATGTTATTAGTGGAGTCCCACAGGGTTCGGTGTTAGGTCCACTGTTGTTTTGTATATTTATCAATGATATTGATGAAGGTATATCAGGCTTAATGTCGAAGTTTGCAGATGATACAAAGGTTGGCAGGGTTGTTAATGACAGTAATGGCAATCTGCTACTGCAACAGGAACTAGATAATTTGGGCAGATGGGCTAAGAAGTGGCAACTGAAGTTTAACCTTGACAAATGCAAAGTACTGCATATGGGTAGAAATAACCCCAGAGAAACGTACCAACTGTGTGGTACTACACTTAAGGTGGTAGAAAATGGAAAAGACCTGGGAGTAATTGTGCAGTCAGATATGAAGTTCTCTGAGCAATGCAGACAGGCTGCCAGAGCAGGTCATGGGGTTTTGTCAATGATATATAGGAATTTTGCTAGCAGGGAAAAGGAGGTGATTATCCCTCTGTATAAGGCAATGGTCAGGCCACGCCTTGAGTACTGCGTACAGGTCTGGAGACCTCATTTTAGGAAGGATGTAGATTTACTTGAGCGGGTACAGAGAAGGGCAACAAGATTGGTGAGGGGAATGAAGGGATCCTCTTACCAAGAGAGGCTTAAGTTCTGCAAATTGCAGTGGCTGGAGACTAGGCACCTGCGTGGTGATCTGATTGAGGTATATAAGGCCTTGAATGGATTGAGCACGCTGAATTCTGATGGGATCCTTCCACTTGTTCAGATTACGAACCTAAGGGGGCATAAATTCAAATTAAGAAAAGACAGATGTAGAATAGATGTGCGGAAATTTGCCTTTAGCCAGCGGGTGGTTAATTGCTGGAACAAACTTCCATCTGTCGTTGTGGAAGTTGATAGCTTGAATAAATTTAAGGAGGAACTGGACAGGCATTTGGAGGGAATGGTGTGATTTTTTTTTTTTTTTTTTTTTGGCTGATGCTGCATAAGCTCATACATTTGCTTTCTTGCATCACATGCCACTACTACTACTATGCTAACAGTCTAACACACTGAGTCTTTTGCCATTACTTATGACCTCACACAGATTGTTCATTTATCTACCAGAATATCATATAATTCTACACAGCCAACACTGTGGATCTTTTTCTCATGAAAAAACCCTTTCTGTCGAGGTTAGTGGCCCTCTAGTCACCTCAGATCACAACTTGGTGAATGTCTCTTCATCAATGGAGCCTTTCTCTAGTGGCCATTCTCAGTGTTGTGTTGTTTGGAATTACAAGAATGAAAAATGGGATGATCTGTGAAATTTCAATTCTTCTTTTCCTTAGTTGGATTAATGTTTAAAACTCTATGATGTCAATATTTGCACAGAATGTCAAGGAAATTATTCTTAAAGGGATGAACTCCTTTATTTCACACTCCACCTAAAAATCTCGTCCTTTATCTAAACCATGGTTTTCTGACAAATGTGCTAAGGCTGTTCACGATATGAATGTTGCATATTGCAATTGGTTTGCATCCAAATCTCCAAGTTCATTTTCTGCCTACAACAAAGCTTGCAACTATTGTAAATCAGTCCAAACTAGATTTTGAAAAAACTAAGAGTAGAAAAAAGTGCTTCTTGTCCAAACAGAAGTTGAGCATTCTGGCCTCTTGCGAAAGCTATTGGCCACAAACTTTGCCCATCCATACTCCCACCTCTGTTAAAACCTGATGGCTCTATTCCCACCTCAGCTAAAGAAGACTTGCAAGCATACTATTTTCTTCTAATACTTGTATTGACAATCTTCTTAAACCACCACCTACCATTTCCAGTACACTCCACTCAATGCCTCTTGTGTCAGAAGAATTTTTGAGCAATCTTGATGCCAAGAAAGCTCCTGATGGAATTTCTCCACTTTTTCTCAAAACCTGTGCTCCTGTTGTGTGTTGCTTTTTTTTTTTTTTTTTTTTTTTTGTAGTTGTTGGCGCATAGGCTTCTGTGGCCATAATGCACCTCCCAAGGTTTTTGCAGTACACTGATCCAAGCCCGAGGCGGGAATCGAACCCGCGACCTTTGGGTTGCAAGGGAAGCACTTTACCCATCCGGCTAGCCCGGTCGGCTGTTCTGTGTTGCCTTTACGCTTCTTTCTTATTCCACTTGTATTTTTCCTTATGCTTGGAAATTGCACCACCTTTCAGTTTGAGAAATCCTCCTCTACACAAACAGCTTCAACTTCTAAAAAATCAACTGTCAATTCCATGGCCAACTGTTGATCTTATGATAATTCTCCACTGGGACAAAGATAATTTAGTTAATTTCAATCTTTCTAAAACTCAGACCTGTCATATTTTGCAAAAAGGATTCTTCTGCTCTTATGCCTATCTTCAACGACACTCAGATTTCTATAAAATATCACATATCTCTATTTGGGATTACCCTGGCTTCTAAACATTTTTAAACGTTCTGGCTTCTAAACATCACAAATACTGTTTCCTCTGCAAACAAGCTAAAAAAGCTTGTTTTCTCTTTTGCTCTCAGCATTACTTTTCTTCTAAATAGCTCCTCACACTCTGTACAAATCTCAAATGTGCCCTACTAAGGAATACTGTTTATATATCTGGGGCATGGCCCCCATAATCTCACTCTCAGTTCTAGACTCCATTCAAAAGAGGGCAGTTAAGTTAATTAACTGCCCTCTTATGAGATGGGTCATAAAGTTAATGACCCATCTCTTACAAAGTCTCTCCACTAACTGTATCAAAAATCTAAAAGACAGTCCTTGGTTAAAGCTTCTCCTTCAGGTTGCAAAGATATTCTGTTTCTCCTGTATGCCTTTTCTATAGATACTTCCATGGGCACTGTTCTTCTCAATTGGCTTCTATAATTCCCTCAGTGACCTTGGCTTCTATGATTCAAACTTGAGTGATCTATTTGCAATACTATATCTAAACCAAATCACTGATACTGCAAACTCTAAAAATATTAATTCCATGTGTTACGCACTACATGACAAAGTTAAGTTACTAAAACACATGCATGTAGTGCTATAAATTATAGTTAATAAGCTTCTTCTGATACTGATTACACTGCTACAAAGCTACATAGCAACCTACAGTATCTGCTATCATCATCATCAGCCATTTTCAATCCACTGTAGGATGAAGGCCTTTCCAGTTCCTTCTGTTTTGAGCACTGGCCATCCATTTACTACCCACAAACTCATGAATTTCATCTATCCATCTCCGCCTTTGTCTTCCAGGTTTTCTTCTAGCTCCTCTTGGGTAACATTCTGTTATTTTCTTAGTCCATCTGTCATCATGTCTTCGAGCTATGTGTCCTGCCCAAGACCATTTCAGTTCTTTAGTTTTGATAAGATTGTCCTTTACTTGAGTTGGCTGCCTAATCCATGTGTTTCTCTTCTTATCTAACAGTCTGATTCCCAATATAATTCATTCCATTCTTTGCTGTGTAGTTCTCAGCTTCTCTTTCATTCTTTTGGTGAGTGCCCAAGTTTTACTTCCATAAGTCATGGTGGGGGAGTATACATTGGTTCATTATTTTACGTTTCAGACAAACTGGGATATTGCTCTTCAGTATGTGACTATATTTCCTGAATGCTATCCATCCAAAATTTATTCTTCTCTTGAATTCCAGCCATTTATCATTATTACAGCTAATAACTTGTCCCAGATAAGTATGACTCCACCTTATCAATTACTGCTCCTTCAATCATTATTTCCCTTTCTGTGGCATACTTATTCATCATTACTTTTGTTTTAGCCATATTCATCTTTAGTCCAAAATCCTTACTAACTGTGCATAACTGATTAAGATTTTCGTCTAATTCTTTGGGATTGTGGCTTATGATCACAATGTCATCTGCAAATTGTAAATGGTTTAGGTACTCTCCGTTCACAATGACTCCTTTCTGCAACCAGTCTAATCTTCTGAAAGCTTCCTCAAGGGCAGCAGTAAACAGCTTCGGAGATATTTTGTCTCCTGTCGAACTCCTTTCTCGATTTTAAATATCCTACTGTCTTTATCTAGTCTAATAAAGGAGGTAGCATTCTCATATATTTTCTTCAAAATCATAATATGTGGGTTATCTATGCCTTGTCTTTCCAGTGCCCGAAACATTGCCTTATGCTGTATGGAGTCAATGCCTTTTCATAATCCACAAATGCCAGGCATTATGGTGTTTTATATTCATTTGCTTTCTCCATTAGCTGTTATATTACGTGAAGGTGATCCTTCACGTAATAGTTGAGAATCCTGTCCTAAAGCCAGCTTGCTCTTTTGGTTGATTCTCATCATGTATTCTTTCTAATCTGTTAGTAATGACCCTTATGAACAACTTGTAGATGTGAAATAACAAGCTAATTAGTCTATAATTTCCAATTTCTGATTTCTCTCCTTTCTTATTCAGCAAAACTATGACTGCATCATTCCACTCCTTAGGCATTCATGCCTTTTCTAATGCATTTTGTGAAGAGTCTTGCCAGTTTCTGTGTCATGTTTCTTCCTCCCAATTTTAACAACTCTACAGTAACTTCATTTTCTCTCGGGGCTTTCCGATTCTTCATTTTCGTCAACGCATGTTCTACCTCATCAGGAAAGATATCAGGTATGTCGTATGTGTTACTAATTTGTGATCCATCTTTCCCACTGCTAGCCTAATTCCATCGCTCATTGTATAATTCTCTGTAGTAGTCTTCCGCTATTTGAGTTATGCCTTCTCTGCTATTTATAAGTACACCATCACTATTCTTCAGTTTCAGTATCATTTGTCTTTCTGTATTACTGCTCGGGGCTTAGAGGGGAACAGGTATCCTGTGTGTTATCAGACACTCAGCCTAAAACACTGATGGATCCAATATCTCTCTATTACAGAAGATTTAGGAGAAGTCCGGTTGGCCTGCCTCCCTAAAATCCACTCATGCACACCTTCTCGATGGTAAGCCCTGTTACGTCACTTAGGTGGCAACGAACGTGTAGAGTGGTTCTCTTCAAGACGCCTGGTCAGCGTGAAGAGGAAAAGACCAAACCCTCCAGCAATGAGAGCACAACAATACAAATGGCCCTCAGTCCCCAGCAGCTTTCACTCTCCCTCTTACGGCAGCGAGAGGATCAGAGTGGAAGCAGAGGGTGCTAAGAATCTCTGGGTACGACCAGGCTGCCATGCACGGAAATTGAACTTGGCCTGTTATAACGTACGATCACTCATCGGTGAAGACAGGATATTAGAGCTGGAAAAGGAATTAGAAAATGTGAATTGGAATATCATCGGTTTGGCTGAAACAAGAAGAAGAAATGAATCACTTATAAGTTTATCAAGTGGAAATCTGCTGTACACCAATGGAAACAGTGAAAGGAGTGAAGGTGGAGTTGGGTTTCTGGTCCATAAAGATTTTAAAAACAACATTTTGGAATTCAAAAGTACATCACCAAGGGTGTCAAGACTAATACTCAAGATTTCTAAGAGGTACAAGCTAAAGATTGTAATGATTTATGCACCAACATCGAGCCATGATGATGAAGAGGTTGAAGAAATGTACACTGAAATTGAGAGTCTTCTAGATGAGCAGAAAACCCACTACACTATTATTATGGGGGACTTCAATGCTAAGGTTGGAAAACGGCAAAACAGTGCAGAAAGAGGAACTATAGGAAATTTTGGAATTGGTGAAAGAAATAAAAGAGGTGAAAGACTTGTGGAATTTGCAGAATCTCAAGGAATGTCAGTAATGAACACTTTTTTCAAGAAAAGGGTGAACAGAAAGTGGACATGGAAGAGTCCAAATGGATTAACAACTAATGAAATCGACTTCATCCTCACTAACAGAAGATATATTGTGAATGATGTTACCGTCCTGAATAAGGTAAATGTTGGAAGTGATCACAGAATGGTAAGATGTACACTTGATATAGATGTAGGAAAGGAAAGGAAAAAACTGACTTGAGTAAATAATACAAAGGTCTTTGAAATAACAGAGGAGAAGAAAAAGCAGTATGTACTGGAACTTAAGAACAAGTTTGAGCTTCTGCAGACTGCTCAGGACCAAGATATCGACGAGGAATATTACAACTTTCTGAAAGTGATAAAGCCCAAGAAACCTATAGGGAAACAGAAATCCAAAGAAGAAAAAATTAGTCAAGAAACACTTGTCATGATTAACCAAAGACGACAAATGAAGAGAAAGAAAAACACTGACAGGGAGAAAATTGAGTATACTGAGTTATGCAAAGCCATTAGAAAGAGACTCAGAGAGGACATAAGAAGATTTAACACAAGAAAAGTAGAACAAGCATTAAGGGAAAACAAAGGATTTAAATCAGCAGCCATGAGCAGTAATACAGAAAGACAAATGATACTGAAACTGAAGAATAGCGATGGTGTACTTATAAACAGCAGAGAAGGCATAATTCAAATAGCAGAAGACTACTATAGAGAATTATACAAGGAGCGAGGGAATGATACCAGCAGTGGGGAAGATGGATTGCAAAGTAGCAACACATACGACATACCCGATATTCTTCCTGATGAGGTAGAACATGCATTGAAGAAAATGAAGAATCGGAAAGCCCCGGGGGAAGATGAAGTTACTGTAGAGTTGTTAAAATTGGGAGGAAGAGACATAACACAAAAACTGGCAAGGCTCTTCACAAAGTGCATTAGAAAAGTTATGATGCCTAAGCAGTGGAATAATGCAATCATAGTTTTGCTGCATAAGAAAGGAGATAAATCAGAAATTGGAAATTATAGACCAATTAGCTTGTTATCCCATATCTACAAGTTGTTCACAAGGGTCATTACTAACAGATTAGAAAGAATACTTGATGAGAATCAACCGAAAGAGCAAGCTGGCTTTAGGACAGGATTCTCAACTATGGATCACCTTCACGTAATATCACAGCTAATGGAGAAAGCAAATGAATACAAAACACCATTATGCCTGGCATTTGTGGATTATGAAAAGGCATTTGACTCCATACAGCATAAGGCAATGTTTCGGGCACTGGAAAGATAAGGCATAGATACTCCATATATTATGATTTTGAAGAAAATATATGAGAGTGCTACATCCTTTATTAGACTAGACAAAGACAGTAGCAAATTTAAAATCGAGAAAGGAGTTCGACAAGGAGACACAATATCTCCGAAGCTGTTTACTGCTGCCCTTGAGGAAGCTTTCAGAAGATTAGACTGGTCGCAGAAAGGAGTCAATGTGAACGGAGAGTACCTAAACCATTTACGATTTGCAGATGACATTGTGGTCATAAGCCACGATCCCAAAGAATTAGAGGAAAATCTTAATCAGTTATGCACAGTTAGTAAGGATTTTGGACTAAAGATGAATATGGCTAAAACAAAAGTAATGATGAACAAGTATGCCACGGAAAGGGAAATAATGATTGAAGTTGTTGTTGGGTTTTTAGGAGCATTAGCAACTAAGGCCATATTGCTCCGGTGCGGTGGTCATTCCCTGACCTTTCCGCATGCTTCGTATTTGGTGGTGACGGGCTCGAACCCCGGTCTAATCAAGAAGCATGTACTACGCACTGCTGCTCCTTCCCACCTGCTACGGAGGCGCGAAATAATGATTGAAGGAGCAGTAATTGAAAAGGTGGAGTCATATACTTATCTGGGACAAGTTATTAGCTGTAATCATGATAAATGGCTGGAAGTCAAGAGAAGAATAAATTTTGGATGGATAGCATTCAGGAAATATAGTCACATACTGAAGAGCAATATCCCAGTTTGTCTGAAACGTAAAATAATGAATCAATGTATACTCCCCACCATGACTTATGGAAGTGAAACTTGGGCACTCACCAAAAGAATGGAAGAGAAGCTAAGAACTACACAGCGAAGAATGGAACGAATTATATTGGGAATTAGACTGTTAGATAAGAAGAGAAACACATGGATTAGGCAGCAAACTCAAGTAAAGGACATTCTTATCAAAACTAAAGAACTAAAATGGTCTTGGGCAGGACACATAGCTCGAAGACATGATGACAGATGGACTAAGAAAATAACAGAATGGTACCCAAGAGGAGCTAGAAGAAAACCTGGAAGACAAAGGCGGAGATGGATAGATGAAATTCATGAGTTTTTGAGTAGTAAATGGATGGCCAGTGCTCAAAACAGAAGGAACTGGAAAGTTGCTGGAGAGGCCTTCATCCTGCAGTGGATTGAAAATGGCTGATGATGATGATTACTGCTCACGGTTGCTGATTTAAATCCTGCTAATTTAATTCCCTTAATGCTTTTTCTACTTTTGTGTTAAATCTTCTGTCCTCTGAGTGCCTTTCTAATTATTTTGCATAACTGAATATACTCAATTTTATCCTTGTCAGTGTTTATCTTGATCTTCATTTTTCTCCTTCGGTTCATCATAACAAGTGTTTCTTGACTAATTTTTTCTTCTCTGGATTTCTTTTTCCCTATAGGTTTCTTGGGCTTTATCACTTTCAGAAAGTTGTAATATTCCTCATCGATATCTTGGTCCTGAGCAGTCTGCTGAAGCTCAAACTTGTTCTTAAGTTCCAGTACATACTGCTTTTTCTCCTCTTCTGTTATCTCAAAGACCTTTGTATTATTTACTCGAGTCAGTTTTTTCCTTTCCTTTCCTACATCTATATCAAGTGTACATCTTACCATTCTCTGATCACTTCCAACATTTACCTTATTCAGGACGGTAACATCATTCACAATATATCTTCTGTTAGTGAGGATGAAGTCGATTTCATTAGTTGTTAATCCATTTGGACTCTTCCATGTCCACTTTCTGTTCACCCTTTTCTTGAAAAAAGTGTTCATTACTGACAATCCTTGAGATTCTGCAAATTCCACAAGTCCTTCGCCTCTTTCATTTCTTTTCACCAATTCCAAAATTTCCTATAGTTCCTCTTTCTGCACTGTTTTTTCTTTTTTTCCAACCTTAACATTGAAGTCCCCCATAATAATAGTGTAGTGGGTTTTCTGCTCATCTAGAAGAATCTCAATTTCGGGGTACATTTCTTCAACCTCTTCATCATCATCATGGCTCGATGTTGGTGCGTAAATCATTATAACCTTTAGCTTGTACCTCTTAGAAATCTTGAGTATTAGCCTTGACACCCTTGGTGATGTACTTTTGAATTCTAAAATGTTGTTTTTTAAATCTTTATGGACCAGAAACCCAAGTCCACCTTCACTCCTTTCACTGTTTCCATTGGTGTACAGCAGATTTCCACTTGATAAACTTATAAGTGATTCATTTCTTCTTCTTGTTTCAGCCAAACCGATGATATTCCAATTCACATTTTCTAATTCCTTTTCCAGCTCTAATATCCTGCCTTCACCGATGAGTGATCTTACATTGTAATAGGCCAAGTTCAGTTTCCGTGCATGGCAGCCTGGTCGTACCCAGAGATTCTTAGCACCCTCTGCTTCCACTCTGATCCTCTCGCTGCTGTAAGAGGGGGAGTGAAAGCTGCTGGGGACTGAGGGCCATTTGTTTTGTCGTGCTGTCATATGCTGGAGGGTTTGGTCTTTTCCTCTTCACACTGACCAGGCATCTTGAAGAGAACCACTCTACACGTTCGTTGCTACCTAAGTGATGTAACAGGGCTTACCATCGAGACGGTATGCATGAGTGGATTTTAAAGAGGCAGGCCAACCGGAATTCTCCTAAATCTTCTGTAATAGAAAGATATTGGATCCATCAGTGTTTTAGACTGAGTGTCTGATAACACACAGGATACCTGTTCCCCTCTAAGCCCCTATCTGCTATATCAATACTAAAACAATGGTGGCAAAATTCAAAACTTTCTTACCGATACAACACAATGCTGGCAGAAGTTGACTGTGGTTTTTTAAGCAATTGCAAGGACCAAGTAAAGAACAAATACACTGAATATAAATTTAAATCAAAAGTTAGTGAAAAAAAATAATTTCAAATCAATAAATAAAGCTCCAGCCAGTGACACCACTTCTGAAAAAACATGTAGTTCTCTTAGATGTCAGCAGATCATCATCATATGTTCAGATTCTCTTTTTCCTGAATGTAGCATTTCTCAACACCAACTTGTAGACTAGTGTGTACAATAGCTGACAATTCCAGTACAGAAGTCTAACCCTCATTGTGCATAATTTTAAAATGTCCATTCTAATAGTTATAAACCATTAATTTTTGTACCTTTTCTTAAAATTTTTATTACCATTAGATTTTTCAATTTCTGCACTGATCTTTTCAAAATGTTAAATACCCACAAAAAAAATTTTGTTTAAGAGTTGACAAAGAAATGTGTAATTGGTACAGAAAGCTTTACTACAGTTTCCTAGAATAGTGTATTTGTTGATGTCAGTCATGCTCCATGATGTACAACATGTTTCAATAAAGTTTTGGAACTGGTGTAATAAAAAGAACACAAAGTGAGGGAGCCCAAAAAATGGTTTTATTTTTATTCAAAGTAATGACCACTTCACTGAATGCACTTATTACACTGTTCAAAGTACCAACTGCAAATTCTACATGGGAGGCATTCAGAGAAGTAACAGCAGATGCTACTAGGCTTTTTATACCAACTAAGAGGTACTGTGAGATTAGTAGAAAAGAAGAAAAATATACGGGAAGTGTATAAATTATTAGGAGATACAGAAATATATAGTAAATATAAGCTAGTCTGCAATCAAGTCACAAAGCTGGAGGTAAGAAGGTAATTATTCTGGCAATGGTTAGGCCGCATCTTGATTACTAAACACAGGTCTCGAAGCCTCATTTTAGGAAGGTTGTAATTTGCAATCAACTAGTTACCCAGTTCTTTGCAATTGTCACTCAACGTTACCAAAAAAATTGATTCACTACAAGGCAAAATGGTTAACTGGTAGTTCACTCAGCATCAATAATTCTGTCTTCCAGTCCCTGTGAAGCCAACGTCTACTTACCACGTAGACTTACATATATATTACCTTTCACTTTTGCATTAGGCAATTTTGTAAACATATTGTGCATGCTTTGGTCTCACTGAGGAACCAATGTTTTAAATTATTTGACCAGTCCCAGTTTGATATGGAAGCAAAATGGTTTCTTTGAACCAACCACATTTGCCAAATTTAGCACATTGTGTGCACCAGGTTACAACTCAATTCTAGCACACCATTCTCTTCTCCTGCAGCGCTGATCTACTGCCCTGCTATCCCATGAAGACAGAGATAGTAATGGAACTTAGTGATACAAACTTGAAAACTCAGAAGGAACCTCAGCATCATGAAGGCCCCACAGATATCCTATTCATAATAGAAGTACCGGTTCTTCTCTAACACATGCTTCACATTTCCAAGGCATTTTGTAATATTAACAAAGTATATATTCCCATTGTGAAGTAACAAAACACAAGTTGGCACTCTTCTGTATTGTGACTAACACTACTTTATTCAAAGAGTCTACTCAAATCAAAACAATAACACAGGGATTCTGCAACAGTGCAAATTTTTGCACTGTTGATCCCACTCATTTCAATGAGATGCAAAGAAGCTCTGTGCTGGAATTGGTTAGACCAAAGTCCCTCACTAAAATTTTAAATTCTTGTTAATTAGGGAAATGTGGTGTTTTACTTAAACAGGCTTCTGGGGTAAAATCCAATTATCTTGTTCCTAGATTCATCATCTAATTCTGAAGATTCCTCTCTGGAAGGTGGGATTGGGAACTGACAAGTTTTCATCGTATGGCACAGTGCAACAGAGGATGGTATGTTAGGATCCAAAGACTTTTTAAACTTTGGTATTTCCACAATACAAATACTGAGTCATGTTGGTTTCTGCAATTTTTCACATCTTTGAGGCAGAGTCATACAGTTACAACCACCACACAAGCATACCTCTAATGTTGACCTGCAACTATAACTGCAGAAATAGGGTGCCTATAACTTGTCTTGATCACCAATAAGGATTCCAAAAATAGCCTTACACTGCAAAATATGGTGCTGCCACCTGCTTAGGACCTATATAATATCCACAAACACAGCAAAGAAAGTCTAGAGATAATTTCACCTTCATTTAGTAGCCAAAGCAAACTGTAAAAAAAAAAAAGGACCTTGTTATATATACAGGGGGTCCCCGGTATCCGAGTCCTCACAGTTACAAGATGAAGAATGCAATGAAAATAAGGCGGAGGATTTTTGGAAAAGTTTTAATATTTTGCACAGTATAAAAACGATTGGAGAAACTAAGAAATTTCGTGTAGATTAATGAACAGCTCATGGAAAAAGTTATACCCTCATGCTGTTTGTGAATATGAAGAATATTATGTGACTGGGTTACAAAATGAAACTGACTTGCAAAATAAGTGGGATTCCATGAAGTTGATGATGAGGATGTTGCACAATTGCTTGAATCAATTGCAAAACCACTTACAAATGAGGAGCTAGCAGAAGTAGACCAACTACCCACAGAAAAAGAGCAAGCCAAAAGAAATGATGGTGCAATGGAATCACTAAAGGATAAAGATTTGAAAATTAAAGAATTAAAGGAAGCCCTTGAGAGAAAATTGACCAAGCACTTGAATATTTCTGTGAGAATGAGCCTCTTCATGACCATGGAGCAAAAGTTAAGCCCGAAGTTAAAGACAACTAAATGCTTCATTTTATCTAAAAAATACAGCACAAAAAAAAAAAAAAAAAAAAAAAAAAACCCTCTGGATTCATTCTTTATTCGTAAAACTGAAAAATAGTGTAACTTCAATAAACTTCACTTAACCATAACATTGTTCAACATATCGAAATAAAAAATGTCTAATAAAATAATCGTCTCATTTTTCAGTTCGTTCAATCCATCTTTTACTATGTACAAGTACATAATGCATATCATGAAAATTTTGTTCCCGTTTTAAGAGGATTCCTTTTAAGTGAATTTTCTGTAACCAATTATCCTCGGATAATGAGAGCCCCCTGTACTATCATCATCATCAGCCATTTTAAATCCACTGCAGGATGATATCTTCTCCAGCAATTTTCTAGCGCATTTATGAATGCTATCCATCTGAAATTTATTCTTCTCTTGACTTCCAGCCATTTATCATTATTACAGCTAATGACTTGTTCAAGTTATAATTATATGAATTCACCTTTTCAATTTCTGCTCCTTCAATGATTACATCCATTCCTGTGGCATACTTGTTCATCATTACTTTTGTTTTAACCATATTCATCTTTAGTCTGAAATCCTTACAAACTCTGCATAACTGATAAGATTTTTCTCAAATTCTTTGGGATCATGGCTTATGATCACAATGTCATCTGCAAATTGCAAATGGTTTAGATATTCTTCATTCAGATTGACTCCTTTCTGTGACCAGTCCAATCTTCTGAAACCTTCTTCAAGGGCAACAGTAAACAACTTTGGAGATATTGTGTCTCCGTTTCAAACTCCTTTCTCAATTTTAAATTTGCTACTGTCTTTGTCTAGTCTAATAAAGGAGGTAACATTTTCATATATTTTCTTCAAAATCATAATGTATTGTATGTCCATGCATTTTCATTTCATTGTCCGAAACAGTGCCTTATGCTGTATGGAGCCAAAAGCCTTTTCATAATCCTGTTCTAAAGCCAGCTTGCTCTTTCAGTCGATTCTCATCAAGTAGTCTTTCTAATCTGTTAGTAATGACCCTTGTGAACAACTTGTAAACATGGGACAGCAAACCAACTGGTCTATAATTGCAAATATCTGATTTATCTCCTTTCTTATGCAAAAAAATTATGATTGCATTATTCCACTTTTGAATAGATATGTATTTCCTAATGTATTTTATGAAGAGTCTTGGTCAGAAGAGACATGACACAGTTTCTGTTTCATGTCTCTTCTGCCCAATTTAAACAATTCTACGGTAATGTCATTCACCGCAGGCTTTTTGATTTTTCATTTTTTTCAATGCATGTTCTACCTCAACAGAAGGGTAACTATGTGTTGCTAATTTGTGATCCATCTTCTCCACTGCTGGCATCATTCCCTTGCTCCTTATATAATACTTTATAGTAGTCTTCTGCTATTTGAATTATGCCTTCTCTGCTATTTGTAAGTATTGCTATTAATGCTAATTACTATATTTGTAATTAGCATTAGTAGAAACATATGATGCAAGAAGGCAAGCTTATACAGCATCAGCCAAAAAAAAAAAAAAAAAAAAAAACCCCTTCCCATTTCACCCATCCATTTGTTTGAAATGTTTGTCTAGTTTTGCCTCAAATTTATTTAAGCTATCAACTATCTGCTGGCTAAAGGAAAATTTCTGCATATCTATTTAACAACTGTCTTTCTTCAATTTCAGTTTACGCCCCTCAGGTTTGTTTCTGAGCAAGAGGAAGAATCCTATAAGCATTGAGCCTGATCAATCCATTCAAAGCCTTATACACCTATCAGATCACCTCGCAGGTGCCCAGTCTCCAGATTCTGCAAAACTTAAGCCTTCTTTCGTAAGAGCACTATTTTGTTCCCCTCATCACCAGTCTTGTTGCCCTTCTCTGTACTCGTTCTAGCAACTCTACATCCTTCCTAAAATGCAGCTTCCAGACCTGTACACAGTACTCAAGGTGTGACCTGACCACTGCCTTAAGCAAAGGAATAATCACCTCTATCTCTGCTTGCAAAATTCCTATATATCATTGACAAGACTCCATGACCTGCTCTGGCAGCATGTCTGCACTGCCCAGAGAACTTCATTTCTGAGAGCATAATTACCCTCAGGTCTTTTTCACTGTCCACTTCCTCGAATGTAGTACCACACAGGTGGTACATTTCTCTTTGGTTACTTCTACCCTTATGTAGTACTTTGCATTTGTCAATGTTAAACTTCAGTTGTCACTTCATAGCTCATCTGCTTCATAGCTCCACTTTTCCAGATCCTGTTGCAGCAGCATACTGTCATTACTGTTATTAACAACCCTCCCAACCTTTGTATCACCTGCAAACTCTTTAACATTAAACTTGATATACCTTCATCAATATCGCTGATAAATATACAAAACAACAATGGGCCCAACACCGAACCCTGGGGGATTCTACTAATAACATTAGTCCACGAAGAGCAGTGTCCATTGTTTACTACTCTCTGTCTTTTCCCACTCAACCATCCTTTTATCCATTGTAAAAACTTGCCCTTAATGCCATACTGTTCCAATTTGTACAGTAGTCTCCCATGTGCAACAGTATCAAAGGTTTTCCTGAAATCCAAGTATATGATATCAAAATTACTTTTTGCATCCACTTCCTGTGTGACCAACTCATAGTATCCAATTAAATTGGTCAGACAAGACTTTCCCTTAACAAACCCATGCTGTGTCTGAATTATTACTGCAGTCTTGTCTACACAATCTGGCAATGCTTCTTTAACCAGGGACTCCAATATATTCCTTGGAACAGAAGTAAAACAAAATGCCTGTAATTACTTTTTGAATTGGAGTTACATTTGCACATCTCCAGTCCATGGGGACGTCACTGAGTCCTAGGATGCTCTCCTAATTATGGATAAGGGTTTGCTTACTTCCTTTGCCACCTCCTTTGATATAACTGGATAGATCCCATACACCCCAGGTGCCTTTCTTATGTTTAACTTCAACAATTTCTGCTCCACTTTGCTCTCAGTTATTACAAAATCATTTAACTCCCTGTTAGAGTCTGATAAACATCTGGCCTTCTCCTCCTTGAATAAATCCACATGTGTGAAGTAGATGAAATATACACATTCAGATGCAAAATACACACTCAGCTATCTGAGAATGATCATCTACAGTCAACCCATTGATATCAAGTGGACCAATCTGATTCATCCCCTTCCTTTGAAAGTTTATATAAGTAAAGAAGTCCTTGCTGTTTTTCTCTGCATTCACTGCCAAAGATTTCTCATAATCTGCCTTCCCTTGTCTTCTATGGTGTATATTTAAGCTAGTCTTACAGACTAGCTAATATATATGCACCATAGGCTTCTGTGTCGCCTGATAATTTATATGCATTCCATGCATTTTTCTTCTCTGACACGAATCTCATTAGTTCATCTGACATCCATTTGGGCCTAAACCTAGAACAGTATTTCTTAGTTGGAACAAAAAGCCTAGTAGCTTCCAAGATTACTTACTTGAAAGCTTCCCATTTAGAATTTGCTGTTGGTAACATCACCAATTGGTCCCACTGTATAGAACTTAAAAAATCTCTGAGACAACCATAGTCACCTTTTATGAAAGCAAAAACCCTTCCCTTATTCTTCAGATTCATTCGGTATACTTTGTCTTTCTGTATTACTGCTCATGACTGCTGATTTAAGTTCTTTGTTTTCCCTTAATGCCTGTTCTACTTTTCTTCTCTTAAATTTTCTTATGTCTTCTCTGAGTCTATTTCTAATGGCTTTGTATAACTTTGTATACTCAATTTTGCCCTTGTCATTGTTTATCTTGCTCTTCATTTGTCATCTTCGGTTCATCATGACAAATATTTCTTGACTAATTTTTATTTCTTTTTACCCATAGTTTTCTTGGGCTTTATAACTTTCAGAAAGTTGTTATATTCCTCATCAATATCTTGGTCCTGAAAGTTCTGCAGAAACTCAAACTTGTTCCTAAGTTCCAGTACATATTGCTTTTTCTTATCTTTTGTTATCTCAAAGGCCTTCGTATTATTTACCAGAGCCAGTTTTTTCCTTTCTTTTCTTACATCTACATCAAGTGTGCATCTTACCATTCTGTGATCACTTCCAACATTTACCTTGTTCAGAATAGTAACATTGTTCACAATATATTCTGGGTTAGTGAGGATGATGTCATTTTTCTTTAGTTGTTAATCTATTTGGTTCTTCCATGTCCACTTTCTGTTTGCTCTTTTCTTAAAAAAAAAAAAAAAAAAAGTTCATTACTGAGGAAATTAACAAATACTATAGGCACTTATATATCACAGTACTTAGGAATACACATAAGTTTGCAAAAATAACATCTTCAACTACAGGCAAAATATTGGCACAAGAAAAAAAAAACAAACCATATTTATATTTACTTTTAACATATCTTAAATGGTTAGAACTCACATACTTTATAGACAAAATATAAACATCTGTCATCACAATAAGGGGAAAGGAAATTTTTTTTATACAAAGCTATAAATATTGAAGTCGTGATCCCACAGCTCTGATGTTTTTAAAGATTTTAAATATTATTAACAAAGCTAAGTGGTCTTAAATTTAGTGAATAACTTACAGGAACAGATTATCCATCACATAGTCATAATCTCTTCTGCTACGGTCAGGAAGGTAACAAGCACTAAACACAATAATGGCGTGTTTATCAGGACCATAGTAACCTAAAAGAAATAATAATATTACTAATAAAAACAATCATGGAAAATAAAACAACACTTCAGAAATTTCTAATACAACAGGTAAATTTACGATTTGAATATGAAAGTAAAAATACATAGCTGGAATGGTTAATTCTAATATATCAGATCCAGTAATTATAAAACCTAATTGAAAAGACTTTGAATTCAATGCAAAGACTTTAAATACTATAGTTTAAATAAAATTTCATCAAATAAAAAAACATAAACATGGTGAAATAGCGAATAAAAACTACACTAAAATGTCTTTCCTCATATAATTTCTGTTGTATTTATTATTACCTAATTTTTTTCCCCCTTCAATATTTGATATGATATGCTATTTTTGTGCACATCTATTAAACATTACTTTGAAACTTAGTAGTTGTAGTGGCAAATGACACAAGAAAGCAAACTTATACATTATCAGCAAAAAAAAAAAAAAAAAAAACCTCTCACACAGTCTTCGCCATAATTGTCCATCCCCTCCAACAGGTTGTCTAGTTCTTCCTTGAATTCATTTGAGCTATCCACTACTACAACAAATTTCTAATACAACATGTAAAAATTGAAGGTGATCATTTTTAGCAAAGCATTTGACTCTATCCTTAATAAGAGAGGTTACAGTAAAAGCTTGAACAGGTTAGGATTACTGGTAAGATTCTAAGATGGATGCAGGGCAGAAGGCAGAGGGTTGTGAAAAATGGATATTCTTCAGATTGTTGTAACATCAGGAGTGGGGTCCCTCAAGGATTGTTCTTGGACAACTGTTGTTTCTCATTTTTGTAAATGACATTGACGAAGTGATAGAAGGTGTAATGTCAAAATTTTCAGATGCCAAAGATTGGTAGAGTTGTTAATGATCAGTGCCAAGCAATGCTCCTTCAGGATGACTTGAACTGACTTCAAAGATGGTCAGAGAAGTGGCAGCTATGTTTTAATGCTGCTAAATGCAAGGTCTAAATGCAAGGCATACACTTGGGAAATTGCAACCCACAAATAAATTACACACTTGGTGTGATTGAATTAAAAACAGTGGAGGAGGAAAGGGATCTGGGAGCTACAATACAGGCAGCCAGGAAACCCCCATGGTGTCCTATCAATGATTTAGCAAATGTTATCATGCAGAGATAGAGATCGTATTCCACTGTATAAGACAACTGTAAGACCACATTTGGAATACTGTGTTCGAGTATGGACACAGTATTCCAAGTATTGAGCTTCTTGAAAGGGTCCAAAGATGAATAACTCGAATGGTGAGATCAACAGAAGGACGACCATATGGTGACCCGATTGAGGTTTATAAGGCTCTGTGAGAGGGATTAGTAAAATGGATTAAGGTGGAATTCTCACTGTTATAAAGAATTCAAGAACTAGGGTTCATAAGAATATGCAGATAAATGACCCACTAGGTGGTAGTGATCACAGTGTGCTGAAGTCGGATTTACTCAAAGAGGTAACTACCATCAAGGGTAAAGGGAAGGGTTTTTGCTTTCGTAATGGTGACTACAGTGGTCTGAGACAGTATTTAAATTCTATACCGTGGGACCAACTGATGATCTTACCAACAATAAAATTCAAAATGGGGAGCATTCAAAGCATTAATCTTGGAAGCTACTAGGCTTTTCATAACAACAAAAAAATATTGTTCAAGGTTTAGACCTAAATGGATGTCAGATGAACTAATTAGATATGTGACAGAGAAGAAAAATGCATGGGATACATATAAATTAACATGTGACACAGAAGTCTTTGATAGATATAAGCTGGTCTGTAACCAAGTTACAAAGGAAGTTAGGCAAGCGAAGCCAGATTACGAGAAATCTTTGGCAAAGGATGCAAAGAGTTCTTTACTTATGTAAACTCTAGAAGGAAGTGGGATGAATCAGATTGGTCCACTTGATATCAATGGTTCAACTGTTGATGATCCTGCTCAGGTAACTAACAAACTAAATGAATATTTTGCATCTACATTTACACATGAGGAGTTATTCAGGGAGGGGAATCCCAGTAGTGTATTCAAATCTTGCAGTAAGCTAGATAATCTTGCAATAACTGAGAGTAAAGTGGAGGAGAAATTGTTGAAGATAAACATAAGAAAGGCACCTGGGATGAATGGAATCTATCCAGTTATATTAAAGGAGGCGGCAAAGGAAGCAAGCAAATCCTTAACCATAATTATGAGAGCTTTCCTGGACCCAGGGTAAGTACCCATGGACTGGAGATGTGCAAATGTGACCCCAATCAACAAAGGAAGATCAAAGGGAGACAAGTAATTACAGACTTGTTAGTTTAACTTCTGTTCCAGGGAAATTAATGGAGGCACTGGTTAAAGAAGCATTGCAGGATCATCTAGACAAGGCTTCAGTTATAGCTTGGACACAGCATGGGTTTGTTAAGGGGAAGTCATGTCTGACTAATTTGATTGGATACTGATGTAGTCACAAAGGAACTGGATGCAAAGAATAACTTTGATATCATATATTTGGATCTTAGAAAGGCCTTTGATACTGTTGCACAAACTGGAGCAGTGTGGCATTGGAGGCAAACTGGTGCTATGGATAAAGGAATGGTTGAGTGGGAGAAGACAGAGTGGTAATCAATGGACACTGCTCTTCGTGGACTAATATTTTTAGTGGAGTCCCTCAGGGTTTACAGTAGGGTCCATTGTTGTTTTCTGTATTTATAAATGATATTGATGATGGTGGTATATCAGGCTTGATGTCCAAGTTTGCAGATGATACAAAGGTTGGCAGGGTTGTTAATACCACTAATGACAGTACACTGCTGCAAGAGGATCTAGAAAAGTTGAGCAGATGGGCTGAGAGATGGCAAATGAAGTTTAACATTGACAAATGTAAAGTACTACATATGGGAAGCAGTAATCCCAGAGTAACGTATCAAATCTGTGGCCACACTGACAGTGGTAGAGAATGAAAAGGACCTAGGGGTAATTGTGCAGGCAGATATGAAGTTATCTGAGCAGTGCAGATGGTCTGCAAGAGTAGCTCATGGTGTCTTGTCAATGATATACAGGAATTTTTCTAGCAGGAATAAGGAGGTGATTAATCCACTTGTATAAGCCAATGGTCAGGCCACACCTTGAGTACTGTATACAGGTCTGGAGGCCTCATTTTAAGAAGGATGTAGAGCTGTTGGAACGAGTACAGAGAAGGGCAACAAGATTAGTAAATGGAACAAAGGGTTGCTTTTACGAAGAAAGGCTTAAGTTTTGCAAATTACAGTGTCTGGAGACTAGGCACCTGCGAGGTGATCTGATTGAGGTGTATAAAGTCTTGAATGGTTTGAGCATGCTCAATGCTGATAGGATTCTTCCTGTTGCTCAGAATAATCGTCTGAGAGGGCATAAATTCAAATTGAGGAAAGATGGTTGTAGGATAGATGTGTGGATGTTTGCCTTTAGCTAGCGGGTGGTTGATTTCTGGAAAAAACTTCCAACTGTTGTTATAGAAGTTGATAGCTTAAATAGATTCAAGGCAGAACTTGACAAACATTTGAGCAAGGGGATGGGTGAAATAAGGGGTTTTTTTTTGTTTTTTTTTTGGCTGATGCTTTATAAGCTTGCTTTCTTGCATCATGTGCCCTTGTTAATGCTAATAAATTCAAATTACATGGGTTGAGGTTTAGATTAGATTGTAAGAAATTTTCTTTTAGCCAGCAAGTCATTGATTGCTGGAACAAGTTGCTCTTGCAGGTTGTTGAAGCTGATAGTTTAAATAAATTCAAAGGTCAATGGATAGTTACTTGTGTGAGGAGGGAAACATAATTTTCGTTGTTTTTTTTTTAATCTAGTTGGTTTTTTTTTTTTTTGCCAGTCCAGCAAAAAGCCTGTAGTTTCCTTACACATATGCCTAATACTATTACAACAGATAGAAGTTTGTTTCAACACTCAACCACACACTGGCTGAAGGCAAACTTTAAAACATCTATCCTACAACCATTCGTCCTCAATTTGAATTTATGTCCGTTCATATGTGTAGTCTGAGCAAGAGGAAGAATTCCATCAGCCCTGGGCTTGCTCAATCCATTCACAGCCTTAAACAGCTCAATCAGATCACCTTGCATGTGCCTAGTCTCTAGATGCTGCAATTTTCAGAAGAATAAATTATTAGTACTCCTATGTGGTCATCTACCTTCATTTAAATTTTTGCAGTCTGTCTTAGAATTTGAATATTAAAATGGCAAAACATCAAGACTTTTCTACCAAATACTCACTAAAGGATCCAACTAATATGAAGCCTTCAAACTTCAAACCTTCTGTATCCAATCACAGCATCCATATTATGGAATATTATAGTCTGGCTAATCCTTCTAGGGATCTTTTGCAGTCAGCCAAAGCTAATTACTAACCAAATACAAAAATAAAATAAAATAAACACTTTTGATTACTGCAACAGAAAGTTTTTCGAGTATGATTTATTTATGTAATAGCACCACATATTTATAAGGAGCAAGCAAATGAAAGTTAGCCCCCCCTGTGTGTTGCAAAATGGGTGAGACTACAATGCTGAGCATTTACATAATGTTGAAGACCTACCCCAAACTCATAATAAACAACTTCAATGAAGTTGTTTATTATGAGTTTGATAGAGGCATAAAACAATCATGGAGAATGCATGTTCAAATGGCAGAACAAGTGTTGAAAACAGGAGTTGTCAGCCAGCATGACATGTTTGGTGGCTTATCTGATAGTGACAATAATCCAGGCCAAATTCATCACACCACAACACCAGAGACAGCCATGACAATAGATGTCGTCATGAAAAGAATTCAATGGGCAACCACTGATGCAATTGCTCAAACTATACACATCAGCCATGGTTTGCACACTACTATGCACCAACATTTTATATATATATCAGATGGTGTGTGCCTAGCGGGTACCCAAATGTCTCTCCAAAGAACAGAAAGTGCAGCAATAAGGGAGAGCTGGCACATTTGATTCATTACAAATTGAAGGTGATCATGTTATGGATGCACTGCATCATTACTAGTGATGAGTCCCGGTATTACCAATTTGAGCCTGCAGAGCATTAATGTACCTATTCCAAATATGACTGTAATTAGCATTAGTAGAGGCATACGATGCAAGAAAGCGAGCTTATGCAGCATCAGCAAAAAAAAAAAAAAAAAAAAAAAAACTCTCCCATTTCACCCCTCCATTCTTTCCAAATTGCCTGTCCAGCTCAGCCTTAAATTTATTTAGGCTATTAGATTCCACAACAAAAGGTGAAAGTCTGTTCCACCAATCAACTACCCACTGGTAATAAGTGCATTATGGCCTTAGTAGCCCTTGCACCAACAAATAACAAGGCATTAATGTGAAATACTGGTTTTCAGCATGATGATTTTGTTACTCCCCATTTATGTTATGTACTAGTGTGAGAAGTATTTTATTTTTCCCATATGCTTCCATAAAATTTTGTATCTATTTTCCATTTTATAACACCAGCTACATCACAGTAACTTACCTCCATGAGAAAGCACTTTTTTATATGGTTCTATAACTTTCATATCAATTTTTCTCTCAACACCACCGACTATACACGTTCTCCAACTACGTTCTTCTTCAAATTCTTCTGCTGCAGAAAATTCAGGAATTCTTTCACTGATTGAAGATCCCACACCTGCATGAAATGTAAAAAAAAAAAAAAAAAAAAAAAAAAGGGGGGGGGGGTAAACTATGGGTTATTTACATAGGAATATTATAAGAAAGGGCAAAATGCCACAGATATACAAATTACAGATTAGTACAGTAATCAAAATTTTCACATTTGTAATTAATATACTGATATAGTAGTTAAAATAAATCTAACAAATGAAACTGACAGGCACGATTGCTGTGCATACAAATATAGAAAGGTGTAAGTCAAATGAAAACGAAAATTTAATACCAGCTTGTTTTTTTTTTTTTTTTTTTTTACAAATAGCCAATATCAATGATTTATCGAACACTATCCTGTAAAGGTAGGGAGGTCATAATCACATTGTATACATTGTATTGTTGTTGAAGAGCTACTGGAGCAAGAGCAGCTTAAGCTGCTCTTGCTCCAGTAAGCTCTTCAACTTCATTTTTCACTTTCCTTATTATGGTTTAAAAGAAAGCCAAGATTCTGCTTTATAATTATGTAGCTTCTCCATAAATGGTATACTATTAATTTTGTGTGTTTCGGAAGTATCCAGTTAATTTAATGAAAAAGAAAACATCTGTAATATGTAGCCAGTCATCTAAAATTGTTCTAAGCATTAAGTTGTTTTGCACATTCATTATTGTTTGAAACATTCTTCGATGTTCTCTATTAAATTTTGGACAGTTCACCATGAAGTGATGCACAGTTAGTGGAACTTGACAGTTTTGGCATTGAGGAGGGTCTTCACCTCTGGGTAGGTAAGAGTGCATCATGTGTATGCCCGATTCACAATCAAGAAGTCACTTCTTTGTGTCAGAAGCTAGTAGGCCATGGTCAAAGCATTTCTTTAATTAGACGAAGTTTGTTGTTAGTCTAATCTAGCCAGTGTTTTTGCCATTGTTTTGTACTCTTTTGGTGGATTAAGGATTTGTAGTCTGTATATGGTACTGAGTGAAAGTCATAATTAGAGCCAGCTTTTCTTGCTGCTGTGTCTGCTCTTTCATTTCCAGTTATTCCTGTGTGGCCTGTTTATCCAGCAGAATCTGATATGATTCCTTTGTAATAGCTTTGATATTGAATATTGGACATGTTGTAGAATTAGGTGTCTTGTGGTATTTGCATTTTGAAGGGCAATAACAGAGCTAAGCGAGTCTGTGAAAATTATGTGAAAAATCTGTTTATGTTTGATTTGGTTTACGGCCATCGAAATGGAGTGTAATTTGGCAGTGAAAATACTGCATTCCTTTGGGAGTTGTTGGGTGAGGGTACAATCTTCAAGGTGAATTGCAGCTCCTACACAAGTTTTTGTTTTTGACCCATCTGTAAATATGAAATTGTGATGTGCATATTGTTCTTTGTATGCTGCATGTAGCTGCTGGTAGTTTATTCTTGATAGAGTTGTTTCCCCCCCCCCAAGTTTGAAAATACATGTCATATGTGGGTTCAACTATATTCCATGGTGGTGTGTGTGTAACGATAGTATCTATATTGTCATAATTAAGCTCTTGGGTTAACAGCAAATCTTTCAGATGGATGTTAGCGGGTCGATTTATTCGTGGATGGGCCTGGTATATGCTTTCCCAATCAGATGAAAACAGAAAGTCTCTATTTGGATGATCAGTGATAGATTTTATCTTGACGGCATAGTGTAATAACAAGTTCTGTCGCCTGAGCTGTAGTGATGGTTCACGGGCTTCTGCATAAAGGCTTTGTATAGGTGATGTTTGGAAAGCTTCAAGTGCTATATGGAGTGAACAGTGGTGTATGGGGTTTAACCACCTCAGTGCACTTGGTTTTGCTGAGTCATAATTAGCTGCTCCATAGTTTAGCTTGGAACGAATTATTTCTTGATAAAGTTTAAGTGCATATCGAACTGCTCCCCAAGTTGTTGCAGGAAGAACTTCGAGTGTGTTTAATTTCTTGAGGCACGAAAGTCTGAGTTGTTTAATGTGTTCAAGGAACATTAGTTTCTTATCCAATACAAGTCCTAAAAATCTTATGCTTGGCACTACTGGGATCAACCGTCAATCAAATTTCAGTTCAGGACCAGGGTGTAGGTTTCGTTTCCTACAGAAGTGTATACATGCAGTTTTTGTGTAGAAATCCAGAAGCCATTTGTTTGTGCCCATTTGCTTATTTTATTTACTGTTCCTTGTAGCTGCTTTCCATATTTCACATATTCTAAGCGTGACAGGAAATACTGAAATTGTCAACGTATAAAGCAGCATTAGCAGGTTTTGATTTATGTGTAGATATGGAATTTATTTTGACAGCAAAGAGGGTAGTGCTAAGCATGGACTCCTGAGGCATGCCTTCTTGGGTGAAAACCTTTGAAGGGATAGTCTGCAGCCTAACCTGAAATGTCCTGTGCTATAAGAAATTTTGGATATATTTAAGAAGATGACCATAAAATCCAAGGAGGTATAGGTTTTGAAGAATTCCATAACACCATGCTGTATTGTAAACTTTTTCTATATCAAAACAGATCATGATGTTATGTTCCTTTCGGATGAGTGCATTCTGTACACTTTTCTAATTTTATAAGTAAGTCTAGTGCTGAGTGATTTTTCCTGAAACCCTGCTGTGCTGGATCGAGAAGATTATTACTGTTCAAAAACCATGTTAAACGAGTGTTGATAATTTTTTTCATAACTTTTCCTAGGCAACTTGTTAAAGCAATTGGATGGTAGTTGTGTGGGTTAGAGAGATCCTTTCCTGGTTTTGGGAAAGCTAGAATTACTGGATGATGCCAACTATTTGGAAACTGTTTTTCTAGGAGGATTTTGTTATATAATTTGAGTAATGCCATTTGGGATTAGTTGTCAAGTTCTTTTAGCATCATGTAGTGAATTTGGTCTGGTCCTACAGCACTTTCCTTTGTCTCTGATAGCACTTTTTAATTCTTGGAATCTTAAACGAAGGTTGTATGGTTCATCATTTCTTGTGGAAAAATTCAGTTTGTGTTTTTCTATTCTTGCCTTGTATATTTGAAAACTGGAAATACAGGTAGTTCCCAACTTTACGAGTTAATTCATTCCTAGAGTTAGCTCGTAAAGCAGGAATATTTCCCACATGAATATTAAAAACAGGGGCTACGTTCTCAGCAATGAAATTTGACCATAGTAATGTTAAATAAAGTTCAACAAAACGATAGTTTATGCTTAAATGATGTTTTCATTTATTGGGATAAATAAATCAGTCTTTAAAATCAAGCAAATTATAATAATAAAGAAATTAATTATGTCATACAAATGTTAAAGAATGTTTATTCTTCACCATCATTGATTAAATGCACACTCGATTGATGGTTCAACATTCATGGTCGGCTCAGCACTCGTTGGTTTGTTGGAAGCCCAAGGAGTCGTCGTCTTTGGAAATGCTTCAAGAGTCATTTGTTTCCAAACAGTCTTCTCTTTTCTTTATAAATTTCACAATAGTAAGGATAACCATTTTTTAAATCTGTAGCAGCAAATGAAATTTGAATCTTGTGACCTGAAAATCTCAATTGCTTTTTCTGTGCCAAGCCCTCTGAGAGTGAAGGAACGAACAGGAGTTTCAGCCTTTTCACATTTTGCCATTTCAAGGAGGTCTTCATTTGTGAGCTCTCCATTATGTGCTTGAAGCAGATCAGTGACGTGAGTTGTAGACACCTCAATCTGCAATTAGTTAGCAAAATTAACGACCGCTTCTGTTTCATTTTGTACTATCTCTGCTGGTTCTTGAAATCCGTCAAAATTATCAATAAACTGATGACAGTTTATACCAAACGACCTTCATGTTCGTCTCTGTAATTTTATCCCAGACTTGTTTTATTATTTTGATTGCATCTAAAATATGGAAAGAATTCCATATTTTAGATGCAATTAATGTTCATATTTTCGATTTTGCTGATACTTGAAAAAAAAAAAAAAAACTCTTAAACCGGGAACTGCCTGTATATGAGGTGTTTGCTGATGTTTTGGCAAAGGTTTTGCCCGGTGCAGCTGCTATTTCTGAAGACTGTGGGTGATGTCTGTTCCAGTTTAGGATTGGAGGTGGATTAATCTGGTATCTGCCATTCATTTTGCTGATTTTATTCCAGAAAGTTTGAGATGGTGTAACTTTGTTAATGTAGATGCAAATTTTATCCAGGATGCTTTTCTACTGGCTCTTACAACATATCTGGCTCTTGCTCATGCCTTTTTAAATAGTATGAGGTTCTCTGTAGTGGATTATCTTTGAAAATTATTCCAGGTTTTATTTCTTTCTCTTTTAGTGTGTAAACATTCTTCATTCCACCATGATTTTGGATATGTTGGGAGATGTGACGATTTTTTTTTAATAGTCTGCTCAGCAGCTTGGATTAGTTTATTTGTTACATATTTACTGCATCTACTGGTTTCTGCTTGATAGTATTTGCATCCAATTTTACAATAGATTTATACATTTCCCAATCCACTTCATTTATTTTCCATCTGAGGTTTCTACATGATTGACATGTGGTTCCTGATGACATGGTAATGATTATCAGATAGTGATCACTGCTGAGAGGATCTCTGTTTACTGACAAATCAAGTATTGGAAATAATGTTGAGGAGCATATGGATAGCTGTTCTGTTTCCCAATGGAAGATGTGCGTATGTATGTGTGCCATTGTTCAACAGGGTTAATATCTGTCTTCCTCTCCAGTCTCTGGTTGTGTTACCTCAGAAAGGGCTGTGTCTGTTGAGGTCTCCAAGTATGCAAAATGGGAGAAGTAACTGAATTATTATATCTTCTAAATCTCATTGTAGTAGTTCTTGGTTTGGGGGGGGGATGTAAATTGTTATAATGGTTATGAGAGATTTAGTGGCTATGCATACTACAACCACTTCAAGGGTTGTGTTTAATGGAAGAATCTGGGAAGGAATATGAGAATTTACCAGAATTGCCACAACAACATGGGTTATGCTGCTTGTCTTTACAGCATGTGATATAGTTCTTTACTGTGGTACAGTCTTGAGGTCTGAGATATGTTTCCATCCAAAGTGATTAGGATGGAAAGAAGAATAAATAAGTTAATTTACACAACAATAATTTTCAGTGACACAATCTGAGTACATATTCTGATCAGATTTAAAATGCAATAATTCAACAAAGGAAAGGAGGAAGAGAAATCATATAGTTCAACCAATTCCACTCTATTTTAAAGTCAAATTCAACATGGCTGAGGATGGATATGGGCAGAAGCTCCACCAGAGAAAAGACCATCATAAAGTTGTAATCTAAAAGAACAATTAACATTAAAGTGTTGTTGATGAGGAAAAGTTGGCATGGTGGTTAATCAAGTATGTTAGGATTATCTAGTATCCCAGTAGGTAAGTCCATATTAAGCTGTGTAAGACATTTGTAATGGCAAAAATCTTAACATTTCCACCAGCTGATTGGAGTTTAATGGCTCGAGTCTTCTTATTCTGGCATTATAACCCAGGGTGGGTCTTAGCCTTCTTAATGATGTACCACCAGTAAGCCCTCCAACTTCTTATTCTCATGATCAAGTGCCTTTATGACTCAAGTGCCTCCTCATAATTTATTTAATGGTTTTAGCTTAAAATGTGATTAGATATAATCATATAAATGGATGCACTTTAAATATTGGAACAGATCAAAATTAGCAATATTTCCAACAATATGTGACAGAATTGACAGAATTAATTGTTCTTGCAAGTAAAACAGTGAAATTAAAGTAGCTTTTTCTTTACATATAGGGAATGGTCTGAGGATATGCTTAACTAATAGTTCAGTCAGACAGAAGGAGCAGAGTTGGACTTCTTCCAAAAGTAAGATATGTTAAGTGTGAATGATCAATGCAGTCTTGACAGTATGTTTCTTCCCTCCTGTTGAGCCTGAAGTTTGATTCCCATAATGGCAGCTCAGTTTTAATTTGTAGAAGATAATTGCCTTGGGTTCACCACATTTGTGACCAGTGATTTCTGCATGCTTCTTGTATAAGATTTCTATAGCCTGTATAGAACAATTAGAAGAGAGCTGATCTGAGGCAAGGTTAATATTTTTCTCTATCATGACTAGAATGTCCTGGTATCTAGCAAAATAGTAGTAGTAGTAGTAGTGGCACATGATGCAAGAAAGCAAGTGTAGGAGCTTATGCAGCATCAGCCAAAAAAAAAAAAAAAAAAAATCACACATTCCCTTCAAATGCCTGTCCAGTTCCTCCTTAAATTTATTTAACCTATCAACTTCCACAACGACAGATGGAAGTTTGTTCCAGCAATTAACCACCCGCTGGCTAAAGGCAAATTTCCGCACATCTATTCTACATCTGTCCTTTCTTAATTTGAACTTATGTCCCCGTAGGTTGGTAATCTGAACAAGTGGAAGGATCCCATCAGAATTCAGCGTGCTCAACCCATTCAAGGCCTTATAGACCTCAATCAGATCACTGCGCAGGTGCCTAGTCTCCAGCCACTGCAATTTGCAGAACTTAAGCCTCTCTTGGTAAGAGAATCCCTTCATTCCCCTCACCAATCGTGTTGCTCTTCTCTGTACACGCTCAAGCAAATCTACATCCTTCCTAAAATGAGGCCTCCAGACCTGTACACAGTACTCAAGGCGTGGCCTGACCATTGCCTTATACAGAGGGACAATCACCTCCTTTTCCCTGCTAGCAAAATTCCTATATATCATTGACAAAACCCCATGACCCGCCCTAGCAGCCTGTCTGCACTGCTCAGAAAACTTCATATCTGACTGCACAATTACTCCCAGGTCTTTTTCATTTTCTACCACCTTAAGTGTAGTACCACACAGTTGGTACGTTTCTCTGGGGTTACTTCTACCCATATGCAGTACTTTGCATTTGTCAAGGTTGAACTTCAGTTGCCACTTCTTAGCCCATCTGCCCAAATTATCTAGATCCTGTTGCAGTAGCACACTGCCATTACTGTCATTAACAACCCTGCCAACCTTTGTGTCATCTGCAAACTTCGACATTAAGCCTGATATACCTTCATCAATATCATTGATAAATACACAAAACAACAGTGGACCCCCCAACACCGAACCCTGTGGGACTCCACTAATAACATTAGTCCACGAAGAGCAGCACCCATTGATTACCACCCTCTGTCTTCTCCTACTTAACCATCCTTTTATCCATTGTAGCAACTTACCCTTAATACCATTCTGCTCCAATTTGTACAGTAGTCTTCCATGCGCAACAGTGTCAAAAGCTTTCCTGAAATCCAAGTATATGATATCAAAATTATTTTTTGCATCCAGTTCCTTTGTGACCACATCATAATAACCAAACAAATTTGTCAGACAAGACTTTCCCTTAACAAACCCATGCTGTGTTTGAATTATTGCTGCAGTCTTGTCTAGATGATCCTGCAATGCATCTTTAACCAGCGACTCCATTATTTTACCCGGAACAGAAGTTAAACTAACTGGTCTGTAATTACTCGTGTCACCCTTCGATCCACCTTTGTGAATTGGGGACACATTTGCACATCTCCAGTCCGTGGGAACCTCCCCTGAGTCCAAGGATGCTCTCATAATTATGGCTAAGGGTTTGCTTAGTTGCTTTGCCGCCTCCTTTAAAATAACTGGATAGATCCCATCCACCCCAGGTGCCTTTCTTATGTTTAACTTCAACAATTTCTCCTCCACTTTGCTCTCAGTTATTACAAAACCATTAAGCACACTGCTACAATTTGATAACCTTCTTCCATTTTCAAATTGTAATAATTCCTCACGTGTGAATGTAGATGCAAAATACTCATTCAGTTTGTTTGCTATCTGAGCAGGATCATCAACAGTCGAACCATCGATGTCAAGTGGACCAATCATATTCAGCCCCTTCCTTTTAGAGTTTATATAAGTAAAGAAATCCTTGCTGTTTTTCTTAGCATCCTTTGCCAAAGATTTCTCGTAATCCGCCTTCGCCTGCCGAACCTCCTTTGTGACCTGATTACAGACTAGCTTATATCTGCCACAGGATTCTGCGTCACCTGATAATTTATATGCATCCCATGCATTTTTCTTCTCTGTCACGAGTCTCATTAGTTCATTCGATAACCATTTAGGCCTAAACCTTGAACGATATTTCTTAATCGGTATATAAAGTCTAGTAGCTTCCACGATTAATTCTTTGAATGCTTCCCACTTAGAATTTACTGTTTGTAATATCGTGAGTTGATCCCACTGTACAGAATTTAAAAACTGTCTGAGACCACTGTACTCCCCTTTACGGAAGCAAAAACCCTTTCCTTTACCCCTGACGGTAGTTACCTCTTTGAGTAAATCCCACTTCAGCACACTGTGATCACTGCCACCTAGTGGTTCCTTTATGTGCAAATTCTTAATACACGAATGATCACTGCTGATAACCAGATCAAGAGTGTTACTTTCTCTGGTTGCCTCTCGAACATGCTGCTGCAGAAAACAATCATCCAATAAATCCATAAAAGTCTGACTAGTGTGTGAGTGACCAACCCACAAGTTCCAGTCAATATCTGGGAAGTTAAAATCCCCCATTATAAGACATTCTGATTTACTGGCCCACTCTATTTCTCTGTACAATTGTTCATTGTACTCATTCAAGTCATTAGGCCTATAACACACTCCTACTCTTATTTTTCCTTTCGCAGTGCTTATCTCACACCAAACTGACTCAACAGAGCACTGTTCATCTATATTAACTGGGTGCACTTCCTTTGATTTTATGTTTTTTTTAATTAACAGCATAACACCCCCTCCCTTTCTGTCCTGTCTATCCTTTCTGTACACATTGTACTCCCCAAATTCCAGTTCTGCATTCCTTATATCTTTGTGACACCACGTCTCTGCTATCCCAACAATATCCGCCTTTGATGTCTTGACCAACACTTCAAATTCATCAAATTTATTTACTATACTTCTAGCATTGGTATACATGCAAGCATACATGCTCCTATGCCTATTCCTTGTTACCCTAACACATCCCATATACCCAACTATTCCATGATGACTGCCATCCGTCCCTGAAACCCCTAACACCCCTCGCTCCAGGTCGCTTCTTATTCTAATAGAAGTTGTGCAAGAATCACCTTCACCTCTGCCTGCGGTTACTGTTAAACTATTAGTCTTTGTATCCCCCCAAACTAGCAGTTTTCCGACCCACCTAACACTGCCTCGATAGCATCAGCAAATATTCTTGCACCCTTTCTATTTAAGTGTATCCCATCCCTGTAGAAGCAATCTCTCCTGTTAACAAGTACAGTCCAGGCTGAAAAAAATTCTACCCCTTGAGCCTTGCGCACAATCTTTCCAGGGCCGAATTGATCGACAAGGCTCTCATCATGTACTCCCTCCTATCGTGTCTGGGCAGAATTGAAGACAAAATTTCAAATTCAACCCTAATTCACAGCTTTTTTTCAACAGTGACCTGTACTTGTTGAGTAATTCCGCCAGTCTCCTACTCTTAATATCATTAGTGCCAACGTGTACAACTATATCACCTTTTGTGCCCTTGAAAGATGATATCCGCTCTACAACGTCATCAATCTTTGCCCCTGGCAGACATACCCTGGTCCTGTTCCACCTATCCTTTTTACAAAGGATGTTCCCCGTTTCCCTGACAATAGAGTCACCAACAACTACTAGTTCCTGTGGGACCAGCGCATTCTGCCTTAGGGGTTGCCGCTGTGTTGCGTGATGACCAAGTGCAAGCTCTGGCGTTGATGTGGGCAGCTGAGAGCCTGATGGGCCCTTCAATTTAGATCTTTCGAGGGCATCCACCCTGTCCTTCAAACTCTCATATAGGCCCACAACAACGCTGAGTTGTCGCCTGATTTCCTTACACTCCTTACATTGCACACACACAAAGACATCCCCCATGGCAATATCATGTTCCGTTCCAGAGAGTTCGGCAAACATTTCACAAGCTGCACATTTTTTTAGGCTGTGATGCGTTGGAGAATTGCCCCCCTCAGTTCTCCCCCGATTCACAGCACTCCTGCCACTTTGTGCCCGTTGCTTTGCTGCTCTAGTCTGGGGCATGGTAGTTTAAATTAATAAAATCAATAAATTAAATATCAATAGTATTTGAATAGAAACTATTAAATAGAAACAGTGAAGCGTATTACTATATAATTATGCGTTAGAGCTACCTAGCTACCTCAATTAAAAAATTTGAATTCCCTACCACTATATCCAAAAACAATGGCTACAAAAATGGAACGAAATAACGGTTTTACCTATCGTAAGTAAAATCCACAAAAACTCTTTATCTAAATTAAAAATAAAAAATAACCAGCGTAACTATAACTATATGACTACGTATTAAGTACAATATAAAATAACAATCATGTAAATAAAAGGCAAACACTTATCGTTTTTGCGGAGCCTGTAACTGACAGCTGTAACTTTTAAAGAGATTCAGCGCCCTCTCCATATAAATGTTATAGTTTAGTCAAACTCATCGCAAGAGAGTAACAGAGAGTGTATGGTTCTTTAAAATTATGAGGAGAAATTAGTCCTGATGACACAGACAGAGTCAATGTATACTGATGTGATTAAGATAAGTTCAATAATCTGAACTAGAAGTAATTTAATAGCAGAGAGCTCAGCAGTAAACACAAAATATAATTCAAGGCCATATAGACAAAAATGCAATTATACTGCAGTCACAGCATGGTTTTTTTGATTTATTAGAGGGCAGTCTTGTTTGACCAATCTGATTAGATGCCATGACAGAGAGCCAACAGAACAGGATGCGAAAAAAAAAAAAAAAAACTGATATAATATACTAAGGCTTCAGAAAAGCATTTGATACTGGTGTCCCCCAAGGTTCAGTTTTCCTCTTGTACATTAATGACCTTCTTCCATTGACAGAAATCCTATCCATAGTTTTGCCGATGATAGCACATTGCATTCCACTTTCTAGTTTGAGAAACCGTGCCCTGCTCAATCAACTTCAACTTCTTGAATATCCACTACCAATTCCTTAAATGCTGATCTCCAGGTAATTCTCCAAGGGGGGCAAAGAAACTTAGTTGATTTCAATCCTTTTAAAACTCAGCCCTGTCTTATATCTCACAAAAAGGATTCTTCAGTTCCTATGCTTATCTTTGGTGATACTCCGATTTCTAGGCAAGATGATATATCTCTTTTGGGGATTACCCTGACTTTTAAACTCTCTTAAGACAAGCACATTATAAATATCGCTTCCTCTGCTTCTAAAAAACTTGGTTTTCTCTTTTGCTCTCGGCATTACTTTTCTTCCAAACAGCTGTTCAAATCTGTACAAATTGCAAATCTGCCCTACCATGGAATATTGTTCCCACATCTGAGGTGGTGCCCCAAAACCACTCTCAGGCTTCTAGATTCCATTCAGAAGAGGGCAGTTAGGTTAATTAATAATCCATCTCTAACAGAGTCTCTCCACTTGTTGACTGATAGACATACTGTTTCTGCTGCATGCCTTTTCTACAGATACTTCCATGGACACTGTTCTTCTGAATTGGCTTCTATAATTCCCACTCTCACTCTTTCAAAACAGTCTGAACACATGCCATCACCAGTCAACATCCATTTACTGTCCAACTTCAAACTCACAGAACCAACTTTTCATCTTCCTTGTTTATTCATTCAACTGCTGTTTTCTGGAACAATCTTCCTTCACACGTATTTCCTGGAAATTAGTCTACTGAAGTTCAAGTCTAATGTCAATGAATACCTTCTTTCGTCTTCTCAACCTCCAACCTAAGCATGGTACTAAGTACTATATAGGTTCTAATACCTCTTGTGTTTGCGGTTTTCATAAAAAAAAAAAAAAAAAAATGCTGAAATTTGCAGAACTTAAGTCTTTCTTCATAACGCACCCTTTTCTTCCTAACAGCACCAGTCTTGTTGCCCTTTTCTGTACTCGTTCTAGCAACTCTACATCCTTCCTAAAATGAGGCCTCCAGACCTGTACACAGTGCTCAAGGTGTGGCTTGATCATTCCTTTATACAAGCAGAAAATCACCTCCTTATCCCTGCTAGCTAAATTCCTATATATCATTGACTGACGTATATCAGTCAATGATATATATTAGTCAATGAGCTACTTTTGTAGCCTGTCTGCACTGCTCAGAAAACTTCATATCTCATTGCACAATTACACCAGGTCTTTTTTATTCTCCACTACCCTAAGTGTAGTACCACACAGATGATATGTTACTCTGGGGTTACTGCTACCCATATGCAGTGCTTTGCATTTGTCAATGTTAAACTTCAATTTCCACTTCTCAGCCCATTTGCCCAACTTTTCCAGATCCTCTTGTAGCAGCATACTGTAATTACTGTTATTAACAACCCTGCCAACCTTTGTATCATGTGCAACGTTTGACTTTAAGCTTGATATAGCTTCATCAATATTATTGATAAATATACAAAACAACAATGGGCACAATATCGAACCCCCAGGGACACCACTAATAACATTAGTCAACGAACAGCAGTGTCCATTGATTACCACTCTGTTTTCTCCCACTCAACCATCTTTTTATCCATTGTAGCAACTTTCCCTTAATGCCATACTGCTCCAATTTGTACAGTGGTCTTCCAGGTACAACAATATCAAAAGCTTTCCTGAAATCCAAGTACAGCAGACTCTTGATTTACTGGGACACTTCAATATTCCAAATTAAAAAACAAAACAAAACAACAAAAAATAAAAACCAACCAGAAATCATAAAATTCAAGTAATAAATAGAATAGGTATAAACAGATGTTTTGCAAGTCATAAATAAACGACAAGAAGCGGCGTTATAAGTCATCATTAGGAGATTAGTGTGCCTATTATCTTGCAACACCCGCTGACTTCAACACCTGCCGCACAAAAAAAAAAAAAAAAAACACCCCCAAATGTTTGCGTGTCGCATCGACTATTGTGTTCCATTGCACCCCAAAAGGATAAATTTTGTTTCATTATGCATGTCAGGGATGTTGGAATTTTTTTTTTTATAGTAACTTTTTTTTTTGTTTAAAAATCGTGAAAATGATGGGCAAATGCAAGAGCTGAGTTGTGCTTTCATTTAAACAAAAACTTGAAATTATTCAAGTCTGCAAAAGATGCATCCATTAAATCTCTAAAGAACCATTATAATGTTGGTGACCAAACCATACACAACACTGTAAAAATTAAAAAAAAAAAAGCATCATATTGGACACGCAAGTAGTGCATGGTAAGTTCTTCATCTCTCACCATACTTTTTACATAGGTTGCTGAACATTTTTCGATAAGCGATTTTTCGAAGCAAGTCCCTGATTTACAAAGTAAATCAGGGACTTGCTTCAGACTTACATTATGTTATTTATAAATTTTTTGTATGACTGAAGATTTCAAGAGAAAGGGACACAAATTTCACCATAATGTAACAACTCACAGAATTCTAGCTATCGGTATTATCGCAAACGCAATAAGATCGAGTTTATCACCCATTTAAAATTAATTGCACTAACAGAAAAGCCGAATAACCCAGAAAGTTTAAATTGTTTTTATTGTTTTATGGCAGTGCCCTCCAGAAATGTGCTTTAGTAAAATTTGAGCTCGCATGGGGTGATAGTGAGTTTTTGCCTTAACCCTGTGAAGTTCTTTTCAGAAAATTTCATTTTTACCATTATCATTAGGGTGCTGACTAAGAGAATAACTGACAGTGGTACTAGTAAGTCTATCAAGAAAAGGAAAGCAATTGAGTTGGATCAGAAAATTAAAATAATAATGATGTATGAAAATGTCCAAACATTAATCAGTATCGCACGGAATTCAGATTTGTCAGTGGCAACGGTGAACACAATAAAGGAGAAAGATAAAATACGAGAAGCAGTTGGCACCAATGAAGGTCAACTATAATAATAAACAAGGCTACGAAATACATACTAGTTTCTACAGTACAATAACATGCATTTTTTCTTCCTTTTATGTTTTCTTTTCTTATGTGCCACTCTGGCTACTTCATCGCTGTCCCCAGATAAAGTTTTTAATTGAACTTAATAAAAACATATAACTATTTTTCTTCATTCTTCTGAGAATATTATGTGATTTTTTGAAATTTTGGCATATCGGGGATATAACAGTAATATTTTATTAGTCATTCCCAGTTACACAAATTTCGACTTAGGTAAGAAGTCCTGGAATGTATCTCTTATACAGTAAACCCCCGCTATTCGCGGTATCTGTATTCGCAGTTTCGCGTATTCGCGGTCGCTGATTTAAACCTAAAAAAATTTGAATTTTAAAGCGCCGTGAACAAAACATGGGCGTGGCTAAAATCATTTTGCCTAGTCCACAGAGTAGTACAGTCAGTCGTCGTATAACACGTGTTTGCACTACCCGAATTCGATCATACACGATTTATAAACAGGGGAACGATATCTTATATAACACGAACCGAATTCGCTTATGTACGATTCGCTTTTGTGATTACAAGAAATGGCAGTCGGACAGGAATCACCCCAACTGAACCCAACATAGGAATAAAGAGAAGATTCTGAAAATGTATTTATTTTTTTATAGCAGTGCAGGGAAAAACACATTTCACCATAATAACGTAAAATTCCAGCTATCGGTATTATCGCAAATGCAATTAGATCGAGTTTACTACCCGTTTATAACAGATTCCACTAGCAGGAAAGCAACTGGAAATTGTTTTTATTGTTTTATTGTTTACTAAAGCAGAAATGTGCTTTAGTGAAATGTGAGCTAATGAGGTGTTAATAGAGTTGTCTCTGCCTTTATGGCGTTGTTTATTCAGTTGCTATACGCTCACAGCTTTGTTTATGTGTATCAAGCGTGCCTCCTCATTTTGTAATTGTGCTTTATTCCCTAAAAATGAGTAAAAATAACTTAAAAGTTGTAAAAAGGAAGCGTCCTGCGCTCAATGGGTGGGGGAGTGACAAAATTGCGAGCGCGGATGTTTCACACTAATCCTTGTTCAGTATGTGTAATGCACTTGTCATAGAAGGTTTCATCTCTTGCTTTTAATTGATACATTTACAAAAGTGAAAATCTACCATTTTGCAGTGTGTTGGTGTAACCAGACGTTTTCGAGCGTGTTAACGTTAAAAGAAAGTGACTTTATTGTGGACAAATTATTTTCTAATCCTACAGAAATATGCCCGCGAATAACAAGAGAATTGTGAAAAGATCAAAGAAGGTGATGACATTAGCGAGTAAAATTGAATTGTTAGACAAAATTTCTAATGGTGAAAGTGTCTCCTCAGTGGCAAAACATTATAAAATCAATGAGTCAACGGTGCGATCAATCAAGAAATCGGAAGAAAAAATCCGCCGTAGTGTCCGTGAAAACGCGCTAATTGCATCAAAAATTTGCTCTATAACTCGTGATGTGAAATTAGAAAAAATGGAAAAGGCTTTAAATCTGTGGATTTAAAGACCGAACTCACAATAAAATCCCGTTGAGTTCACTCATCATTCGTGAAAAGGCAAAACACCTTTATCAGCGCTTCAGCGAAACTGGTGATAGCACTGGCGGGATAAGTTTTTTAGCCAGCAAAGGCTGGTTTGAAAGATTTAAAAATCGATATGGCCTTCATAATGTGAAACTGGTAGGCGAGTCTGCATCAGCGGATTTCGTGGCTGCAGAAAGTTTCCCGACTGAACTAAAAAAATTAATTATGGACAAAGGATATGTTCCCGAACAGGTGTTCAATGCAGACGAAACTGGGTTGTTTTGGAAGAGAATGCCAGCCAGAACATACTTAACACAAAATGAAAAATCTGCTCCTGGATTCAAAGCTTCCAAAGATAGGCTTACTCTTTTGTTTTGTGCAAACGCTAGTGGACACATGATCAAACCAATGCTCGTGTATAAATCGCAGAATCCACGTGCTTTCAAGGGAAAGAATAAAGGTCATCTTCCAGTTTATTGGAAATCCAATAAAAAAGCCTGGGTAACAACTACACTTTTTAGAGAGTGGTTTAATGATAGCTTTGTGCAAGAGGTGGAAAGTTACTTAGCTTCAAAATCTTTGCCTTTCAAAGTTCTGCTTCTTATTGACAACGCGCCAGGACATTCAAGCAGTCTAGAATTTGACCACCCAAACGTTGAAATTGTGTTTTTGCCACCCAACACCACATCACTTTTACAACCGCTAGACCAAGGTGTGATTTCTGCGTTTAAGTCCTACTATGTTAGGAGAACTTTTACTGGCTTAATTGAAAAAATGGAAAGCGAGTCAGACTTAACTGTACGCCAAAGTTGGAAAAATTATAACATTGCAGATTGCCTGATCAACATCAAGACATCAGTTGATGAGATAAGTGCATCTACAATTAACGCGTGTTGGCGAAAATTGTGGCCAGAAGTGGTTGTTGCTAAAACAATCCCTAATGTCAATGAACTGGTTGCCGATATTGTAGAAATCGCACATGGAATAGAAGGCGGGGGCTTTGAAAGCATCGATGCAACAGACATTCAGGAACTTATTGAGACTCATGCAGATGAACTTACAATAGAAGAGTTGGATGAATTAGTAACAAGGTCAAATGAAAACCAAAATGATCCTGAGGAGGAAGATCTCGACGTTGTTAGACCACAGTTAAATAGTAAGTCATTAAAAGAAATCTTTAGCCTCTCTATACAACTTTCAGAAAAGGTGGTAGAAACGGATCCTAATTTGGAAAGAAGCATCAAGTTTAAACGAGACCTAGAACAATTACTCTTGCCTTACGGGGAAATTCAAAAGGAGCTCAATAAAAAAATGAAGAAACAAACTTCGATTATGAGTTATTTTTCGCCCAGCAACACATGTTCTTGATATGTTTTTGAAAGGTTTGTTTAAAATGTCTAATAAATATGTACAGTATTACATTTAATAAATTGTTTCTTAACAGATATTTATTTAAAGTATACCCAGAATAAAATAAAATAAAATAAAATATTCTATGTACATAGTCATATTATGTAGGTAAATACTGTACACATAATACGTACAGACAAACTTTTAGACTAATTTTTGTTATATATTTCATACTTTGGAACGGAACCCCTTTATTACTATGGGAGCCATAACTCAGTATTCGCGTTTTCAGTATTCGCGGAATTTCTCAGGAACGTAACCCCCGCGAATAGCGGGGGTTTACTGTATATGTCGGGGACTTACTGTATTTTTGGATTAACTGGGAAAAAGATTATCTGGGAATATTTTTACGAATATTTTACAAGGTTCGTAGGAGCTGAATAGCATCTTGCCTTATCTATAACCCTATTAGCAGCATTAATTTGCTATATTTATTTTGTGGTTCAAGTGTTTCCTACATTTAATTTAACACTCCAGTATAACACACTATTGATTTTGATAGATAATAATAATAAAGCTAATCTATTTGTGATGCCCCCCTCTTTTTTTGTTGTGCAATATCCCATATTGACAGAGTTGGGTAGCATCAGATTGTCAAATCACAGATGACTATCTCTTTATATGGAATTTTACAAATCGAAATGGGTGTACTATTATGTTTCAGTATTTTGATTAGTGTTTTAATTAGAACTAAAATGTAATTAATATTATTATAAATTTTGATAACTCTCAGTATTTTTATAATGTCATCATGAACTTTTTAGAAATATTCTAGTGCCGTTTAAGAATACCAGTCACTTGGAATTTATATGTTTCTCTTTTATTATAAATCTTGATACTTATCTTAGAGCAGGGGTGCTCAAAACCATGTTCCATGGGCCACTTGTGGCTCGCAAACACAACAAAGTTTCTAAAAAATATATATAATAGCGCAAAATGGAGTGTAGCAACTCCTGCACCACCTATCGGTTAAGCAGGAAAGCTCAACTTCTCAACGAGTGTGCACAGGTGGCCCTGCTACTTTTTTACGTACTTTCTAGTTCTAGTGTTTACAAGAAAAGTATTCTCGAGTCTCTGAACCTTTCTAGAAACTGTCAAGGTGTATATATATATATATATATATATATATATATATATAAATCTGCACATCTCCTAAACTTAATGTCATTAGTGCCAATGGGTACAATGATATCACTTTTTGTGTTCTTAAAATCTGATATCTGCTCTACGTCATCAACATTTGCTCCTGACAGACATAACACTTGTCCTAATATACCTATCCTTTTTGCACAATATATTTCTCATTTTCCTGACAATTGAGTCACCAACAATAACTACCTCCTGTGGGACAAATACATTTTGCCCTGAAGATTGCTGCTGTGTTGCTTAATGGGCATCTATCAGAATTTGAAGAGTCAGGTAGATGCCCTCAAAGGAATTAAAATGGGGGGGAGCCCTATCAAGCTCTCAGCTGCCCAACTCAATGCCAAAGCTCAGTTGGCATCTAATTTCTTCACATTCTCTGCACCTAGCACACACACACACAAAGACATCCTCCATGGCTAGATCATGTCCTGTTCCAGAAAGATCTGCAAACATGTCACATTTTGCACATTTTTTTAGACTGTGACGCATTGGAGAATCATCCCCTTTGGTTCTCCCACGAACCACAGCAACTATGCTACTGTGTGCATGTTGCTTTGCTTCTCTAGTCTGGGGCATGATTTCAGTTTAAATACATTTTAATTATCAATAAAAATTGTACATTAGTTAACAATAAAAATTAATAAGATTTATAAATTTAATTGATTAATTGACAATACTATACTAAGCTAACATATTCCTAATACAGTGCTACATATTACACTATCTAGTTTTACTTATACCTTACACCAGTGGTTTTAAACTGGGGTGCCGCAACAACATTCCAAGGGTGCCACGTAATTTGCATTTAAGTTACTTAAACTTATTATTTTTTTAAAAATTTATATGTTTATTTCATTCGCCTTGCACAGCATCTTTTTAATTTTGCGGTAATCTATAATTGATGTTTACTTAGTACTTCTATATATATTTTTTAATATTTACACACACACACACACACGATCGGATCTAACATGCAGAAAATTGAGTAGGGGTGCTCTAAAATAAAATTTTTGACTTAGGGGTGCCATTATTAAAAAAAGGTTGAAAACCACTGCCTTACGCTATCAAGTTCGAGATATGTTACTCTATTCCGTATCAATCTAATACACTACAACAATGGTGGCAAGTTTCGAACGGTACAAGTTTTACCGATACTAAGTAATAATCTACAAAATCTCTGTCTAAATTCAAAATAAACTGAGTATTGTAACTAGGAATATAAAGTTACTTCTAGAAAATAAATTAATATGCCAATTAAGTCAATAAAACAACAAAAATTTAAGAAAAACTTCTCTATTAGCTGGAGCTGTAAAAACTTTGCCCACATGGAGCAAGTGAATAATAATACAATTTTTATTATTTCGAAATAGTTCGGAATCACTTCAATTATTGTCATTTGTAGAAACAGAAAACTGTCCATTTTTTGGCACCATTATTCACATATCACAATTTCACTAACAGTATCCATTGTTTTTGTTCTTCCACAACCTTGCTTTTTTTTTTTCGCTATTTTGCTCACGAAACATATTTCTTAACGATGCCCCTGCATGATTAGCACAAATCAGAGGAAGATCACATTCTATGGTAAAAGATACAAATAAACATTCAGTGCACATGACATTGTCACCATGAAATGCACATATTTGTGCATTTCTTTCTATGCACTGCAAGCTGCTATTAAGCTTATATGTTTGCAATGTCTGATTAGCATTAGCAAAGGCACATGATGCAAGAAAGCAAGCTTATATAGCATCAGCCAAAAAAAAAAAAAAAAAAAAAACCCCTTCTCATTTCATCCATCCACTCACTCCATATGTTTGTCTAGTTCTGCCTTAAATCTATTTAAGGCTACCAACTTCTACAACGACAGATGGAAGTTTGGTCAAGCAATCAACCACTCGCTGGCTAAAAGCACTTCCGCACATCTATCCTTCATCTGTCTTTCCTCAATTTGAATTTATGCCCTCTCAAATGATTATTATGAGCAAGAGGAAGAATCCCATCAGCATTGAGCATGCTTAAACCATTCAAGGCTTTATACACCTCAATCAGATCACCTTGCAGGTGCCTACTCTGCAGACACTGTAATTTGCAGAACTTAAAAGCCTTTCTTTGTAAGAGCAACCCTTTGTTCCATTCACTAATCTTGTTGCCCTTCTCTGTACTTGTTCCAACAGCTCTACATCCTTCTTAAAATGGGGCCTCCAGACCTGTCTACAGTACTCAAGGTGTAGTCTGACCATTGCCTTATACAAGGAGATAATCACCTCCTTATCCCTGCTAGAAACATTCCTGTATATCATTGACAAGACACCATGAGCAGGCTGTCTGCACTGCTCAGAAATCTTCATATCTGCCTGCACAATTACCTCCAAGTCCTTTTCATTTGCTACCACTGTCAGTGTTGTACCACACAGTTGATACGTTACTCTGGGATTACTAGTTCCCACATGCAGTACTTTACATTTGTGAATGTTAAACTTCAGTTGCAACCTCTCAGCCCACCTGCTCAACTTTTCTAGATCCTGTTGCAGCAGCAGCGTACTGTAATTAGTGTCATTAACATCCCTGCCGACCTTCATATCGTCTGCAAACTTGGACATTAAGCCTGAAGACTAAAACTTAAAGATTACATTTTGTTTTGCACTGCTTGTAAGTGAAATATCACTTCTACATACAATAAAGAAGGCAAATGTGTTACCCATCTTAAATTTTTATATTTAAGATGGGTAACACATTATAAATTATTAAATTAAATTTTTAAAAATTAAATTTTAAATTTTTGTATTTCTTTGGAATCTTTTGAAAGTCATTGTTAATCGGTCTTTACACCACAAAGTAGGATAAAATATCACACATTACAGTGAATGCTCTTATGTGTTATGATACATTTTTATTTTTTAACGTAGCCTACCACATAACAAACTTGATGGCCACTTAACTAATAACAATAAGTGGAAATTCACTATATTTAAACAAAAAATTCCACTTTAACATGTTTTAATCAATTTTTATTTTATTATTTATTATTATTTTTTTTTTGTGTGAATAGAAAAAAGACAGAGAATGGTCAAGTCAAGTAAAAAGATGGCTCCTCAATGATAAATCTGGAGAGTTGGCTATAACCAAGTAAAAATGTCTAGTAAATTATTTAAAAAATTGTTAAAGATTAAAGATCAGAGAATATCAGATTTATAAATAATAATTCTGCAGTATTGGGGACAATCTTATCTCTTGGTAATGATGTTTACCATATGGACACTTATGATTTTGATGATCTGTTTATCTCCACACGGCAATTTAAAATTAGTATTTGTTAGCTACTGCAATGATTTCATATGTTTTTAAAACTGGATAGGCCCATTAAAAGTATGGCTATAATGGTTCATCATTATTTATTCAATATAGGGGGGAACAACCTTGGGGATGAGTATTTCACATGTAGAGTATATTTAACGTTTATATCATTATGCCATTAGATTTATCATTTTGAAATTAAATTTAAAATAATAAAGCTCTAAAACAAGGGTGCTCAACTTTTTGGAAGTTGTGGGCCAATTTGAAAATTTGGTACACATTGTGGGCCATACAATAGACAAGTCTTATACACCTCTTTTAAGCTCAAATTCAGAAGCAACACCCAAGAGAAAATTTTTTGAGTAAAAACACTTAAAACCAATTGCAGTGTTGTTCCATGCACTTGACTATAATATGATTCGACTTGAAAATATTGCCCTCGAGAGTTGTTTCTGAATTTGACTCCATGTAATAACTTTGTTTTGTAAACCTTGGGATCATTTAAATTTTAAACTTTAACATAACAGAACGAAACCAACTGCAATTATAACCAAATTTTATTAGACTACAATAGCAATGAAAGATTCAGTTAATGAGAAAATTGACTCTGTTTATTTTTAACTAATAATTCAATGTCAGGAACTATTTCTGTGGTAGCTAATCGGAGGCAGAGCTCCAGATTACAATCAGTAATTTTTGTCCTCAATTTTTACTTGGAGTGCTTCATTCTAGAAAAACATCTGTTCACATAAGTATATGCTTCCAAAGAGGGAGGAGATTCTTGCCACATACATTCTTAAATTGACAAATTTTCCCTTTTCTACATATTTTTGGTAAAATTCTAGGAGACTTCATCAAATTTGATTTTCAGGTCTGCGTTACACTGAAGATCAACAATTTCCATTTGAAGGTCTCCTGGAGTCTCCATCACATTCACAGAGAAAGGGTTAGTTACCACGTTCAGGGTCATTTCTTGAGTGCAGAAATCTTGGAATCTCTCTTGGAACTCAGTCTGGAGATGAGATATTGCTGCCACATGTTGAGGAGCATATTTTGCAGACTGCAATTTCAACATTCCATGGAAATGAGTTAAATTCTGGTCTTGAAGCTGGCACTTAAAGATTTCTAATTTCATCTGAAAAGCTTTGATGTGATTAAACAGGATATGCACCAGTTTATCTTTTGACTGAGCTTCAAATTTAACTCATTCAAATATGAAGAAATGTCAGTAAGGAAGGCAAAGTCGGCCAACCACTTCGGATCGTTGAACTCTGATACTGGCATCTTTCAACTCAAAAATCATTGTGAGCACTTTTGAATGGCTTAACCATCATGTCGGAGAAATAGACAACATCGCCATGATCAGCATCCCATTCCATCTATAGAAAATTTTGAAACTGTCAATGATTCAAACCCTTCGCTTGGATGAAATTTGACAATGTCTGTGATAACTTTCATGATATTTTCAAAACCAAGAGATTTGGCCAACAAATTTTCCTGGTAACTGGTAAATCCGCTAGTATCTATTTTTTGTTCTTTTTTTAAAAGTGCTACCAATCCTGCTTTTGTTCCAACCATAGTTAGGGCTCCATCCATTGCCAACCCTGCGAGGTTTTTCAAACTGAGATGATATCTAGCAAGAGTCGTTTTCGTAGCTTACAGAATGTCTGTTCCCTTTGTCGTTCCCTTCAAGGGACATAAAGCCAACAGTTCTCCAAAGATTAAGTTCATCGTTGATCCCATCTAGGGCCTCTTATTACCTTTGTTATGCTTTTTATATAACAAAAATAATTAAAGCTTCACTAAATGACTAAATTCACTTAGCTTTATTTTTACAACACTCAAACAACATAATAAAAACTAAAGAATTATTAATATTAGTCGTTAATAATCGAAAGTTCGGAAAGAGCACGTCGCACAATCGAATTCTAACTGACTGAATGACTAATATCCACACAAGCGCAAGTGTGTGTGTGTGTGTGTGTGTGTGTGTGTGTGTGTGTGTATATATATACATATATTTGTACACCTTGACAGTTTCTAGAAAGGTTCAGAGACTCGAGAATACTTTTCTTGTAAACACTAGAACTAGAAAGTACGTAAAAAAGTAGCAGGGCCATCTGTGCACACTCGTTGAGAAGTTGAGCTTTCCTGCTTAACTGATAGGTGGTGCAGGAGTTGCTACACTCCATTTTGCGCTATTATATATATTTTTTAGAAACTTTGTTGTGTTTGCGAGCCACAAGTGGCCCATGGAACATGGTTTTGAGCACCCCTGCTCTAAGATAAGTATCAAGATTTATAATAAAAGAGAAACATAAATTCCAAGTGACTGGTATTCTTAAACGGCACTAGAATATTTCTAAAAAGTTCATGATGACATTATAAAAATACTGAGAGTTATCAAAATTTATAATAATATTAATTACATTTTAGTTCTAATTAAAACACTAATCAAAATACTTAAACATAATAATACACCCATTTCGATTTGTAAAATTCCATATAAAGAGATAGTCATCTGTGATTTGACAATCTGATGCTACCCAACTCTGTCAATATGGGATATTGCACAACAAAAAAAGAGGGGGGCATCACAAATAGGTTAGCTTTATTATTATAATCTATCAAAATCAATAGTGTGTTATACTGGAGTGTTAAATTAAATGTAGGAAACATTTGAACCACAAAATAAATATAGCAAATTAATGCTGCTAATAGGGTTATAGATAAGGCAAGATGCTATTCAGCTCCTACGAACCTAACCACCCCCACATCGAAACAAAAATAAATGATCCAGGACTATTATTTTTGTGATTGTAACAGAACATTTTTTGTTGCTAAGTGAAACAAGAAATAAATTATAAAATCACCTAGCAACATAAAAACGGTCAGTTACAAATACAAAAATAATCCTGCCATATCACAGTCAATTAGTTAGACAACTTAAAAACATTTTCCAGAACTGACCGCACTTTATTATTTTCATCTTATAATAAAATCGGTACATATTTTAAAAATTATATGACACTTTTAAGTATAATATTAAAGACATTAATAACATAATATATTTAATTCGATGTAAAGAAGAATGTAATGCATGTTACACTGGCAGTGCTACAGTTAAATATGGCACCTCAGACATATATAATACCAGAGCCTATTATCACCAAGCCAGCTTATATACACAATACCATACAACTAAACTCATCAGCAACCAGAAATTGATTCATCAATAAAACTAATCAAATTACCTTCCAGTTATAAATTAATCATTACTGAAGCACTTTGAACAGAATGGTTCAGACAAAATGTGCAGTTTTTAGTTGTTAATGCCAAACTCCCCACAGCATTCAACAGTATGCAATTTGAATAAAGTGAAATTTCCAGTGCACGTGATCAATTGCACCACAGGATCAAGAAACATACACAAAAAAAAATCCTTACCATTATGAACAACTGATGATGATTTGAAAGTTCCGAGCTCGGACTGTCACTTCAACAGTGATTTTATATAGTGAAACCCATATGACAAGCACTGAGAAAGGTGCACTTTCCTCTATGTAAATTAATTTTAATAGTTTTTAACATCCACACCTCTTTTTAATTAATTTCATCCATTAATACATAAGCAGTTGGGAGATAAGTTCTGGAATGTTTGTTTGTTTGTTATTTGGTTTTTAGGAGCATTAGCAACTAAGGCCATATTGCTCCGAGGATATGCGGTGGTCATTCTCTGACCTTTCCGCATCCTCCGTATTTGGTGGTCACGGGCTCGAACCCCGGTCTAATCAAGAAGCGTGTGCTACGCACTGCTGCTCCTGCCCACCTGGCTACGGAGGCGCCTCTGGAATGTTAGATTTCTGATCTTTATACAGGCTGTCTCAAAAATATTGGTACAAACATTTAGGGGAGGTAGGTAACATCTAAATGAATGTGAATTGCATAGGAACCCGTAACCGGAAACGTCACCGTAAGTCGGTACACGGCGCTGTTCATCAGTTCGCGAGAGGGAAAATTTCTGGTTTACTCATTCAAGCAATAGTTGCCGCATGAAGAGAATGCATCGATATACGAACTGTGAGCTGGCAGACATGCACCTAGTGTATGGATTAGCAGAGGGCAATGGACGAGCCGCTCAACGAATTTATGGAGAACGCTTCCCAGACAGACATGTACCGGACCACCGTTTGTTTGCGCGTGTGCATCAAAATTTGTGCAATTATGGGTCATTTAGAGGTAACAGGAGTAGTGCGGGCAGACCATATTCGATGCGAACTCCTGCCATGGAAGAAAGTGTGTTGAATGCCATCCAGAATAATCCTACCAGCACACGTGCCGTTGCCTCTGCCTTAGGAGTGTCTCGTTGCAGTGTACAGCGTGTCTGTCACGACGATTCCTTACACCCCCTTTCATCTCCAAAGGGTTCAGTTACTGCTCCCCCAAGATCATCCTGCATGACGTGGGGCTTTTGCGCAGTGATTTCTCCAAGAAAGTGTTCAAGACTTGAATTTCCAGCCTATGTTTTGGTCACGGATGAGGCTTATTTCACACGGGAAGGCTTATTCAATCAGCACAATGCTCATGTGTGTGGGCTCACGACAGCCCACACAGTGTGCGTCCCCTGCGGCACAACATCGCTTCACAATAAATGTGTGGGCAGGTATGGTCGGTGACTGCTTAGTCGGCCCATACCTGTTACCATCCTGCATGAACTCCGCTAAATATCGGATCTTTCTTCAACAAGTTCTACCAGGGTTACTTGACGATGTTCCAGCAAATGTGAAACGCAACATTTGATTTCAACACGATGGGGCGCCTGCCCATTATGGAAGGTGTGTTCGTGACCATTTGAGCAGGCGTTTTGGGCATCGATGGATTGGCCGGGGTGGACCCGTTGCCTGGCCCCCAACGCTCACCTGATTTATCGAGCCTTGATTTATTTCTGTGGGGGGGCCTCAAATCTATCGTGTATGAATCGCCTGTGGAGACGGAAATGGATCTCATCTGCGCTGCTGCTACTGTCAAAGAAACTCCAGGTGTTTTTGACCGTGTCCACCAATCCATGCTGCATCGGTGTCACGCATGCATCACGTCTCATGGTGGAACCTTCGAGCGTTCTGTTGTAACATCATGAAATGCATCCATCTTGCACTCCATTGTTAATATTATGTCAAATAAATGTTTGCCACTAATTACTGTCTTGTGTCATTTCTGCTTCTTGTGCCTCTGCTACTACTTTCCCATGACGTTTCCGGTTATGGGTTCCTATGCGATTCACATTCCTTTAGATGTTACCTACCTCCCCTAAACGTTTGTACCAATATTTTTGAGACACCCTGTATTGTATAATGGAATTATCCCTTTTTTTTTTTTTTTTTTTATGAGGGGATGCACTTATGAAAGGGGGGATTCAAAAAATATTTGTATTTACAGAGTAGTTGTGACAGAAGGTCGAAACTAACACCACATATTACACTTTTTCAATAGTCACCAGACAAAATTGCACATTTTTGCCACCTCTCAATACATTTGAGCAAGCCAGTTTTGAAGTCCTCCTCTGAGTGTCCTTCACACCACGACTCAGCTGAATAAATCATCTTATCATCAGCAGCAAAGGGTTTTCCATGAATAAAAGGATCTCAGGGCAGGAAAGAGGAAGAAATCTGAGGGTAAAAGGTCGGGTGAACAAGTAGGATGCAGCAATATTTGAAACCCACATTTGTGGGCACATCTCACTGCAGACAGCTTTCCCAATCTTTTTTTCTTTTAAAGCAACACATAGCTTTACAGGAGGCTGGAATAATATTTTGCTGTCACAGTACAGCCCTTCTAAAAGTGATCTGTTAGAATAACACTATGCTGGTCCCAAAAAACTGACAGCATCGACAACATTTGGTTGGTTGCACCTTTGCCTTTTTTGGGGGGGGGAGGAAGTGGGAGGTAGTGATTCTGTATTCTTCCATTATTTTGACATTTGTTTAGTTTCGGAATCACAGCAATGGATCTATGGTGACTAGACGTGGAAAAAACCTCTTGCTTTTCCTGGCTTGACAATATTTCATGTCAACATTGTGCCCTTTTCAATCTTCTGGTAAGGGGTCAGAAGTCTGGGAACAAATCTTACAGACACTTTACTCATATGAAACTATTGATGGATTATGTTCTCCACAGATCCTATACTAATTTGAAGCTCTGCAGCTAGTTCTCTGATACTAATACAGCAATCTAAGTTAATGCCTCAATTTTTGCAACACTCTTCTAGCAGAGTAGTTGCTCAGCATCCTGGAATTTCTTCATCATGCACTGAAGTTCTTCCACATTTAAATTGTTTAAACCAATGTGCAACAACACTCCACAGACAGTAACATTTCTTCATGGATTGTTCTCAGTGTCTTCCCTTGCAGAAAGAGAAACTGAATCATTGATCTGTATTCCACCTTATCCATTGTGACACTTCACTTCATTCGGCACTGAAAAGAAAAAAGAAAAAAAAAATGAACTGTCAGATCGAAACCAAAATTCGCCTGGCTGCTATAGAGATTAAGGTCACCAAAAAAAAAAAAAAAAATCCATTTCCATATCACAACTACTACTGGGTGAATACAAATCTTTTTTCACCCCCCCCCCCCCACATAAGTACGGTCTCAATAAGTTTGTGTATGCAAGACTTCACTTGTTTGGAGTTCTAAGTGCAATTTTTTTTTTTTTTTTTTGTAACTAACATTTTTGTATTCTGAGCTGATTAATGTTTTACTTATTTAAGAGAATGTTTAGATACTGAGCTTGTAAACTGGTATAACTGCTTAGCCGATAAAGGGCTTCTTTTCCTGTTTGAAATCTTGGTGCTTTGTTTTACTACTTTCTTAGTAAGTAGTTTCTACTCAATATCATTGGCAGGACCTATGATGGAATGGACAGCTTTAACTAGAATGGGTCTGTTTGTCCTTAACACTAGAATGATTTAGTGCCACATCGATTCTGAAAGTGATTCCTTATGAAGAATTTTCAAAGGGGAGCAGTTCCAATTTTACAAGGGAGGGGAACTATAGTAGATTGAGGGTCTTCTTAGGCTCTATCAACTTCAGATTGCTGGATACAAATACTATGTGGGAAATGTAAAAAAAAAAATTATTTTGGACTCTACAAAAATATTTGTTTCAGTCGTAAAATATCAAAAAAGAAGGCAACAAAATGGACGACAAAAGATTTGACAGATATACTGTGACATTGCAAACAATGAGCATATAAGTAACATATGGATTGGATAATAAGAAAAGCAAAAGCAGAGTACAAGAAATCAGAGCTACAAAGAAATTAGTGAAAGGGCTAAGAAGTTGTTAAGAAGTTAATGCAAAAAAGAAGGCAGTAAACTTTACAGAGCCTTTCCAGTTCCAAAATGATGAAATCACAGACAATCCAGCTGGAAAAAGTTTGCCATGGAAGGCAGTAGCCAAACTGGAGTATATTGGGATTACTAGGAAGGTTCTCAAGTGAATCAAAGGCCAGTCAAGTGAAAGGAAACAGAGGGTCATAATTAGTGGGCATTCTTTGGAGTGGACCAATGTGATGAGTTTGTTTTCCGAGTTCAGTACAGGCACTCTGAAGTCTGTGCATTGGTAAATATGTGGACTTCTGCTTTGAATGACCAAAAATGATGACTATGTGGCTTATGAGTACTTTTCTTGGTGAAAATTAAGCCTGAATGTTACTGTACTGATCAATATTGTTAACTGAAACTTTTTTCATTAACGAAAGACACTTTTAACTGAGGAATCACTGTATCCGAAAATCATACATATTCTATAGTTGGATTGTCTGTTTTGCTAATGAAAACCCATGCAACCCTTGCCCGACACTGGACACTGACTAACTGAGCCACAGTATTATTGAAGCCCAGAATAGTTTTACTTGTATTTGAAGATGGTTTTGAACCCAGTGCTTGTGCACTGGGTTCAAAACACAGTGCTAGAAAGAGTGATTATAACAGTTGTGCTAGCCATAATAATAAATAAATAAATTTTCTGTTTATACTCTGGGACGACCAAACGGTCAGAGGAGTTCACAAGATAGACAGAATACAAGACACAGCACCGTATTTAGCAGTCACGGGCTTGAACCCAGGTCACTCAAGGCTCATGCACTTAGCATTCATGTGGTTGACCACCCGGCTATGGCGGCTTGGTAAAAGATGGTTTTACTTAAGACAGCAGTCCTAGACAGCAGTCACTAATAACACATTAAAAGGTGAATATATTATTCCACTTAAAGGGTAATACATAAGCTGACCCAAATATATACTTACAGAGTAAGTTTTTATATAAAGATATGTGCAATTTTTACATAAAAGCTATGTTCACATGATACTTACGTTCTAGTACAGAATCATCCAGTTCATCAGGGGTGTCAATATCATCTGGCGTAACAAGATCATCAACAGGAGAAAAAATATCTACATCACTTTTATTGCTTAATGAAGACAAACTCTTTTGGTCATCATCATGAATGTCAGAGTGTAAAATATCTGGATTTACTGCTATTTTTCGTCTTCGTCTTCCTGATGTACTGAGACTGGTAGGTCTATCTGCAAAAAAGTGAAAAATTAGTACAACATGGAAATCAATCAAATTATACAGCACAGAGATCAATTAAAAAGTCTATTATTTTGCTCCTTTATTCAATATTTAATTTTTTATTTCACAGCTGGAGTAGGAAATAATTTTTTATATGGGAGTCAGAGAACAATATTTAAACAAATAAATAAATAATTCTGTAATTTGAAAATTATCAGTTTCTTTAAATTATTAACAATTTAAAATATTTTCCAGGTGGATAAAAATAAATAAGATAGAATCTATCTCCAAATGGATATGCCCAAATGGATTTATTTACCAAATGGATATGCCCTTGCATTAAATGTACCAAAGTCTTTTAAAAATTTGAGTTAAATTATCCATCAGAGTGGCATCAATGTATTTTAGCATTCCACAAGATATCACTTTCAATGTTTTGTATTGTTTTCACTTTCAATCTGCACCATTAATTTGTATCAGAAAAAAGAAGTGTGGCTACAAAAAATTAACGAATATAATATCATTTCTGATATACTTATGTAACTACAATTTACTTGCAAATGTGCTGCTATAACAAATGTCCTTGGGCATTTATTTGTTGAAACATACTGGCTTCACTATGATAGCAGCAGTAATGCTTCTCACTCCTAATACCATGGATAACAGATTTCTTGAGGTAGTGTACTTTTTGCAGTAGTTTAATACTGCAAAACGTACAAAATTTTCTCTTTTTTTTAGAGTATATTATGTATTAGTATTATTAGCCATATGGCACAAGGAAGCCTGAGGCTTATGAAGCACCAGCCAAAAAAAGAATTCCTGAGTTACCCTGCGAGAGAGAGAGAGAGAGAGTCAGAAGCAGAAAAGAATCACCAAGAAAGAGAAGAATGATGGTATCCAGCTCACGACCCTGGGTTTGCAAGCCCATACTCACCAGATGTGAGCCCCTAGGGCAAAACTACTCATGTTACTTGAAAGTTATAATTAATGATTCATTAATTAATTAGGTAATAAAAGCAGTTTTTGTTCTCCAAAACTTCAACTACTATAACTATCAACATGATAATTTATTTTTAAAGTAGTCATATTATTAACTGTAAGTAGAAAAAAAAAAAATGGATACTCTCATATAGCACATAATCCTGTGTATATGAACATTACCAAGCATAACTATAAATTAGCTATTGAAAAAAATTACTATGACATTTTAATGATATAGAAAAGAGAAACACATTAAAAAAGAAAAAAAAAAAAAAAAAAATCAGTAAGAAATATTCAAAACTTCCAATGCTGTAAGCAGTTTAAAATGTAAAGATTTCACTCCAAAACTGCCGAGTATACAAGTATAAAAGGAAATCAATATAAATTCCTTTAATTCTACTAAAGATATTCTCTAAAATATGACAATACTAAATGCTGACATAATACAACAATGCACATTCTGAAGGTCACAGATGTTGATGAGTCCAATTTTATTCAGCTATGGCCAGATGAGTGTATTAACTTGCTTTAATCTTGATAATTTATTCATATTTTTTCATAAATTGTTCTCCCCGATGCAAAATTAATTGGAGTGCTGGGACCACCCAACAATCTAATTAATTTTATATCAATAGGATGCTGTCTAAGTGTATTCATTGGTGAAGTTTTTACCAAGATCTTCTTTGGTCATTTTTATTTAGAGAGAAAGTACTTTGTCTGAATCTGGTTTTTGAGTTGTATAGGACCACAACCTCTCAACCTGGTCCTATGGTAGGTTTAGAGGTTGCTGAAATGTCATGTCCTCTAGCTTCCTGGATGTGGTGCCATTTTGCTTTCTGACAAGATAGGGTTCTGGCAGATGCACTCATTTATTGAATATATACTCTCTTCGTTTTCTTTCTGCATTGTATTTCACAAATCCAGAAACCTTTGAGGTATTTCAGAAATGCTCCCAAAAATGCAATTTCTTTCACTCTCAAATCATTGTAGTCTAATTGAGTAATATGTAATCATGCACATTTTTCTCTTCACACAGTTTTCTGGACCCAACGCAATCTACTCTAGAATAACTGTCTTACCATGACCATCAGCAGTGATACTGCAAATCCAAGAGATGAAGAAAACAATGCTATTCATTACATTAATTTCAATAACAGTTTCATAGGTATACTCTAATTTTCTCTCATTGTAGATTGATATTTCTGAATCCTAATTGTCAGAAAACAGACTAGAACTTACCAAAAGATTGGGGTTTATACACATGCTTAAAATCTACTCAAATGCACATCTCCCAATCTTCTCTATAACACTGGTCAACAAGGTTTTGTTAATATGGGTGAAAGTAAGCATTTTTTTGTTAATTTGTACGTGCTGATTGCAAATATAACAGTAAAATGTTTCTATCACATCACATTTTTTAGAAAAATGCAAAAACAGTTTTTAAAAAATGTAAAATAGCTTCAAAATCAATGAAATCATCCAATATTGAATTCTGTAGCTTTCACAGGTGAATTTATTGTAATAAAAGAGACAACAAGGTGGGCACCACATATGTGCTGTATAACGTGCTATGTAAATCTGACTGAATGGATGAAGGGGAAGAATTCTAAAATGTGTTTTGCTGTTCTGATGATCTGGCGAGAACCAACAAGTCACCTCAAAGATTATTATTTCTGCCTCACAAATACTAAGGGGGTTTCCAAGGAAAAATAGATTTAAAATAAAACACCTCAACCTTCTGTCCGCAATAAGACCAGTGTCACACACACACACCGGAACTTCCTATTCTTTCACTTAGTTGTGAAGAAATCACTATTCCGGAAGAAGAAGAGCAAGAGTCACTAGAGACCATACCTGTCCCCTCAACATCTGCTGATCCTAGTTACAATCCTGAAAAATGATAAAAACCCACACTTAATTGAGCAAAGTGAACTTAATGATTTAATTAGGGATTTAAATTTTTCAAAGCAACAGGCTGACTATTAGGATCTCTAGGTTGCAACAGTGGAATTTTCTGTCAAAAACCATGAGGATTTCTGATTAGAAACCGAAATGAAAAGTTTGCGGGTTATTATCAAATGGAAGGTTCTTTTGTGTCTGTAAAGATGTAAATGGATTGATGAATGAACTAGGGTTTGAACACAATCCTGAAGAATGGCGATTATTCATCGGTTCATCTAAACTCAGTTTAAAAACAGTTTTGCTACACAATGGTAATATCAAACCATCGGTCCCAGTGGCTCATTCAGTGGCTATTAAAGAAACCTATGATAGCATACCACTGCTATTAAATGCCTTAAACTATAAGAAATATTGTTATATTGTTTAGTCTTTACAATCTGGTCTGATTGATCGTTGCAAGTAGCAGTGATTTACATGCCTAGGTCCGCTATGGTTAGTCTTAGTTAGGGTGTTTATCCCCTCCTTGGAGCTGTTTTAAAATCGGAAAAAGAGTTCCTGATTTTAAAACAGTGGCATGGGGGGGATAAACTCCTTAAGACTAACTTAGTGGGCAGGTATGTCAATCACTGCTATTTGCAACGATCAATCAGAAGGGGTATCAGATTGTAAAGACGAACCGAAACATTGTTGGAAAATCTGTGGTGATTTAAAAGTAATCGCTTTGCTGCCTGGACTACAGGGTGGTTTTAGTAAGTATTGTTGTTTCCTGTGTTTATGGGATTGGGATAGTCAAGCAGTAGAACATCACTATATTGTAAAGGAATGGCCCATCAGGAAAGAATACGTTCTCGGGAAACTACATTTAGATAAACATCAAATGCATGCCTTTAGTGAAACCTGAAATGGTGCTTCTCCCACCTTTGCACATTAAGTTGGGTCTCATGAAAAATTTTCTAAAAGTACTGCACAAAAATAGTGAAGGTTTTGAGTACTTAAAAAGCCAGCTTCCAAAAATTAGCGATGCAAAGTTGAAGGAGGGCATCTTCGTAGGCCCACAAATTAGATGGCTTTTAAAGGATGAAATCTTTGAAACTAAACTTAATGACACTCAATTATCTGCATGGAAATCCTTTAGAGCTGTTGTTAACAGGTTTTTAGGGAATAAAAAAAAAAGTAGAGAACTATAAAGAGTTGATAGAAGAATTGTTGCATAACTATCAAAAGTTAAGATGCCGAATGTCACTGAAGATACACTTCCTACATTTGCACTTGGACGTTTTTCCAGACAACTTGGGATCTGTCTGATGAGCAAGGGGGAACGATTCCACCAAGATAGACACTATGGAGCAGAGGTATCAATGATGATGGGATATAGCAAAGATGGGTGACTATTGCTGGTTTCTGATAAGGGAGGACCATTCTGTTCATAAGAGAAAAAATAACCAAGTAGTATGATTTCCTATTTTTGCCTCCACTTTTGTGGGTTAATTGCTTACTTAAATCCAAATACATGTTTATAAAGTTAAAATATGTTATTATTTTTACATTTGGAATGTTTATTGGTCATCATTTCTATTTCAAGCTATTAATTTACAAGAAAAGTAGTCAAGTACATTTAGATAAATAAAAATTCACAATTTTTGGAAAAAAAGGAGCATGATATAACATGAAACAATAACAGGAAAACATGATGTGCTACGAACTTTCTACTGTCATTTTCAGCACATGCGATTTAGTCAAAATCAGTTGCTTTCGTTCATGTTATCAAAAAAAGTTTAAAATTGTTGACTAGTGTAATTAGTTATTTCATTATATACATTGAGGTTCACAATGTAGTAGAAAAACTGGTAGAAGTAAAATTTCAGAAGCAGCACAGGTCCATTCTATGCTATTATATCAAATTCACACACTTTTGTGTGAATTTGGTGTAATAGCATAGAATGTCCTCCATAGTGGTTTTGTCACTTGTCAGTCATCTGGAGAGGTCTGGTTTCAAGAGTCATCAGAGAGAGGGAATTTCTAGAGGCCTTGTCCATCATTGCTGTAGTTAGCTGATCTCAGGCAGAGGGAATAAGACTTTTTTACTGCAAGTTAATCTAGGTTCTTATAGCATACAAAACGTTCATACTGACCTTTGAACAGACTTAATATGCAATGGCACAATATAACCAAAATTTCTGATATGCTTAAAAGTCAACAATACTCTCAGTCTAGTCATAGCTATAGTAGAGAAAAAATTAGTGTGCCAAAAATTGTGGCCCTTGTAATGCAAATTCTTACACTGTATCAGCAATTACTTTTATTATTATAAGCCTGTGTATTTGAATCATACAGCTTGGTGCTTCCAATACTAGGCTTTAGAGGCCATATCACCTTCATTATTGCTCTGTCACGAATCCCTCCCTATAAATAAAACTCCAATTTTAGTTCTTTCAACTTGTTGGTTACTCCAGTAAACATTTAGGGTTTTTATTTTCTATTAAAAAAAGGATTTCATTTTAGTTTCCATAGATTTAAGACTTCATTCCCATTCTAACTAAGTTAGTTTGTTTGGGTTTTATTGGTGCATTAGCAACTAAGGCTATAATGTGCCAAAACAGATTGCGCAAAAAATAAGTTAAAAATATCAGTGACCCGACAAATTAGGTTATTATGCTAAAACATGTAACAATAAAAATATGTAAAAAAAGGTATAAAAGGGACATTTTAAAAGAGAGCAAAAAAGGCTTAATGCTTTTAAATAACTAACATGTGGTCATTGTCAAATAAAATCTGGCTGAGTGCGAGAGGCTCAGTCAGATGATTAAAAGCAGTAAAATATTAAACAAATTATCTACAGTGACCCTTAGAAAAACTATATCTAATTGTCAAAAAACGAGTCACAATTCTCACACATAGGGGAGTTACTGGCAGAGTAATTTAGAGCATATTACCTGCTTGTAATCTGTATAAGGGGCTAACAGGTTATGACTGTTCTGAAGTTGTGGTTATCTGTGTCTGCCAGTTCATTACCCCTAAATCCCAATGTGGCTTGGGATCCAGTAGAAACAGATGATGAATGAATATTCAGAAAGAGAACATAATATCTGCTGCACCAAGTCAGGAATGGATGAGAACTATATCTTATCACCAATAAAGGCTGGAGTATATATAAACAGTCTGTATATACCATACCCATTGGTAATTGTGGGTTTTAGCGTGGTCTAAGGCTATCTCTATAGTACACCTAAGTGAGATGTCATTGTGTGCAATCGATGTAAAGAGTGTGAAAATATTAAGCAGGAACTCAGCAGTCTGATGGACATTTATGAGAGCTAGAAGAACATGGTAGATGCCCACAAAAGAATTAAATTGAGGTGCACGTAAAGCTCTCAGTTGCTCACTTCAATTCCAGAGTTTGCACTTGTGCATCAGGCTTGTTTGTTTGTTTGTTTGTTATTTAGTTTTTAGGAGCATTAACAACTAAGGCCATATTGCTCAGGGGATATGCGGTGGTTATTCTCTGACCTTTCTGCATCCTCCGTATTTGGTGGTCACGGGCTCGAACCCCGGTCTGATAAAGAAGCATGTGCTATGCACTGCTGATGCTCCTGCCCACCTGGCTACAGAGGCGTCATGCATCAGGCAACACAGCAGCAATCCCTAAGGCAAAATGTGCTGGTCCCACAGGAGGTGGTTTTTGTCGATGACTCTATTATCAGGAAAATATATATTGTGCAAAAATGAATAAGAGGAAAAGGAACAGGGTATGGCTAATGACATACCCAGGTTCTATTATAGGACCAGGGTATATTATAATCACATCAAGCATAGGAAATTGAGGATTTAGGTTCAAATTAAATATCATATCTGCAATTCTGGCCAAACATGAAAGAAGGGAGTACATGATGAGAATCTTGGAGAATTCAACCCTGGAGAGATTTGGCAAAGCTCATAGGAAAAATTTTTTCTGTGTGGTCTGTACTTGTCAACAGGAGAGACTTCTTCTACAGGGATGGGATACACTTAAATAGACAGGGTGCAAGAATATTTGCTGATGCTATCAGGGCAGCATTAGGTGTGGCTGAAAACTGCTAGTTTGGGGGATAAACAGACGAAAATAAACAGATGAAAATAATTCTTGTGCTGCTTTAATTGGAACATGCAGCAGGCCAGAAAGCAAGGTACCAGGGATTAGAGTAATTAAGAGAAAGAACAGGTACATGTATACTTCCATGTACACCAATGCTAAGAGCATAGTAAATAAATTTGATGTGCTGGTCAAGTCACCAAATGCAGACATTGTTGGGGGATAACAGAGACACCGTGCCACTCTCTCTATATAAGAGATGCAAAATTTGAATATCGGGAGTACAATATATACACAAAGAACAAAAAGGACAGGGAGAGGGTTATGTTCTTAGATAAGACGCACATAAAAGCTAAGGCAGTGCCTTCAGTTGACATAGGTGGCCAGTGAAATGTTGGGCCAGTTTGTGTGACAAGCACTGGAAAAACAAAAATGAGTGTAGCAGTGTGTTACAGGCCTAATAACTATGATGAGTACAATGAACAACTATAAGAGAGAAACAGATTGGGCCAGTAAATCAGAATGTTTTATTAATGGGGAGTTTTATCTTTCCAGATATTGACTGGAACTTGTGGGTTGGTCACTCACACTAGCAATCTACCCAGGAGCTCACATCTGGTGAATATGGGCTTGGCACACCCAGGGTCCTGAGCTATCATCATTCTTCTCTTTCTTGGTGATTCCTCTCTCTCTCTCTCTCTGGGTAACTTTTGAATTTTTTTTTTTTTTGGCTGGTGCAGCATAAGCCTCAGGCTTCCTTGCACCAATGATTAATAATAACAATAATAATAAGACATTTCTGGATTTACTGGATGACAGTATGTTAGTGAGTCAACAAGAGAGAACAATATTCTTGATCTGATTATCAGCAGTAATTCTTGATTTATTAATAATCTGCAGATAAAATAATCACTAGGTGGCAGTGACCACAGAGTATTTAAGTGGGATTTACTTAAAGATTTAACTACCATTAAGAGTAAAGGGAACAGTTTTTGTTTTCGTAAAGGAGACCACAGTGGTCTCAGACAGTTTTTAAATTCTACACAGAGGGACCAAATAATGATGGTACTAACAACAAATTCTAAATGAGAAGCATTCAGGGAAATAATCATAGAGGCTACTATGCTTTTCATACCAACTAAGAAATACTGAACAAGGCTTAGACATAAATGGATGTCGGATGATCTAATGAGATGTGACAGAGAAGAAAAATGCATGGGATGCACGTTAATTATCAGGTGATATAGAAGTCTATGGAAGATGTAAACTAGTCTGCAATCAAGTTACAATGGAGGTTAGGCAAGCCAAGGCAGATTACAAGAAATCTTTTGCAAAGGATGCAAAAAACAGCAAAGATTTCTTTACTTATGTAAACACTAGAAGGAATGGTATGAATTAGATTGGTCTACTTGATATTGATAGTTTAACTGTTGTTGATCTTGTACAGGTTGTTGACAAACTGAATAGATATTTCACAACTACATTCAAACAAGTTTTTTTATTGAGGGGAATTCCAGAAGTTCATCAGAATCTAATAGGCAGCCAAATGTTTTATTATTATTATTATTAGCCATATGGTGCAAGGAAGCCTGAGGCTTATGCTGCACCAGCCAAAAAAAAATTCAGAGTTACCCAGAGAGAGAGAGAGAGAAGTAGGAGGGAATCACCAAGAAAGAGAAGAATGATGATATCCGGCTCAGGACCCTGGGTGTGCCAAGCCCATACTCACCAGATGTGAGCCCCTGGGGTACTTTTTTGGTGATAACCGAGAGGGAGGTGGAAGAGAAACTGTTGAAGTTAAACATAAAATGGCACCTGTGGTGGATGAGATCTATCTAATTATATTAAGGGAAGTAAGTACACCCTTAGCCATAATTATGAGAACACCACTGGATTCAGGGAGTTCCCCGTGGTCTGGAGATGTGCAAATATATCCCCAATTCTGAAAAGGGTATCAAAGAGGGACGTGAGTAAAGGTGAACAGTAAGCTTCTTCCAGGAAAAATAATGGAATCACTAGTTAAAGAAGTGATGGGTTACCATCTAGACTGGAGTGCAATTATATTTCAGTCACAGCATGGGTTCATTAAGGGGAGATATTGTATTACCAATCTGATTGGATACTATGATGTAGAGACAAAAGAACTGGATGCAAGAAATAATACTGATTTCATATACTGGATTTCAGGAATGCTTTTGATACTGTTGAACATAAAAGACTGCTGTACAAATTGGAGCAGTGTAGCATTAGTGGCAAATTACTGCTATGTATAAGGGGATGGTGGCCTCTGTAGCCAAGTGGTCAAGAGCAGGAGTGCAGTAGCACACGCTCCTTGAGTAGACTGGGGTTCAAGCCCCTGATTGATAAATACAGTTGATCTGCCAACCCGCATTGGACAAGCTTGGTAGATTATGGTCCCTCAACATGAATTGTTGAGGAGGCTTCCATCCTGCAGTGGGTTGATAATGGCTGCAATTTACTTTTAAGGGGATGGTTAAGCAGGAGAAGACAAAGCGTGGTTATCAATGGACACTGTTCTTTGTGGACTAATATTATTAGCACAGTTCCAGAGGTTTCGATGCTGAGCCCCTTGTTGTTTTCTGTATTTATTAATGATTTTGATTAAGGTATATTAAGATAAATGTCTACGTTTACAGATGATACAAAGGTCGGCAGGATGGTTAATGATAGTAATGAAGATGCAAGAAGATCTAGAAAAATTGGTAACATGGGCTGAGAAATGGCAATTGAAGTTTAACATTGACAAATGCATGGTACTGCATATGGGTAGCAGTAATCCCAAATTAACAAACCAACTGTGTGATACTATACTCAGGTAGTGGAAAATAAAAAGGATCTGGGGTAACTGTATAATCAGATATGAAGTTCTCTGAACAGTGCAGAAGGCTGTCAGGACAGCCCCGGGGGGGATCTTAATGATATACAAGAATTTTGCTAGCAGAGATAAGGAAGTGATTATCCCATTGTATGAGATAATAGTCAGGAGGACTGCATTCAGGTCTGGAGGCCTCACTCTAGGAAGGATGTAGAGCTGCTGGAATGGGTAGAGAGAAGTGTTGGTGAGGGGAACAATGGTGTGCTTTTACCAAGTCAGGCTTCAGTTCTGAAAATTGCAGCATCTGGAGACTAGGCACCTTCAAGGAGATTTGATTGAGGTATTTACGGTTTTGAATTCCTTGAACAAACTCAATGCTGATATGGTGATTCTTCTTAGTCAGACTATGCACATGAGGGATCAAATTTAAACTGAAAAAAGATTGTTACAGAATGCATGTGCAGAAGTTTTCTTTCAGCCAAAGGGTGGCTGGTTGCTGGAACAAGCTTCCATCCATTATTGTGGAAGTAGATAGTTTGAATAAATTCAATAAAAAAATTAAACAAACTATTGGAGGTGATGGATAAGAGAAGTGGAATTTCTTTTGCCACTAATATTAATACTAATAATATACAACCCTGATGTGTACATGTAGCACTTGTTGGGAATCTGAGATATAGTGTTATCTGGTAAGATGGGAGCAGACCAGACAGATGATCCACAGGCAAAAAGTCCGAGTATGCAGCTCGGGGGCAATATAGAGTTGTTGTAGACAGAAAGTTGAGTGTTTCCTTTCCCCAGTTTTTAATAGAAAAGTTGCATGAAGGTACTCAAGCATGCCAGGGTGGAAGTGATTGCTATGTTGACTCAACAACATTGTCTACTGCGACGTTCAATTCTCTTAGTAGTTCTCGGACACAAATACTTAAGGGATGATTGGCATTCTTAGCTGTTATAGAGATTTACCCAATGTAGCTGGGGGGGGGGGGGGTGGATTACATCCATGTGGTGTGATCTGGCAGGAACTTTAGTTTAAAGGTGTATTGTAATTACAATTTCCTTAAAGAAACAATGATGGGTTGGTTGCTCTGCTGTAACAGGCTCTGGACAGGAGATATTAGGAATACCGCAGTAGCAACAGGAATGGCCTGATGGTGAACTGCATCAGATATCAAGATATCAACAGTACACTGTTTCTGGCCAATGCTTACACCTGGGACCTATAACCAGTTTAGAACACAAGTGAATGAGAGTTGAAGTAGAATGCAAAGATCTGCATCCTGCTTGTTGGAGGATACGCTTTGTTCAAAGTTCAACCTTTTATTGCCAATTCCAGGAATTTTGTTTAAAGAGCTACTGGGATCATGCTTAGTCTAAGCTTTAGTTTTGGTTCACAGGGTGTAGGTTCCGTTTCTGACAGAAATAGACAGAAAAAGGTTTCTGGGATGAAAACCTGAACCCATTAGCAATTGCCAAAAAGTTGATAATGTCAATGGAATGCAGTTGCCTTTCAGTGACCTTCATGTTGCATGACTGTGAAAAGATGCTAAAATCATCAATAAATAGGGTGCTGTTTATGGTTGTAGAAAGTTGTTCAATAATAGAAATAACTCTGATAGCAAAAACTACCTCTTCATAGCAAAATGGTCAAGGACAACAGATTCTATATATGAAATTGGAATGACAGGTTTGAGAGGAAATTCTTAACAAAAACAGCAATGTATTCCCCGAAGACCAAAGTTGTAAATGTATTTCAAAATTCCAAATCTTCAAGCCATGTCATAAAAGTGTATGATATGGCTTGGAGATTTCAAAGAAAACTGACACCTGGTGCTCAAATGTCAGAAAAGCATCACAAATGGACATATCCAGCTGAACTAAATGGTCATGTGTTTACTTGTTCCTTTGGAAGCCACATTATGTCCCGGAAAGGAAGTTGTTATTCTAAATATCACATAAGGCGAGCATCGGCGTTCTTTCTAGGATCTTGCATAAGCAGCTGGTCAGCGCAATGCATGACAACAACACTGCATGATTTTCAATGTTTGTAAACTAATAACTGTTTTTAAGCAGTTTTTCTACGCTGATTGATTCCAGAAATGTTATTCATTTTTTTTCTAGGCACACTGTTTTTTTTCACATATCACTTAAGATGATGTCACGAGTTGTATTATTGAATGTATTAAGTTAGGAGAAATGCTGGGAATTTATAAACTAAACCTTCACGTGTTGGCAACAGTGCTCTCAGTCATTTGTTTTTTGATATTGGGAGCTCCACATGGCAGTGTTTATCAGTGTGAGCTCATTTTATTTTTGAGATTATTATGTCAAACCTGTGTTAAAAAGCGAGTAAAATGTCTTCATGTAAGTGTTTGAACAATCCAAACTTATTTTGTTACATCTGTGGAAGTTATGTGGTCCTCAAGCAAAGACAAGATATTACAGAATTTGTAAAAAAACTGTGTATTGTGCTTATTTTGGAGTGAAACTTGAAACTCTATGACTGAGATAAACAATGGGCTCCACACAAAGTTTGCCAAACCTGTGCTGAAACATTGAGATTGTTGAAAAATGGTAAAATGAAGGCTAAGCCATTTGCAATTACCATGATTTGGCAGGAGCACACAAACCATTGTGATGACTTACTTTTGCTTAGTTAATAGAGAGATACAATGCAAAGAGTAAGAAGGCACTGTGTATCCTAATATCCTATTTGCCATTAGCATAGTCATGAAGATAACCTGCTGATTCCATGCTGTCCACTTATATTGGAGAATGTAGCAACAGAGACTGCTGAAAGTGAAACTTTTGAAGATGAAACTGAAATCTACATGCCTGGAAGAATCGAGTCTAGCCCTCAGATGTTTTCACAGCATGAACTCAATGATCGGTAAGATATAAATTTACCAAAGGAATCTGCAGAACACCTTGGTTCTAGTTGTCGTTGCTGTTGGTATTTGGCTTAATGACACAAGGGGCTACTGAGTCCAAATTGTGTCTGCTCATAGTCTATTTACTCAGAATATACTGCTGTAGATGATAAAATAAGTATTCCTGTATAGGCCAATACATTTTAAATAGATTATAAATTGTTCTATGTTTGCATCATTTCCCAGGATATGAGTTAAATCATGTGAGACATTCAGCCTACAGACTGATTGAAAAATGTTTGACCGTATGGTTGAATATAAGGGACAATCAAACAGAAAATGCCTAACTGTAAGTTGACTGTCACAGGATGAACACTGGGGTGGGTCTTCTCTCAGCAGCAGAAACAGATGGGTATAGTGAGTGTGTCCAATTCTAAGTCTTGCTAGTACCACTTCCTCTTTTCTGTTTCATCAAAAGCCTGAGAGCCACAGGTTCGGTTCTTGCTTTATCTGGTAAAGTTTATTGGACGAAGGTAAAGAAAGCCTGCACAAGAAGCATGCAAAAGTTCGATGAAATTTACTGGTAAAAGTACTTTGTTGCTCGCTCCGTAAACAGACGGTGGGTGTTATCGGTCAGAAGTAGAAACTGAATCTCATGGGAGATTGAAACCCTCCCGAAGTGGAGGGGGTAATCATCTGACTTTTTTCTTTAGAATCACTGGTGAACTAGTGGATAACTTGTTTATTAAGGAAAAAAAAAAAGCAAAGGAAGCCCACATGAGAAGCACAGTAAACTTCGAAAAAGTTTACCAGTGAAACTACGTTACGAACATTTTTTACAATGCCAGAACTTCCAATATGACTCTGTTCATGATTCAATTAGTGATTCTAAAGAAAAAAGGTCAGGTTACCCCCTCCACTTCGGGAGGGTTTCAATCTCCCGTGGGATTCAACTTCTACCCCAGACCGATAACACCCACCGTTTGTTTCCCCGAGCAAGTAACAATACAAATGCTGTTACAGCAAAGTACGTTTACCGGTAAATTTCATCAAACTTTTGTATGCTTCTCATGCAGGCTTTCTTTAACTTAGCTGTTTATTGTTGGTGTTACTTTTCCATATCTGTGACCAGTTGTCGTAACCTTCTTTGCAAATAACAGGCTTATAATCAGTGTAAGGAACCTGAGGATGTAGAGAGATAGAATGCAAATAACAGGCTTATTGACTGATTGGACATGCTGCAGGAAAATAGCTGAGAATTAATGTATTTCACAATTTAGGATGAGAAATTCTTCCTTATGGCAGAAACAACACTGAGGGAGTCGGTATAAATTATGGCAGGTGAGACAGAAAGTTCAATAATTTTACTAAGTGCTAATTTGAAGGCATATAATTCAGCTGTGAAGATGCTGCAGGTTAATGGTAGTGAGGCTGTAACTGTAAGAGAAGGGAAAAATTGCAGCAGCAGTACCAACCGTACTGGCTGTTTTGGATCCGTCAGTATATGTTTTACAGGCGTGGGAGTTCAGAGTAGTGTGAGCTAACTGCAACTACCTGATATTGAACAGAACAGAGGTACAGTATTCTTCCCCCCACTCCAGAAAATGTGTATCATGAGAGGCAGAAACATATGTCCAAGGTGAAACAGGAGCAGTTGTGTCCTGAAATATATATCAATTAAATTGATATTCCAACTCTGAGAAAGCTCTTTAATCCTGAGTGAAGCAGGTCTATTTTCATTTGGTTTGCTCTCATAGAACAAATCCCATCGAGAATTATAAAGATACTCCCAATTGGAGTGTGACTGAAAGACTGGATCTTAGCAGCGTAGTGGAGCAATAATGATTTCCTATGAATAGGTACTGGAGCATCATCCACTTCGATATAAACACTTTGGATTGGAGAAGTCCTGAAAGTGCCTGATGCAGTCCTGAGAGCACTGTGCTGGATAACATTTGTAAAGTAGTAAAGTAAAGATGCTGTAAAGTAGTGCTCCTGGCAGAGTCATATACTGGACAACAATAATCTAGCCATGAACAGATTAAAGTTCTATAGAGATGCAGTAGAGTATACCAATCACTGCTCCATGACATAGCAGAGACTGACTGCAGTATATATTCAGATGCTTTAGACATGTATTTCTTAAATAAGAGATGTGAGCTTGGAAGTTCAGCTTGCTGTCTAATATCAGTCCAAGAAATTTAACAGTACTAACAAGTGGGATTGGAATATTGTTTATTTGTAGTTCAGGATCAGGATGGAGAGCTCGTTTCTTGCAAAAGTGAGAGACAGTGCATTTTTTTTCTGATAGTCAGTAGCCATTCCGTTAAGTCCAGGATTCTATTTTGGTAATGACAAGTTGGAGCTGCCATTCAATGTCAATGAGGTGTGTGTCAGTGTCTTTTATAATGGCCGAGACCATCTGAGTATATGTGTAAGTTTCAACAGTTTTTAGGATAGTTCGTGTCACGCTGCTAACTCAGATTGAAAACAGCTTTGGAGCTAGGTATTGATCCCTGCAGGACTCCTCCTTCCTGAATGTGAAATGCAGAGAGTACATTTTTATATCGGACCTGAAAAGAACGCAATTGAAAATTTTGAATTATTTTCGGCATTTGGTCCCTAAGCCATAGATGGTAAAGGTCCATAATAATCCCATGATTCCATGTAGTGTCAAATGCCTTTCCAAGTTCTAGGTTCACCATGACTAGATGTTTTTTCATGATAAAGGCACTGCGGATATCAGATCTGGCTTTGAAAAGCACGCCTAGCATTGATCTATTCTTCCAAAGGGCATACTGATGATCTGGAAGGAGATTCTGTGACTCCAGGATGTAAGTGAGCATAGTAAACAATCCTTTCGAAAATTTTACCCATGCAGATTGTAAGAGATATTGGCCTGTAATTTTCAACACAGGAATGATCCTTTCCTAGTTTTGGTAAGGCAATAATGAAAGAATGATGCCAGGAAGAAAATAGGCATTTTCGGAGAATATCCAATTATAAAAAATTAACATGGTGCTCAAATTCTCTTCAAGTAAATGCTCCAGCATAATGTAGTGAACTCCACCTGGGCCTGCGGCACTATTTGAAGATCTGTTTAACGATTCTTGAAGTTCTATTAATATAAAAGGTTGGTTGTACGGGAATGAGTGGTGCGTGAAAAAGTTGATTTTATATCTTTCTGCACCAGCTTTGATGTTCTGAAAGATGGACACATAGGAGGCAGAAGCAGAGATTGCAGCAAATAATTCTTCAAGTGCATTAGCAACTTCTTTATCTGTAGATAGGTCTTTCCCTTTCCAATGAAGTATTGGAGAGGGCAGTCAAATGAATTTTCCATTTAGCACCTGTATTCTTTTCCAGATGACGAGTGTATCCATGTCTTTGGTGATGGTTGAGGCAAAAGCAATCCATGAATCCCGTTTCGTTTTCGGCCTAAACTTGTCTAGCTTTTGCTTTGAGTCTTTTATAAGCAACTGGGTTACTAGTGGTGGGAAAAGCCTCCTGTTTTTATTGAGAAATTTTTTAATCATCCATTGGGAGAAGCATATTTGCAGCTTTCTCAGTTTCTTCAATAACCAGATACTAAAAATTGAAAAAAAACAAACATAACTATTTTAGAGGTTAAAATTATTGTTGAAGAATCAATTGAGATGTTAGATAATAGAATATCTGATCAATTTCTGCCATTTGAGGCTATAAAAATTATTCAGTGTGATATAGAAAACCAAAAAGTTCACAAGTTTAAAAACGAAATCATAGATTTTTATTCGACAGCTAAAAATTATTTAGAAAATTGGTCGAAACCCCTAGAACAATTCCAGTTCTTAAACTGGATGCTAATGAAAAACATTCAGAAATGGGAGGATATAGCAAATTCTCTGGAATCATTTTAAAAAATTGAAATTAAATTTGACGAAAATTTATTATATGATCAGTTTGGAGTTTTAAATCGAAAATAATAAGGAATGGAATACATTGAGTTGTGTTGAAAAATGGACAACATTACTTAAAAAAATTGAATACCTTGAACAAAAGAGCGAATTTATTAGATTATGTTCATATTTATTTGCAATTCCAGGTCACAATGCCAGCTGCAAGTGAATATTTTCAAATATTGGAAATACAATGGACTGGTGAGCATAATAGGTTAGAGATAAGTACAGTTAATGCAATTTTTACCCATGTTTTTAATTTGAGGGACTTAAACTGCACAGATTTTAAGAATAAAATAAAAAAGAACAAATCTTGGTTAAATGCCGTGAAGAGTTCTGCTAAATATATTAATAAAAAATATTTTTCATATTTACTGCATAAATTTTGTTGTTCAAATTTAAGAACTGTATTCTGTTTTTGTTAATTCTACATTTTGAAAATAAAAATGGGGGGAAAAAAGTTTTTTATTAAAAACAAAATTTCCACAATTTTTTTACATTATCGCACATTTTTTTTTTTTTTTTTTTTATCGGGGGGAGGGGGGAAGATTACCCCCCATAACAGCACCATAAGATAAGTGTCCCAGTTTTGTGTTCTTCCAAAATGGACACCCTAAATGCTGGAGGCACTTGGTGGGAACCACTGTAAACAATAACCCTTGGGGAGTTGTCTACAGAATAGTGACCAACAAGCTGCCAAGAGGAGATGTCTTAGAAACAACTGTCAAACCAGATGGAACCCTAACCCTTGGGCAGACTCTGTAAATAACATCCTAGACAATATTATTCAAACTGAAACTGGGGATCTTTCCCCCACCCAGCTGGACATTATAAAAGAAAACACTGAATATAACGATGCCAATATTGAACCTCTGTTCACTATACAAGACTTAGAAATAGCACCATCTGAAATCAAAATCAATAAATGCCCAGGTTTTGATTTCTTAGAGGTTGAGATTGTTAAAAAATTAGCAGATAAACAGCGACAAATTAATAGCCCTATATAATAACTGTATGACAGAAGGTATATTCCCAAAATGGAAAAAGGCAGTGTTAAGATTAATTCTCAAAAACCCTGAAAAACTCCCTACTGATCCCAAATCATATAGACCAATAGCCCTACTCCCTGTACTAGGGAAAATATATGAAAGACTAATATATAGCAGATTAGCCCAATATTACACAGAAGCAGGTTCAAATTCCAACAATTAGTATGATTTTAAGAAGGCAACTCTACGAAGGATGCCATGCACCACCTACTGACAACAGTTAAAAACACAGAGGAGAAATATATGCTGGCAATCTCCATTGACTTTGCTGGGGCATTTGACTCACTCTGGTGGCCTAGTATCCTTAGGAGACTCTGCCAGGTAAATGCCCCATAAAACCTCTATAAGATATATTACCTTACAGACAGAAGTGTCTCAGTATGCACAAGGTTCCAGGAATTGACACGCCCTGTGAATAAAGGCTGCCCACATCCTTGGCCCTTTCTTCTGGAACATTGTTTTGGCCTTGGATCTAGGCCCTGTGGAAAGCCTGGCCTTTGCAGATGACATGATTTTCCTTATAAAAATGGTAACAGAACTAAAATATCTAGGAGTGGTCTTTGATTCAAAATTAACCTTTTACCCCCATTTAATCTACTTGGCGAGAAAAGTGAGAAATTATGCAGGTATGATTGCCAGGATCAGTCGAGCAGAGTGGGGACTCTAAAGAAAGACCCTGGCAATCATATACCGTGCAATGTTCCTATCTGTTATCACCTATGGAGCTGGTGTGTGGTTGACTCGCTCGGCCATAGTAAGAAATATGAATAAATTAGAATCGATACAAAGGACAATACTACTATTACCAGAGTATGTCGCACAGTAAGCACACACCTGCGCTACAGTTGCTGGCCGGAGCTCTCCCACTTTACCTGGAAATAGCCAAAAGAGGCTTATATTATAGATTTAAAAAGGGCATACACACAGAATTTCTGCGGATAGCCCTTGATACAACCAACACCTTCAATGATGGAAAAAAAAAAAAAAAAAAAGTATAGCCACAAAGCTCCATGAGCTTTGGCAAACAAAGTGGGAGCAGGAAACCAGAGGTCTAGTTACCAAACGGTTTCTGCCACAGGTGTCAATGGTTAGCCCAAAGCCACCTAAGTGGTATGCCCCTGAACCTTTTACAACATTTATATTGACAGGTCACAGCTCCCTAAAGGCAAAACTAACCTCCTTAGGGCTGACTGATGACCCAAACTGCACCTGTGGCAAGAGTGAAGACTGGGCACACATTCTATATGAATGTATAATATATGACATCCTCAGAACAGAGCTAATAGCACAGATTGGCCCCCTTCCCAGGGGAGAAGAACACCTGTTCATCATAGAAGAGGAAAATTATAAAGCCTTTACATCTTTCACACAGAAAGTATTCGAAATGCGCAGAACAATCCAAAGAATAGCAATCCAGCCCCCCAGCAATTAAACAATAATCAATAGTTAAAATTGCCCAAGTTTCTCACCACGCCCAGGCAATGACTTAAAAACTGTCAGGATAGCAGTATTCTGTGCCCTGACAGAAACCTGACATGACAAAACTCCCCAGGACTACCCTGCCATGTGTAGAAACCTGGGGCCCCACACCAAATAAGTAACCATGTAAGGGAGAGAGAGAGATGTACATGCAGCCAGGGAAGCAGATTAGCTGAAAAATATCAGTAAGCTGGTAGCAAGGGAATGCAATGTAGAATGAAAGAAGAATGAGAATGAAAGACAGAATGAATAGGTTTGGCCCTGAGTTTGATTTGATTTGATTTTTTATGGCGCATTGGCAGCTAAGGCCATAATGCGCCATTTGGCCCTGAGTGAACTAGGAATTATGGTAAAGGGAATAAATGGCAGTTTTGGTGAAAGAAAGCATGAGGGAAAGAGAGAGTGAATGGGAATGAATGGAAGAGCAAATGTAATTGGCCAAAAGAATACAAAGTTAAAAATAACTTACACTACTTTATATATACTAACCACATAAACACTATCACTACATTCTCCCCTGGCCTGAAAAAAAAAAAAAAAAAAAACTTGCGGCTAGGCCTGCACCACAACTGAAGAATAACATAAGTTGAGGTGCCCAGAGAGTGCAGTGCAGAAAGCAAGAGTCAAATAAATGAAATGAGAGCTTGAAGAATGAATGAAAGTGTAAGTGAGTGAGAAAAAGAACACAAACCATAAATGCAACAGTTAAGTACACACTAACCCTAGTTTTAATTAGTATTTAAATTTACATCACACATGATTGCAATCCCTCTGGTGTGAGAGAAAAAGATGAATGAATGTGAGTGAAAAAAAAAATATATATACAGGGTGTCACAAAAATATTGGTACAAACGTTTAGGGGAGGTAGGTAACATCTAAAGGAATGTGAATCGCATAGGAACCCATAACTGGAAACGTCACAGGAAAGTAGTAGCAGAGGCAGAAGAAGCAGAAATGACACAAGACAGTAATTAGTGGCAAACATTTATTTGACATAATATTAACAATGGAGTACGAGATGGATGCATTTCATGATGTCACAACAGGTGCTCGAAGGTTCCACCACGAGACGCGATGCATGCATGACACCGACGCAGCATGGATTGGCGGACACAGCCGAACACACCTGGAGTTTCTTTGATAGTAGCAGCAGCGCAGACAAGTCTCGCCACAAGATCCATTTCCGTCTCCACAGGCGATTCATACATGATAGATTTGAGGGCTCCCCCCACAGAAAGAAATCAAGGCTCGATAAATCAGGTGAGCATGGGGGCCAGGCAACGGGTCCACTATGGCCAATCCATCGACGCCCAAAAGGTCACGAACACACTTTCCATAATGGGCAGGCGCCCCGTCATGTTGAAACCAAATGTTGTGTCTCACATTTGCTGGGGCGCCTCCGTAGCCAGGTGGGAAGGAGCAGCAGTGCGTAGCACACGCTTCTTGATTAGACCGGGGTTCGAGCCCGTCACCACCAAATACGGAGGATGCGGAAAGGTCAAGGAATGACCACCGCATATCCCGGAGCAATATAGCCTTAGTTGCTAATGCTCCTAAAAACCAAAATAACAAATAACAACATTTGCTGGAACCGTGGCAGAACTTGTTGAAGAAAGATCCGATATTTAGCAGAGTTCATGGGGGATGGTAACAGGAATGGGCCGACTAAGCAGTCACCAACCATACCTGCCCACACATTCATTGTGAAGCGATGTTGTGCCGCATGGGGGCGCACACCCTGTGGGCCCTCTGCTAATCTATACACTAGGTGCATGTCTGCCAGCTCACAGTTCGTATATCTATGCATGCTCTTTGTGCGGTGACTACTGCTTGAATGAGTAAACCAGAAATTTTCCTTCTCCCGAACTGATGAACAGCACCGTGTACCGACTTATGGTGACTTTTCCGGTTATGCGTTCCTATGCGATTCACATTCCTTTAGATGTTACCTACCTCCCCTGAACGTTTGTACCAATATTTTTGAGACACCCTGTACATGTCTCTTATCTTATCTTCCTTCATGGATTAGGCGATCCGCCTGTTCCGATCTGGAAGATGACTGCCCATCTTTTCTCGGTCTTCCTCTGTCTCTTTTTCCTTTTGCTCTATATGTGTAAGCTAATTTAGGAAATCTATTATCTTCCATTCTACATGTTCTTTCCATCTTTGTCTATTTTCTATAATTTTTTCATTAATTGAGTAAATCTTTAATTCCTTTCTAATATTTATATTTGGTATTTTATCTAATTTTGTACATACTTTAACATACCTTAAAAATTTCATTTCTGCAGAACATTAATAGAATACAAGAAATTTCATTTCTTGTATTCTATTAATGTCTCTTTGTTTCGATATCCATGTTTCAGAACCATAAAGAAGTGTTGGTATTGCCATTACTTTGTAAAATTTCAATTGTGTTGCTCCTAGCCAGAGTTCTTTTTATTGTTCCACACAGTGCTTTTTTTGTGACGGTACGCAATGGTATGGCGTACTGGCACCTTTATTAACAGTGACATTTGGATGCAGTGCATTTTGAAATTTGTAATATACCGTAAATTTTTTTTCACATGTTTATCTACTATTCAAAAAAGCTTAAAATTATTTAACTAAATTTACATTTTTCACTGTCTATTGTTAAGATATTTTCTATATAAAACTGTATAACCATTTTTATAATTCTAGATTACTCAGTCGGACCTCTGTTTAATTATTTTGAATTCCCTTAGAAGTTACATTTAAAACAGTTTCCGTTGAGCAAGAAAATTTTCATATAGCGAACGGATTAGGAGAGGATGAACTCGGTATGCCCTGTTTGCATTTCTGGCCTTCAGGCAATTTAGGCAATTAGTGCTGCTGCGCGAATTAAGAGAGCTGAAGAGATTACCATTCTACAACTTAGTGGTACCTGGTAAAAACCATTGACCACCCATCCCACATACAGAGAAGTCGCGCTGGTCTGCAGTGAGCAGATCAAGGGGTATTCCCAATGGACTCTGGTATTCCCAATGCACCTTCTACTGCAGTGGTGTCCAAAATTCAAAGTTAGATTTCTTTAGTGTGTTTCGTTTTCCATATCCTGTTGCTTGTAAAAGTAAAATTGAAAATATTCGAAAATTTTATTAAATAGAATACACAATTACATTTACTGAACAAAACATTAAATGAGATTTTTTTTTGATAATTAACAAAATTTAAAACGTCATTAAGAAAGAGACACACAAAGAGGAAAAAAAAGAAGTCGGCATAGGGTGTTGGATGAAAACTTAATAAAAATTTGGAATATTCTACAAAAACTTTATTATAAAATTATTTTTACTTATGTTATTTATTTTTACTGATTATTTTTAGGGGCCATAGTCTAACGAACGACCCTTAAAATGTCACTCGGTTGTCTGCCTGTCCATCCGTCTGTCACAGTATTGTATCTCTGGAACCACTCAAACTATTGACTAGAAATTTTGCATGGGTTTGCACATCAAGTGGGCCAACATAACGGCATATTGATAACTGTTGACAAAAATTTGTCTGAGAAATGGAGGGGGATTAAAATGTGGGGGGATAAAAATGTTGTCGACAACCTATAGCTACAATGTTGGATAGAGCTCAACGAGTATGTTTAAAATATAATTTTAAAATATTTTTAAAAATGGCGGCGCCAGACAGGAAAATGTGAATAATTTTCGTGTCCCCCCTCTTATTTCCATTGCTAATGGAGCTAAAAATTTAAAAATCATAATAGCTATGCATTATTCAATGCTTATCAAGAGAAAACTATTCCGATTGAAATCTATCATTTATTTTTGTGTTAAAATTAAAAAAATAATTTTTATTGCACTTCGATAGCGCGCTTCTTTGTATTAAGTAACTCTTTTGGTGACAAAAAGGTTGCTAAATAATTAGTTAATAATTCTATAAAGGTCATTATAAATTTTGCAACCAGAAGTATTTTTAACAATTTTCAAAGCTGGAATTGTCCCGGCAAGGAAGTCTCAGAGAGCGAGTGTTGAGGCGGTGGCAGGTGAGGGCCGTGCAAGACTCCGTGCACGGCCCTCACCTGCCAGTCGCTTCTCCCCCGACTTTAATTGCTTCTCCAGGAAGAAGTCAGAGTCGCTTCTCCCAACCTTGGCATTCACAACAACTGGAAAGACTCAAATAGACAAAAGTTTTTGTTATTTCCTAAGTTTTAGGACAAGCCGGGGCACTAGAAACTTTTTTTAGTTACCATAAAGCTCTCTATTTGAGATACTACACTAACGACCATTCGTGTCATCCTGAGTGCCCGGCACTCAGTAGTCGACCGATTTATTTACTTATTTTATTCACATTTTACTTATTTTTCTATATATACTTGAATTTATACTTAATAAACTGTGTTAATATACTAAATTTGTTGCTCTTATTCCAAAAACATTACTATGAAAGTAACAATATCAGAAAAAAAAAATTTTTTAGAGTACTTTTCATACCCTTTTAATTTTCAATTTTTCCTGATAGCAAAGAATGAGTACCGGCACCTATTTTTTTACAAAAAAAAAGCACTGGTTCCATATATATTTTGAAATTTCGCCAATTTTTGATTCATATCTTCTTCGACATCATATGTTATATCACATCCTAGATATTTAAAATGTTTTACTTGTTCTAATATTTTATTGTCTATAACTATTTTTGTTCTCACCATATTTTTTCCCTTAAAAGCCATTGTTCTAGTTTTCATTGTTGATATTTTAACTTTATATTCTTCTGTTATTTGGTTTAATTTAAATACTGCTCTTTGTATATTATCTTCACTACCTTGATTAATTACTTGATCTGCAAATAACAGTGTATTAATCCTATTCTTTGTATTTAAATATCATATCCTCGATATATATGTTAAACAACGTTAGTGACAAGCTACATCCCTATCTAACTCCTTGATTTATTATACTTTCTTCTTTATTAACAGAAGAAATTATTACCTGTATCTATTACTATTTTTGTTCCTTTATATAAACTCTGTATTATTTTTGTAAGATGCTTTGGGTATCCTTTATTACTCGATATGTCCCATAGTTTTCATCTGTTTACTTGATCATACGCTTTTTCATAATCTATAAATGCTAAATGCATTTCTAAACTAAACTCTTTTTGTTTTTCTATTATTTGTTTTAATATAAATATATTATCTGTACATACATATATATATAATAATAATAATAAAAATTACATTTCATACTACAAATTATATATACAGGTTGGCCTCGATTAACGCGATTAATTCGTCCAGCGAGCGCATCGCACAAAATGGAAACACATTAATCGAATATAATAATCAATAGGAAAAATTATAATTGGTCCTTGACCTTCTGGAATGTCCAAAGAGAATTTTAAAAATAACTTTTTAACAGTATACAATGTAAAAGGTAATGAAAATAATCATGGAATTAAATGTTTATTGCATAAAACAACGGTTCCCAAACCGTGCACCGTGGAATATTTTAAATTTTCAAGGGAAACAGAGCGATACTTGACATCTGTCGGACGCTGCGCGAACTATGAGCTTGAGGTAGTTCACAATTTCAACATTTCTTATTAAGTTGTTTGGACCTAACTACTTAATAAACGGAACTGTTAGGCATTTCTTTTGGTCTAAGTGCGCAGTGAAAAAATTATTGAGACACTAAGGGTGCCATGAACAGAGAAAGTTTGGGAACCTCTGACATAAAACAAACAATGAAGAAATGACTGTTGCAGAAATATTTGAACAGTGTTGACTTTCTCTTTTCATCAATCAATTTCCAATAGCCGACAACAATCTTCTCGGGGCCCTGGCGAAATAAATATCGCAGAGAACCTCAAACCTTTTGTTTGAGGTTCTCTGCGATATGAAAGATTCCATCTAGTTCTTTTACCGTTATCTCCTTCGCGGTAACATTTTCATCTGGCTCATTTAAAAATTTGAACTTTTAAATGCAAGTCTGCATTGACTTTATTAGTGGGAGACAAAGAAGTAACACGTCTTCTTCCAATGGTTGATGGAACACACTGAGGCGGGCAGCGGGCAAACATTTGTTTATTGCCCGTCCAACGTGCGGTAAGCTTAATGTGCGATTCAAATCTTTTTCAATTATCACATACAAGAAAAAAAAAAAAAAAAAAAAAAGATCGAGTTAACTGGAAATTTGCATCGTGTAAAGTGGTATAATTTTTTTCAAATAGTGGTAATTGAAAAAAGTGTTAATCGAACTCGCATATGCGAGGCCTGGCTGAGTGTGTGTGTGTGTGTGTACACAGTATATAATTTTATTCTTTATATAGCGGTACTAAGTAAACATCAATTATAGATCACCACAAAATTAAAAAGATACTGTACGCCTTTTTATAATGAAATAAACATGAAAATTAAAAAATAATAAGTTTAAGTAACTAAAACCCAAATTACGTGGCACCCCTGGAATGTTGTTGTGGCACCCTTGTTGAAAACCACTGTCCTAGACCTTCGGCAGAGAAGGTGGATGGAGACTACAAAAGGCGAAGTTACAAAAAGATTTCTACCAGACCTCCGGAAAATATACCCAAAGCAGCCAACCTGATACTTCCCAGGGTACCATATGACAACACTATTAACCGGACACGGACCCTACAAGAAGCTGTTTGGCTTCGGACTCATTAAGGACCCCAACTGCATATGTGGGAAGAGTGAAAGCTGGAGCCACTTAAGTCTATGATTGGCAACACTATGAAGACCTAAGAGGGTTACTAATAACAAGATTGAGATACCTTCCAAAAGGACTGGAGCACCACTTTCTGGACACTGAGGAGGAATACAGGGTGCTCTCCCAGTATGCACAAGACTTATTCACCAGGAGAAAAACACTAATAGCTATCTACAGCAACACACAGAGATTGATAAAAGTCGCCACCAAATGTGACAGAAAACTGAAACCCACAGTGACTAGTACTTGGACAAGAAGAGTGCTGATCACACGGAAAAGAAGAGCAAGGACGGGCTTGCCCCGTGTGTGACAAAACAGAGAACAGACTAAATGCAGCACAGCTGCAAACAGCCTGATGACGATCTGAAGAGGGCATCCTAGCCCCCTTCACCTCTTATTCCCACTTCCTTTGGAGGGGAGGGGGCATTCTCTGTTTCCTCCCCTCCTCGCCACCCCCTAACTTCTATTCTGGTGGGGCATGGGCATGCCCCACTGAAAACTAGATCTAACTACTCTATTGGCCCTATATTTCTTCCTTTCTCCCCTGGTCTTCGGTCTTCCCCCCTCTACTTTTATTATAGCGAAAGGCCCCACACATCAAAAACTTAACATGATAAAATTACCTTACGCCCAAAACTCGGCCTAGCAAACCTAAGCGATAATCCCCTACAATTGCACAGATTTTTTTTTAGGTTCTAGCCATCAAAATTTCAGGAAATTAAGGCAGGACCTGCAAGAGTGAATCTAAGGCTACTGGGTTCTTGGTCTGCCTCCACAAGGCAGAAGTGAGCCTCAATAGGGGTCCAATGGCTAAATGACCAGATGAACAATGGTTCAAGACACTATACATGAACAATTCTCACACACTTTTAAATCTCTGGCATTTCCCAGTGAACTGGTTCGCCCACAATGAAAGAAATGCGGAGATGGGGAAACCCCTGGTGCCATATGACAACACACACACACTTATTCAACCATCGCTCCTTACAGCTCGGACGGGTCATTTATTGCTCCGTGATTTATGTTTTTAAATATCTGCTTTAAGTGTATTTTGTCGTCAGGAAAGTGTCTCCGATTGAAGAGTAACATAATCATCAATAACGTGAGCTGAGAAGTTACAGCCATCCAGCTAGCGGAGGAGCTTTACTGCAGAAATCTGCAGCGCAAAATACCACGTAAGGAACTGTATGAAGTAATAACGCCAAAATACCATTTAAAAGTGAGGGAAGGCACAACCAGAAGTTGGATTGTGGAACTCGCCCCGGAGGTATGGCAAGCACTAAAGGATCAGACAAGGATCTTCATTAAATGGGGAACTATCGCTTCCATGATCATGCCAAAATATTTCAGATGCTGCAGGTTTGGCCATACCATTCACACCTGTGCACAAAAAACCCCAACATGCGGCCATTGTTTTTGGAAAAAGGACACAAATTCAATGCCTGTTCACACTAAGACAGGGAAACCATGTGTGTAAACTGCAAAATCCACAGTGTCCAACTTACCTGAAAGCCAAGAGCACACACCAAAACAGGATTGATTATGGGAACTAAAACCAAAAAATACAACACAGCTATGATAAAGATATTCCAAGCTAACGCACAGTGAGCCAAATCAGTGGCTGACCAGATTTGGGTTAAAGCAGAAGTGGAAAATGTGGATATAATAATACCACAAGATCCATACACATACACAAAATGAATAATTAGGTACACACTCCGATATAAAATGATACACACAAAAGAGGACACACCGTGGGATAAAATGATACACACAAAAGAGGACAACACACCATGGGATAAAATGATACACACAAAAGCAGACACATAATGTGCTTAACTATGGTGATGTTAAATACATAGTTATATCTGTATAGATGTTATTAAGTTTATAATGCGATGTACAGTTTTACCTGTTTGAGGAAGCTAAAAATTTTGATCACATGTGTTGTATCTGCTAGGAGGTCAGAGATGCTGAAAGATGTGTTCATCGTGGAAAATGAGGTAAACATAGCTTGTCACTCAGTATTGTATTTGGGGCAATCAATAAGTTGATGTTGGACGGTGAGCTGAGTGTTGCACTTTGTGCACTGTGGTGGATCAGTGCCTGCAAGAAGATAAAGATGTGTCAGGTGTGTATGGCCTATTTGCAGGCGAGCTAATACTACCTCTTCGTGTCTGTACTCATGTATATTTGACTTCCAAGGTTTGAGATCTTTCTTTATATGGAGTATCTTTATTTGTCACCAACCTGATTTTGCCAGATATGTTGCCATTGCTCCAGACATCGCTTTTTTATAATTAACTTGAAATCAGAGAGTGGTATGCTAAAGGGGTGATCTACAGGATCTGTAGCAGTTTTGGCAGCTAGGTCAGCACGTTAGTTTCCAGCAATTCCAACAATGACCAGGGATACAACAGAAGAGAAACTGTTGTTTGTTCTTATTTAACTTGGTCATGTGTATGAGTAAGGAGTTATAGTGATTTTTATTCTGCTGTATAGCTTGGATAGAACTAACTGAGTCTGTAAATAACACTGTGCAAAATATTTGTAGAGAAGGTGAAATTTAATGCTATCTACATAGCGTTAAATTTCATAGAGTTCTGCAGTGTAGCTACTGCATTCAATGGGGAGTTTCTTGGCTATGGTAAGGTTGGGGAAAAACTGCTGCTGCACCAACACGGGTGTCAGTTTTAGATCCGTGTGTGTCGATTGGCATGTACTCTGTGTGCTGGGCTCTCAATGCGGCATGAATTTGCAGTATGTTCTGTTGGTGTAGGGTGTGTTTCTCCAACGATGTGAGTGATAGGTCGCACAGCGGTATGTGATACATCCAAGGTGGGACTGTACGAGAAGTAGTGGATTTTATCATGCTAAGGTCGATTTGCCAATTACTGAGCAGGGAACGCAAGCTTATCCCTGTTGAGGAGTTTTTAGATGGGTAGGCTATGTAAAGGTTCTCCCAATTTTGGCAAAAAAAGTCTATTCCGATTAGGGTTGTCCAGTTGCCGTTTGACTTTTGCTGTGCAATGTAACTGGAGTATTTGTCTGCATAGATGTAAAGAGGTTTCAGTTGCTTCAGCATATAAACTCTGGATTGGCGATGTATGAAATGCCCCTAGTGCGATGCAAAGAGAACTATGGTGTACGGTATCAAGCCAACGTAAGGCACTTGGTCTAGCAGAGCTGCAGACCACAGAGCCGTAGTCTAGGTGTAACTGTATTAATGCATGACACAAATGCAGTAGCATGTAATGGTCAGTGCCCCATGCTGTGCCAGATAGTACTCTTCAGATGTTTAGCTTCTTAAGGCAAGTAATCTGGAGCTCTTTTATATGTTCAAGGAAGGTAAGTTTTTGGTCAAGAACCACACCAAGAAAGCACTACTAACCACAGGGATGATCTGGGTCTGGATGTGAAATTCGCTTCCTACAGAAGTGTATTTCGAAAGTCTTTTGTAGCAGGAGGCTGAAACCATTGTTTTGGGACCATTTCACAACTTTGTTGATGGTACACTGCAACTGTCTTTCTACCATTTGCATATTAGGCAAATGGCAGGAGATACTGAAGTTATCGGCATACAGGGTAGTGGACACTGTTTGTGGTAGATCCTGTGTTATGGAATTCATTATTATGTTAAATTGGGTGACACTTAGTACTGAACCTTGTGGAACCCCTTCTTTCTGGATAAAATTGGATGATAATTGGTCATTGACTCTAACTTGAAAAGAGCAATGATTGAGGAAGTTTCTGATAAACTCTGGCAGGTGTCCGCATAGTCCTAGGTTGTATAAGTTTCGCATTATGCCGTACCTCCACGCTGTGTCAAAAGCTTTTTCTATGTCAAAGACAACCATGACAAGATGTTCTTTTCGTACAAAGGCATCACGGATGTTTATTTCTGCCCTGATCAGTATGTCAAGAGTGGATCTGCCTTCATGGAAAGTGCATTGTACTGGGTTAAGTAGGTTGTTTTGGACTAGAAACCAGGTTAGGTGGCATTGATCATTTTTTCCAGGACCTTGCTCATACAGTTGGTGAGTGCAATAGGTCGATAATGTTATAAATCTGTAGGATCTTTTCCTGGTTTTGAAAAAGCCTAAATGTAAGTGTGATGCCATTTGTCCAGGAAGGCATTCTCTCTTTGAAAATTCTGTTGTAAAGAAGTAACAATGTTTTTTTTTTTTTTTTTTTTTTGGTTTTTTTTTTAGGAGCATTAGCAACTAAGGCCATATTGCTCCGAGAATATGCGGTGGTCATTCCTTGACCTTTCCGCATCCTCCGTATTTGGTGGTGACGGGCTCGAACCCCGGTCTAATCAAGAAGCGTGTGCTACGCACTGCTGCTCCTTCCCACCTGGCTACGGAGGCGCCTAAGTAACAATGTCTTAAGGGCTGGTTCAGTAAGTTGTCCTATCATGATGTAGCATATTCCCATCTGGTCCTGCTGTACTGAGTTTAGTGGTGGCTAAAGCATAATGCAATTCTGACATTATGAAGGGGATATTGTATGCAGCACTAGATGCTGATTCAAAGTTGATGGGATGTTTCTTGGCCTGTGCCTTGTGTACTTGAAAAGGAGGCAAGTAAGATGTCGTGGCTGAGATTTTCATGAACGATTTGCCCAATGTATTCGAAATCTCCACAGGTGTTGTAACACCACAACCGTTTACAGTGAGTATGGGAAGGTTGATGCGTGGATTTTTTATTTTATTTTTTTAAGTACATCCATTGCCTTTTGGCCCATATCGCTTGCGCTTTTGTAGTTCTTGTAATTGTGGAGGCAAAACGTCTCCACGCTTCTCTTTTGCTAGTCTGCCTAATATGTTTTGCTTTTGTCTAAGCCTGTTTAAAGTAGATGAGATTTGCAATTGTTGGAAACTTCCTGAATATGTTCCACGCTCTGTTCTTTTTTTTTTTTTAGCCGCGCTGCATTCATTATTCCACCACAATTTTGAGTGTACTGATATTTTGTTGGATTGCTTTGGAATCGTTTTTCTGCTGCCTGTAATATTTGGTTAGATATATATTCTGTAGCCAAGTTTATGGATGTTTGCTGGACCTTCTTTTCTTCTAGTATTGCTAATTGCTTTGAAAAAGTTCCATTTGACAGTTCTGTTAGAAAACTGAGGGATGTTTTTATCAATCCGGCATATCACTGGGTAATGGTCACTACCCAGTGGATTTCTATGAATAGTCCATCTAAATAGAGGATATATGGATGCTGAGCACAGAGAGACATCAATAGCTGAAATAGATCCTGTAGGTAAATTCATATAAGTGTGTGTGCCATTATTGAGAGTAATCAGATTGTGCTGGTCAAGTAATTTTTCTGTAATTTTTCCACGTTTTGATTTCCCCATAACGGATGATGACTATTGAGTTACCCTAAGATGAAGTAGGGTTGAGGAAGCTGTACCACTAGTTCTTCTAGGTCAGCATACCTTATATTTTGATTAGGGGACAAGTATAGCAAGATGACAATCAAGTCAAAATTAACGTTGACTCCTACTGCAACTGCCTCAAGGTTTGTTTTTAATGGGAGTGATTTGGAGGGTATTTGAGTGTTGATTATCAACGCTACACTTCCATGTGCCAGATTACTAAGGTTGTTTACAACACGATCTTGCCGATGAATTATGTAGTTCCGAAGAGAAACAGTTATATGTGGCGTTAGATTGGTTTCCTGTAAGCAGAGGGAGATAGGATCATATTGTGTGAGGCAATCTTGTATGTCATTTAAATTGCTGCAATATCCTCTACAATTCCACTGCAGAAATATAAGCATTATCTCAGCTTAGTAGAATCCTCGATTTATTTTCGAGGGGCTAAAGGTTTGTTTCGCTCAGGTTTCCCTTTCCCTTTCTTTGGAAAGGATGGTTTTCTCATGTCCATATCCTCGTTAGTGAATAGTTCTAATACCTGTTCATCTTGTTGTGAGCTATCTTCTAAGTCAATCCTATTTGTTTGGTTGGCATCAATAGTGTAGTACTGTGGTGTTTTGCTGTGGGGTGGCATCTGGTTGTACAGTAATTGGCGTATTTATAGCTTTACTTTTTTTGCTTGCTGTTTGGTCGATGGAATGGTGGCCAATACTGACTTTGCCCAATCAGATAGTGATTCATTTGGTGGTATGTTACCACCGTTTGGGTTACAACTGATATATGTTTTTTGGTTACTTGAGCATAGGTTGGTTTATTAGCATTCAGGGCTGGAAAGGACTTTTTTGGCCTCTTGGTAGGTGACATTGTAATCAATTTTGTACCGCTGTATATTTTTTCCCCATTTCCAGAAGGGACACTCCTTGGAAAACGGCAGATACGCTTTTTTGCAGTTAGGACAACTTGGTGTTGTCGCTGCGCAATCAGTATTCGTGTGCTCAGTGGATCTGCATGCAGCACAGGCAGCTGCACCTCTGCAGACTGTCTGGGAGTGCCCAAACATCTGGCACTTGTAGCAGCGTAAGGGGTTTTGAATGTACGCTCTAGAATGGCAATTAAGATAACCTGCTTTGATTGCTGTTGGTGGTTTAGGATTATCGAAAGTGAGTATTATGTTCCAAGTAGGAACAAGTATGCTGTCCTTCTTTGTCATTATTCTTCTGACACTGATGACTCCTTGGTCTTGTAGTTCCTGTTTTAGTTCATCTGACACGTTCATGAGGTCCCATTCGGTGATGACACTTCTTGACGTGTTCAGAGAAACATGTGGTGAAGCTGTAACATAAATTACACCAAATGTTTTTAGTTTCAGTAGTTGCTCAGATTGTCGAGCAGTGGCGACTTCAACCAGTAAGTCCCCCAATCTTAATCAACTAACTGTCTTGGGTGTACCTATTATACTTTCTAGGCGTTTTTGAACTAGAAACGGCAATAGTTTGCCTATAGGTTGTTCTTGAGTTGAGTGTATAATAAGAAAAGTTGGAGTTCTTATTCTGGTAGGTCAGTCTTTTGACGTTGCTGCTACAAAATCAGTCTCTGGCTGTTTTCGCCCTGTAGGGATCTCATCTATGCACCCAGTGGATTTCTGTGTTTTAGGAACTGTTTGCTCCATTTCACCCTGGAAGGGAGAGCTTTTCCCTTCCAGGTTACCGGCCCCACCACGTGGAGGCAGGAGCAGTGCCCAAGCGGTAGTGTATTAATAAAACAAAAAAGAGAAGAAAGAAAGAAAGGTTTATTTTCCTTCTGATCTAATAAAGTGTTTTCTTTACTGAATTAATTATCGAAATTAATATTAATTTCGATAATTAGTAGTAACGTAATGCTGAAAACAAGGGAAACGATTTTATTTTACCAAGAAAGAGCACAAATTTACTGACAAAGACACTTGATCACAAAATCGCTTGGCACCTGGGACTATATAATAGGCGCAGATGTAAACTATCGCTCCCCAATGTGGTACCTGACAGACGATCAACTGGGCAAGCACTTGAGGATTACCCTCTCAAGATTCAAAGTCACAGTACTGAACCGACCACAGAAACTGCTGACCTTCTGCAACATCCTCTGGGAGGCGATGATAGATATTTCTCTAGCCACTAGGAACCTGGCTGGCTATGTGACCAACTGGAGGGTTGAAGAAGCTTGGACCACCTCAGATCACCAAGTCATATCTTATTGAATAGCAAGAGTGCTGACACAAGCAATATCAACAAAACAGATATGCAGTCACTAAAGCTGACTGTCCCCTGTATAAGGACCTGCTGACTAAGGTACTCAGAAACAACCCACAGATCTTAAATCATCAGAGCAACCCGAATGACCCACAGAAGGGAACCATGGATGTAATAACAAGTATTAACGACCAATCAATCAGAAGGGAAAACCATCAATTCAGTGTGGTTCCTTGGTGGACCCAGGAAATAGCCACATTCAGACAAACAAATAAAAAAAGGAAAGAATTCCAGAGGGCCCTGCAGATCATGGCCTGCCAATGAGGTTGAAGCCCTCAGGCAATGATATAGAGAAACCAGAAATTGTTACATGGACGCCATCAAGAAGAGCAAGAAGCGGTCGTGGAAATTCCTCGTTTCTACCACATCGAACACTGATCCCTGGGGTGTAGTATATATAAAGTAACTACCGGCAAGTTCCCCAGAGGAAAGATAACCACCACCACTAGGACTCTGCAAGGGACCCTTACCACCAACTGGGAGCAGTCGATGAGTAATATACTGGACACAACCTATTGGGAACCAGTAATTCCAATCGAACAAGAGCAACAACAATATGCAAGAATAATGCCAGCTACTCCAATCCTGCAACAGAACCTCTGTTCACCCAGGAAGAGCTCAGTGAAGCCACCACCCGGCTCCGGAACAGAAAATGCCCAGGGACAGACATGATGGAACCAGAAACGCTAAAGAAAACAGCAGAATGTGCACCACAGCTACTATTCATCCTCTACAGCCAATGCCTACAGACAGGAAAATTCCCAGATGCACGGAAAACAGCCAACTTAAAACTCATCAGTAACAATCCAACAAAAAATCCTGAATACTCGGAATCATACAGACCCATCACGCTGCTCCCAGTGGCTAGTAAGCTATTTGAAGGATTGTTGCACAGAAAGTTGCTTAAGCACTATGAAGCTGCTGGCCTAGCGGCTGCGAATCAGTATGGCTTTAAGCCTGGAACCTCAACAGTTGATGCATTGTATAAGAAATACCTGCTAGTCATCTCAATTGACTTGGCCAGGGCGTTCGACTCACTTTGGTGGCCAAGCGTCCTGGCCAGGCAGACGGAGGCCGCAGTCTCAACCAATTTATACAAAGTTATGGAAAGTTACTTATCACATAGAAAATTTGAAATTAAAGTCCAGTATCAAAAAAATTCAGGTTCATACACAGGGGCTCTCTGCAGCAGTTAAGCTTGGGCCACTCTTGTAGTGGCCCTCGATGAGTTCCTGGAAATGGACTTGGGACCCTTCGTGGCCCAGGCTTTTGCGAATGACTTTATAATGACCATAGAGGCTGACTTGGAGACCCAGGCAAATAGGGCACACCAGGAACTTCAATAATGGGCTAGAAGAAACCAGCTAAATATATCACCTACAAAGACAGCATCGATCTTACTTAAAGGCACCCTCAACCTGCGGTGACTGCCACAAATCAAAATCAAAATAGACTGTGTTACCATCAAGCTACTGAACCAGCTCAAATACTTAGGCAACCTTTGACAACCTCTCATTCCAAGATCATCTAAAATATGTAAGAAAAAAAAGTCAGGTTACTCCGCATTGGTGGCTAGAGTCACAAGAAAAGATTGGGGTCTCGAAAATAGAGCCCTAACCTTTACTATAAGATGACATTTTTACTGGCAAAAACGTATGCATCTGCAATATGGTTCCCGAAAATGATGTTGGCAGTAAATAAAAGAACCCTGGACATGATACAGTGGACAATTTTGTTAACAACAATGCGTTTGTTATTGTTATTTGGTTTTTTTAGGAGCATTAGCAACTAAAACCATATTGCTCCGGGGATATGCGGTGGTCATTCCTGACCTTTCCACATCCTCCGTATTTGGTGGTCACGGGCTTGAACCCCGGTCTAATCAAGAAGCGTGCACTACGCACTGCTGCTCCTGCCCACCTGGCTACGGAGCCGCCAACACCAATGTGTGCCTGTAGCACAGTTAGCACTCCTGCGCTGCAGGTAATCGCTGGGGCACTCTCCCTGGATCTGGAGGTCATCAGAACTGGGCTACTACACCTGCTATCTAAAGGCATGGCCACTACACATCTCGAACATACAACTGATCCAGCAAGTAACCATAAAACTGAGAAAGCATGACTGCAGACCTCTTGCAATCATGGCAGAGGAGACTGACTGAAATCACAAAAGGGGAAATCGCCTGCAAATACCTACCTGACCTGAAGAAAATCTATCCCAAACAGCCAACCTGGTTCTTCCTGGGACTGCACATGACAACTTTATCAACTGGTCACAGACCATACAATGAAAAACTATTTAGTATTTGCCTAACGGAGGACCTCAACTGCACATGCGGGGAGGTCGAAAGTTGGAATTACCCAGTATAAGATTGTCCACATTATGAGGACCTCAGAGGTATCCTCATCACGAGGATCAGATACCTTCCAAATGGAATAAAATGCCACTTCTTGGACACTGAAGGAGTACAGAGCGCACTCCCAGTTTGTGCAGGACCTCTTCGCCAGAAGAAAGACTATTAGTGCCATTTACCGGAACTGACTTTGAATCACAAAATGGAGAAATCCAGGAATACACGAATGGGGCTCGCCCCATGAATATTAAGCTATGCTGTGAATCCCGGAGAAGACAATGCAGCCAAGCTGCCTGATGCCATATGGTGATCTGAAGAGGGTGCCCTAGCCGCCTTCACTTTAAACCCCTATCCCTGGTGCGGGAGGGCGGGGGATCTCTTCCGTCTCCTCATCTCCACTCCTATTTTCCTTCTTGGTGGGGCACAGGGATGCCCCACTGAAAATCGGGACTGTCTCCTCTATTGACCCCATCTGTCTTCCCCCCCCCAGGCTTCAGTCTCCCCCACTATCTGTACGCAAGTGTATGCCCCACACATCAAAATTTTAACATTTCCAAATTACTGCTTGCTCAAAATTCGACTATGTAAAACCCAGCAATATTCCCTGAAGCATCCTATTGTTCGCAAATGTATATATGTATGAATATACAGTGGATTCCAGTTATTTGGGTCACCGGTTAATCGGGGCAGCCGTTTATTTGTGGCAAATCTTAAAGAATAGAACCCAATCGAGAAAATAGCCAGGGTTTACTTCGATTAATCGGGACAACATGCCATTTAATCGGGGCAGGAGATCACAGCACTGGAGATTACACTACAATTGTCTCCGACAGTACCTCGTGGTTCAGTCGGATTTCTGGAGGTCACAACCATAAAACAATAAAAACAATTAGCAGTCACCTGTTTATTGGGCTTTTCTGTTAGTGCAATCTATCATAAGCAGACTGTAAAATCGATCTTATTGAATTTGTAATAATACCGACAGCTGTAATTCTGTGGGTTATTATAGTGAAATGTGTTTACAGTGCCATGAAATCTTCAACCTTATAAAAAAAATTAATTTTCAGAATTTTCTCTTCATTCATATTTTTAAAGCTTTGTAACTTGTTACTCCATTCTCACTTGCGCGTATTGTGTCACTTGCAATTTGTGTGTGCTGTGTTCTTTGTTATTGATTGATTATCTTTTTAATGTTTTAAATTTTAAACACCACCCACATGTCAGTGAACAGAAATGACAACTAGTTAGTATGTACATATTACAATACACATTAATAATTCCGATTATCACGTATCATTTAATTTTTTAATTGGGAAGGCAATAAAGGGTAAATTTGTGCTTAATATATATCTTTATTTTTATAGCCTGTCGATGTATTCCTCCTATTTTTGCTAATTTAGAATCGCTGTTTAATATAATTAAAATTCAATTCACAAACGTGATCACAATGAGCGGCGCTTACTACACATCATATAGTGAACAGTACTTTACTATAGTGAGTCCATCGTAACATGATTTGATTGTACACTGAACCAATTGTAAAGTGAGGGTCACTGTATTTTTAACTATTTACGTGAAACTTTGCATAACTGGGGCAGCAACTTAATCGGGCCAAAATGCACTAGTCCCAATATGTCCCAAATAATTGGAATTGACTGTATATGCGGATTCTTTTTTTTTTTTTTTTTTAGGTCACTACCACTGAAATCTCAAAAAACTAGGTGGCAGGACCTGCCAGAGTAAATATCTAAGACTACTGGGTACCTGGTCTGCCTCCACGGGGTGAGATGTGGGCAACGTTAGGCCCAAGTAGAGGCTCAGCAGCCAAACAACCAGAGGAACAACTGTACACGACACTGTATTTTACATTACCCACATACTTTTAAATCTCTGGCCTCCCCAGTGAACTGGTACACTCACAATAAAAGCAATGCAGAGATGGGGGAAACCCCCTGGTGCCATCTGACACAAAATATACCTTATTCAACCATCGTGTAGTTCACTGCTGCAAATCCTGATTACTGAGAATATTGTTGTGTGCTTTATGTTGAGCTATCAGATGCCAGTCGGTTGATGCCGTCGATATGCTAGTTGAATTCTGCAATTCAGTGAGTCGACTAAGATTTACTTTTGTTATTCAAATCGTTCGGGCACTTTCTGAGTCGACTCAGTGTATCCACTCACTCACTCTGTAGTCACCTCTATGGCAAGCCGTAAGCAGAGTATTATAATTCCGCAAGCAAGTACACCATATTAAATTCTGTGAACTGTTATATGCATTGTTCGTCTTGGTTTCCGTACACGTGCACAAATATAACAAACACAGTACAATGTCTACTATCCAGAATAATTTGAAAGGTTGATCTTTCTTTTTTTTATTAATGGTAGTACAGTAAGCTCCAGTTATAGTGATCACGTTTGCAAATTGAATTTTGATTATAATAAGCGAAAGATCGAGTTTACTACCCATTTGTTATAGATTGTACAAACAAAAAGCCCAATAAACCAAAAACAGCAAATTGTTTTATGATTGTGACCTCTAGAATTCTATGTGACCTTCAGAAATGTGCTTTAGAAAAATATCACAGAGACCACTGGGGTTTTCTCAGAAAGCATGAGTGAATTTCAGATTAGTTTAGCACCAGATTCGGTAAGAATAATATCGGCCTGAAACAGCGCAATTTATTATTTTTCTCAATTTTTTTACGATATAATGTGAAAAAAAAAAAAAAGAAAATGCGTAGTTTTGACACTGAAAAAAAAAATCGGAAATTATTAATAGAATTAAAAATGTGAAAATTTAGGAAATCTCTCCAAAGAGTTTAATGTGGGGACTTCAACAATTTACGACATCAAGAAAAATTCCAATAGTATAACAGAATTTGTGCCGATTGTGGATAGTGAAGGAGGATCGAGCAGGGAAAATATGCCACTTCAGTGAGTGCACTCACTTTATATTTTTGTTTTCTTCAGAGCGAAGTTTAAGTGAACCAGTGTCTGGCCCAATGTTGTGTGAAAAGAATTGAATTTAATCGATAATTAATAGGTAATGAAGATTTCAAGGCAAGCACAGGTTGGCTGCAAAATTTTAAACTATGACATGGTATATGTGAACTAGATATTCAAGGTGAGAAACTTTCTGCAGACAAATCGGCAGCGGTTTCCGAAAAGTAAGTTTGCTTCAGTTATAGTAGTAGTAGTAGTGTCATGTGATGCAAGAAAGCAAGTGTATGAGCTTATGCAGCATCAGCCAAAAAAAAAAAAAAAAGGGGGTGGGGGGTTATAGCAAATTATGAGAAAGAAAACATTCATAATGTTGATGAGACAGGCATGTTATGGAAAGGATTACTGAGAAAAATCCTAGCCACTAAAAGAAAAATACCTGCACCAAGTTTTAAGATGAGAAAAGAGCGACTTACAATTGCTGTGTGTGTGCAAATGCCACTGAGACGCACAGATTGTCAGTACTTGTTATTGGTAGGTTCAAAAAATTGACAGCATTTAAAAATCTTTCTAATTTTCTTGTTTTGTATAAAAATCATAAAAATGCCTGGATGGATGTTTCTGTTTTCTGAGACTGGTTTATAATATTTTTTATTTAATTAATCTTATTTAATTTAATCGCAAGGTAAGCTTAAATTTATTTATTAAATATTAAATTTAATATATATAAATTATATAAAATATTATTTAATATAAAATTTAATTTATTTAATCTTACCGGAAAAATTATCCGGAAAGTTTGGCTATCCGGAAGAGGTCTGACATCAATTATTCCGGATAACTGATACTCTACTGTAATGCATATTGCAATAAAATAAAATAAGAATCCACAATGAGTAAGAAGTTAAATTAGAAAACAACTCTTTTAAGTTTCTTTAAGAAAAACGAAATTACGAAAACAAAAACAGAGCCGGCAATTTCCAAGGCTGAAACACAGTCTGTTTCAAAATTTGATCATAAAAAAGCTGCAGACAACTGGGCCTCTAAGAAGAAGATAAGAATTAATATATAAAATGTTAATCTTGAGTTAAAATCACTAGGATTTAAACATTTTTCATTTTTTTACACTGAATTCTAATAAAATTGCTTTTTTTTTTTTAATTTTTCATTAAAACATTCTACTTTTTAAATAAAAAGTACTTTATTTGTTAAATTGTATGTTTATGTATCTGTGTTGGAATTTTCATTTTTCAGTTAAAAAATACACTGAGTGATCACTGAATTATGACCACCCATATGAAAACTGAATGCAACCCGTTGACCATGTGAGGTACAAGAGCGCGCAGTTAATTGACCTTCGTAGCATAGATAAGATGTCTGGTTCAGTAGGTAATAAATACATTTCTGTATGGTAAAATGTATTTACTCAATACATTTCTGCACAAGGAATGGAGATAATTTACACAGCAGCTGGTCTGATAGAAAGTGCAGAATGAGGAATTCTGGAATCTCCTCTTAAGGAGTTGAGAAAATTCTTTTTTATTTATCATTTTCCTCCAGTCTTGAGCTAGATGGCTCTAAAGGTGGAAGCAATGTTATCCATCTTTGCTCCTTTCAGCCATGGGTGATTGAATTTATCTCCCAGAATACCAGCTCTGCCATGGGTCGCAGGAGCAGTGTCCCTAAAGTGACTAAACAGTATAAAAGTATGTATGTTAATTTAAAGGGAAACGAAAGGTGGTTTTACTTTCTGAAACTTACTTACAATTGTTGTTGTTGTTTTGGTGTTTATTGGCGCATCGACAACGGAGATCATAGTGCACCAGTACTTACAGTTCATAAGATTAAGTTTACTATTAACTAACGGGAACGTAAAAAATCTTTCAATTGAACAAAACTATCCTTTCAGAAAAGTCTCTAGAAATCACTTGGAGAATCACTTGATCACTATAATGCTGGGCACACACAAGCACATGTTCATGTGCAAATAGAAATAAGGTTATCATCTTGATTACGATTCTCTTGACTTCACCCAGTAACATTATCTTATATGATTTAATGTAGTTTTTCTTCTTCTGAAACATCAAGGTCGCAATCTGAAATTGCTCCTTTCAATGTACTGTAAAAGTAATGTGCACAGTTACTGTAACCAGAAATTTTCAAAAACAAGTAATATTTGTTAGTCATTCTGAATGTAGTAGTAGTAGCATGTGATCCAAGAAAGCAACTGTATGAGCTTATGCGGCATCAGCCAAAAAAAAAAAACAATTTCACAAAACCATTCCCTCTAAATGTTTGTCCAGTTCCTCCTTAAATTTATTTAACACATCAACTTCCACAACGACAGATGGAAGTTTGTTCCAACAATTAACCACCTGCTGGCTAAAGGAAAATTTCCGCACATCTATTCTACATCTGTCTTTCCTTAATTTGAATTTATGCCCCTTTAGGTTCGTAATCTGAACAAGTGGAAGAATCCCTTCAGAATTCAGCGTGCTCAACCCATTCAAGTACTTATACACCTCAATCAGATCACTACACAGGTGCCTAGTCTCCAGCCACTGCAATTTACAGAGCTTAAGCCTCTCTTGGTAAGAAGATCCTTTCATTCCCCTCACCAACCTTGTTGCCCATCTCTGTACATGCTCAAGCAAATCTACATCCTTCCTAAAATGAGGCCTCCAAACCTGTATGCAGTACTCAAGGTGTGGCCTGACCATTGCCTTATACAGAGGGACAATCACCTCCTTTTCCCTGTTAGCAAAATTCCTATATATCATTGACAAAACCCCATGCCCTTCCCTGGCAGCCTGTCTGCATTGCTCAGAAAACTTCATATCGGACTGCACAATTACTCTCAGGTCTTTTTCATTTTCTACCACCTTAAGTGTAGTACCACACAGTTGATACGTTTCTCTGGGGTTACTTCTACCCATATGCAGTACTTTCCATTTTTCAATGTTAAACTTCAGTTGCCATTTCTCAGCCCATCTGCCCAAATTTTCTAGTTCCTGTTGCAGTAGCACACTACCATTAACAACCCTGCCAACTGTCATTAACAACCCTGCCAACCTTTGTATCATCTGCAAACTTCGACACTAAGCCTGATATACCTTCATAAATATCATTGATAAATATACAAAACAACAGTGGACCCAACACCAAACCCTGTGGGACTCCACTAATAACATTAGCCCACAAAGAGCAGCACCCATTGATTACCACCCTCTGTCTTCTCCCACTCAACCATCCTTTTATCCATTGTAGCAACTTATCCTTAATACCATTCTGCTCCAATTTGTACAGTAGTCTTCCATGCGCAACAGTGTCAAAAGCTTTCCTGAAATCCAAGTATATGATATCAAAATTATTTTTTGCATCCAGTTCCTTTGTAACCACATCATAATATCCTATTAAATTTGCAGACAAGACTTTTGCTCAACAAACCCATGCTGTGTCTGAATTATTGCTGCAGCCTTGCCTAGATGATCCTACAATACATCTTTAACCAGGGACTCCATTATTTTACTCGGAAAAGAAGTTAAAACTAACTGATCTGTAATTATTCGTGTCATCCTTCGATCGCCCTTTGTGAATTGGGGATACATTTGCACTTCTCCAGTCCGTGGGAACCTCCCCTGAGTCCAAGGATGCTCTCATAATTATGGCTAAGGGTTTGCTTACTTCCTTTGCTGCCTCCTTTAATATAACTGGATAGATCCCATCCACCCCAGGTGCCTTTCTTATGTTTAACTTCAACAATTTCTCCTCCACTTTGCTCTCAGTTATTACAAAATCATTAAGGACCCTGCTACAATTTGATAACCTTCTGCCATTTTCAAACCTTAATAACTCCTCATGTGTGAATGTAGATGCAAAATACTATTCAGTTTGTTTGCTATCTGAGCAGGATCATCAACAGTCGAACCATCGATATGTTTTAGATTGATGGTTGATTTCAGGAATTGTCCCCTTATTCAATGCTTTTGATCAATCCAGGAGATCTAGCAGTACTCTGAAGTTATTTTTGAACTCAGAACTGTAACTGCTTGTTTGTTGTTTTGGTTTTTAGGAGCATTAGCAACTAAGGCCATATTGCTCCGGGATATGCGGTGGTCATTCCCTGACCTTTCCGCATCCTCCATATTTGGTGGTGACGGGCTCGAACCCCGGTCTAATCAAGAAGCGTGTGCTATGCACTGCTGCTCCTTCCCACCTGGCTATGGAGGCGCCAACTGTAACTGCGTGTTTGCTGCTGGAGTGGATTATAAGAAAGGTCAGAGCTGAGTATATTATACGTCAGTTTTTTGCTGTTTTTTTCTTTCTTTTATGATTTTATTTTATTTTTTCTTTTTCTCATTATTATTTTTTAAAAAATTTTCTTCTTATTATTTTATTTAATTTTTTTGGCTGGTGCAGCATAAACCATAGGCTTCCTTGCACCATGTAGCCATTTCTAATACTATTTCTGGGGCCTCAGGACAGTAGAAAGTTTGGATGGTCTAAGCGCAAAGGCAAGAGCACAGTGTTACTTTAGCGATGTTGCTACTATAAATAGTAGCAAGAGGAAGAAAAAAAAGGAAAGAGGAAAAATAGGGAGAAAAAGAGGAACCACTTCTATGGGTGAAAATTCTGAAGCACTCCAAGGTAGTAATGCCAGATTAACACCTTTCGTGAAAATTAATCCTTTCTGGTAAGAACTAGAAACATGTAGTTATACTGCAAATCTACACCATTCTGGATCCATCCACTGATTGATATAAATGGTAAAGCTTTTACAGCAGGCTAGTCAATCTGTAATCCTGAGTAATTAAAAGTGCTTAGTTATTTAGCATTTATTTTAACATATTGCTTTAACTAATATTTAGTTAAATACTGATAATGAAAGGGTGTAGTTTTGAAAACAGAGAAGAAATTCAAGGAATGTTCCTTACTTTTTTTGCAAAGCTAATATGAGGTGTGAGCCAAAATTTTCTGAACTGGGGCAATAAAAATAATTTAGTCTTATATCAGTTACATGTTGGCATTGTCCCCCTCCAATGTCGTTCCCACTAGTGTTTATATATCAACCCTAATACTTCTCTAGAACTTCTGATTCATGATGGTGTCCAACATTTTGTGATTCAGCTTGGATCTCCACAATGTCTTTGAATCCTTATCCTTAATCCTTTTAATTGGATTTTCATTTTGGGGAATACGAAGAAGTTACAGAGGTCAAACAGAGATGGCTTGTACTACATATGGGAAGCAGTAACCCCAGAGTAACATATCAACTCTGTGGTACTACACTGATAGTGGTAGAGAACGAAAAGGACCTGGGGGTAATTGTTCAGGCAGATATGAAGTTTTCTGAGCAGTGCAGACGGTCTGCAAGAGTAGCTCATGGTGTCTTGTCAATGATATACAGGGATTTTTCTAGCAGGCTAAGGAGGTGATTATCCCCTTGTATAAGGCAATGGTCAGGGCACGCCTTGAATACTGTATATAGGTCTGGAGGCGTCATTTTAAGAAGGAAGCTGTTGGAACGAGTACAGAGAAGGGCAACAAGATTAGTGAATGGAACAAAGGGTTGCTCTTACGAAGAAAGGCTAAAGTTTTGCAAATTAGAGTGTCTGGAGTGCTTAGTTATTTAGCATCTAGGTACCTGCGAGGTGATCTGATTGAGGTGTATAAAGCCTTGAATGGCTTGAGCATGCTCAATGCTCATGGGATTCTTTCTCTTGCTCAGAATAATCACCTGAGAGGGCATAAATTCAAAAAGAGGAAAGACAGATGTAGGATAGATGTGCGGAAGTTTGCCTTTAGCCAGCAGGTAGTTTGTTGGTGGAACAGACTTCCATCCTTTGTTGTGGAAGTTGATAGCCTAAATAAATTTAAGGCTGGGCTGGACAGGAATTTGGAACGAACGGAGGGGTGAAATGGGAGTTTTTTTTTTTTTTTTTTGGCTGATGCTGCACATAAGCTTGCTTTCTTGCATCATGTGACTCTACTAATGCTAATGGGACCGTTTTCATTTTGTTCTTCATTGAAACTGCTGAATTGACAAAGCCGTGAATTGGCTGCCTTCGAAACACGAATACCATTAAAAAGTTTATATTCTACCCATTGCATCATCACCAAATTCTTATCTCCGCATATTGCAAGTGTCTGAAGATGTTTTCCAAAGTTCATGGCAAAATTTAATGCAAATTCACTGTTCTTTAATATCTGCCCTCTTACTCAACTACAAAAATTGCAATACACACTCAAGATAAACACACGTGAACACCAATTTCACAAAAGCACAATGCTGACTTGTGCAAAGCTCACTGCACTATCTCAATATGAATTAGTTCAGTGGTAACTATTGATGTACTGCTTATTACATGTGGTTATCACTCCATGCAAAGAGTCCAGAAATGTTTGGACTGCATCTCACATACAATGCTACTTAATGAAAACTGAGTTTTCACTGTCTGATAAGCAGAGTTCACCAAAACCACAATGTATTGTTTGTGGAGAAATTTTATAAAATAAAAGCATAAAGTCAGAGTGTTCTCTCAACATTTAAACACGATGCAATCAGAATAGGAAAATAAACCAATTTTTTTTGAACAAAAATGCTTTGAGATGAAATTTGATTGAAATTCTTTCTACGAATCGTTTCTTTTTAGAAAAATCACTCATGAAATTTATCACATCATTGATGTTTTTACAAGGTTCTTGTAGAAATAAACACTGTCATAATATTTGCAAAATAATAAAATAAATAAAAATAAAAATAAAAAATAAGGTCATATTTGGCAAGGTGTGAATTCTGTTGCCTGGGTACCAACTTATCTTAAGTTTAAAATTAAAGTAATCAAACAATTAAAGAAAATTCTGAATACTGAGCTCCACCTCTAATAGTTAAAATAGAGAATGCCCACCAGCCTAAAAGACCACTCTATCACCTTATCAAAGTGGAATACCAACACAATAAATGAAAATAACACAAAGCACGGAAGGATTTATGAAATAAATCAAAGAATTCACAAGGATGACCACTTACTTCAAAGAACTACAAAGTGAGTTTGAACGGATCACATTTCAATCAATGACTACTATCCAGATCAATGTTCCCTCTAAGCTGTGTGGGTGTGCGGCCACACAGTAACTGAAATGCTGCCACGCAGCTGAAATTTTCTTTTAAAAACACTGCTGGAAGCACCGTCAACAGTCGCAAGGAATGCATACAAAACTGGATGATAATAAAGTAGAAACTGTAGAAGGTGCACCCTGTGCCGAAAATTCAAATTTTTATAAAAAATTGTTAGAACAAGGTAAAAATTAGTTTCTATCAAATTATTTGTATGACAGTAGTTGTTTTGCTAAAATTATAAGTTTCTTCACTTAATAATTAATTTGTTTGGTATTGCCAAATAATAATTATTTTTAGTATCCTTACAATGTCAAAAAGAAAGGCTGAAGGAGAGTAAATGTTTTGAAGCATAAAGCTTGTGCAAGAATTAAGAAGGAATGGCTTTTGCAGCTCTTAAAAACTGAACTACCAACTTTGCATCAAAAATAAAAAATAACAATTGGTAGTATTGTATGCACTATTTGGGAGTGAGTTTTGTAGTGGAAAAATATGGAAAGAATGGAAGTTAGATTACTTAAAACGGCATCTCAACCAGAGAATTCTTCTAGATACAGTTACCAAATTACGCAACCAGAAGAAAGGTGGAATTTTGCAAATGTTAACTGAAACTCCAAAAGAGCGTACAGCAAGAGTGGAACAAGATGCACGAAAGAAGTCTGACTCTAATATGATCAAGGTGCTGATTGATAACATTATCTTAGCAATTAAAATTAATTCTGTTAATTAAAATTAGTTCTGTACAGAAAATGTTAATTTTGCTTTTTAAGTTTCGACCAGAAAATGAAACTTCCTATACAACTGTATTTGCAGGTATTTTGAAACTAACTACATGTGACAGTATAACTGTTGTTGAAGCAATAAGAACATTTTATATCAAGAACAATCCTGATCTTCAAAAGATGGTGATGTTTACATCAGACGGAGCACATGTTTTGCTTGGAAAGACTGATGGTGTGGCAGCAATTCTTCAACGAGAAATAAAGCATTTGTCTGAACAACACTGCGTTGTCCTATACGACTGTGTTTGCAGGTATTTTGAAACTAACTACATGCGACTGTATAACTGTTTTTTTTTTTTTTTTTTTTATGTAAACCCCAAACACGACAGGTATCAGAACCTATAGTACTTAGTACCGTGCTTGGGTTGGAGGCTGAGAAGACAAAAGAAGATATTTGTTGACATTAGACTTGAACTTCTGTAGACTGTAATAATTTTCAGGAAATACGCGTGAAGGTTTTTCCAGAAAACGGCAGTTGAATGAATAAACGGGGAAGATGAAAAGTTGGTTCTGTGAATTTGAAGTTGGACAGTAAATGGATGTTGGCTGGTAGCGGCACGTATTTGGACTGTTTTGAAAGAGAGAGCGAGCTGGAATTATAGAAGCCAATTCAGAAGAACAGTGCCCATGGAAATATCTGTAGAAGAGGTATGCAGCAGAAAAAGTACATCTGCGAGACAGTGAGTGGAGAGACTCTGTTAGAGATGAATTATTAATTAGCCTAACTGCCCTCTTCTGAATGGAATCAAGAAGCCTGAGAGAGGTTTTGGGGGCACCACCCCAGATGTGGGAACAATGTTCCACGGCAGGGCGGATTTGCAATTTATACAGAGTGAGCAGCTGTTTGGAAGAAAAGTAACGCCGAGAGCAAAAGAGAAAACCAAGCTTTTTAGATGCTGAGGAAGCAATATTTGTAATGTGCCTGTGCCAAGAGAGATTAAGAAGTCAGGGTAATCCCCAAAAGAGATATATCATTTTGCCTAGAAATCAGAGTGTCACTAAAGATAAGCATAGGAGCAGAAGAATCCTTTTTGCGAGATATAAGACAAGACTGAGTTTTAGAAGGCAACTTAGAGCAAAGACAACTTGGAGCAAAGACAACTTAGTTGAAATCAACTAAGTTGTCTTTGCTCCACTGGAGAATTACCTGAAGATCGGCATTTAAGGAATTGGTAGCAGATTTTTGAGAAGTTGAAGCTGATTGAGCAGGACAAGGTTTCTCAAAATGGAAAGTAGAATGCAATGTGCTAACATCGGCAAAACTATGGATAGGATTTCCAGTCAATGGAAGAAGGTCATTAATATACAAGAGGAAAAGAGTGGGGGAAAGAACTGAACCATGGGGGACACCGGCATCAGTGGAGAAGTTAGAAGACAGAGAGCCATCTACCATCACCCACAGTGAGCGATCAGAGAGAAAACTGGATAACCAATTACTAAAAAACAGTTGGCAAACCATAAGATGGAAGCTTGTTTAGAAGACCTTTATGCCAAACATGATCGAAAGCCTTTGAGATGTCGAGAGCCACTACTTGTGTTTCACCGAACCTTTCCATTGAATTAGTCCATAAATGGGTAACATAAGCCAGAACATCACCAGTGGATCGACATTGACAGAATCCATACTGGCAATCGTTGACGGAAGGTTTCTTGGTAGTTTAAGAGTTGGCGGTTAATTGATTTCTCCATTACTTTAGAAAGAGTAGAAGTAACTGCAATTGGACGATAATTGGATGGGAGGGATTTCTCACCCTTTTTAGGAACTGGCTGGATATGAGCACATTTCCAAGAAGAAGGAAAAACACCTTTGGAATAAGAAAGTGAAAAAAAGCGACAAAGAATAGAAGTAAGTTCAGGAGCACAGGTTTTGAGAACAAGTGGAGAAATACCATCAGGACCTGGAGCTTTCTTAGCATCAAGATTCATCAAAATCCTTCTGATATCCTTTTGACGGAAGACCACAGGAGGCATTGAATGGAACGTGTTGGGAATAGTGAGAGGTGTTTTACCAAGGTCATTAATACATGAGTTGGAAGAAAAATGGGAAGCTAGCAGGTCAGCTTTATCCTTGGCTGAAGTGACAACAGAACCATCTGGTTTGGACAGAGGTGGGAGCAGAGATGGGAAAAAGTTCCGGCCAATAGCTTTGGCAAGAGACCAGAATGCTCGGCTACCATTAGGGAAAAAGCAAGTTTTCTACTCTTAGCCTGTTCAAACTCTAGTTTGGACTGATTAATAACTGCTTTACAATTGTTGCAAGCTTTGGTGTAGGCAGAAAATGAAGCTGAAGAATTAGAAACAAAACAATTACGATATGCAACATTCTTTTGAACAGCCTAAACACATTTATTGGAAAACCAAGGTTTAGATAAAGGACGAGATTTTAATGTGGAGTGTGGGATAAAGGATTCCATTCCTGCAAGAATAATTTCACTGTCACCCGATCTGAGCAAACGTTGACATCAGAAGTTTTAAAATAGTAATCTGTCCAAGGAAAAGAAGAAAAGAAATCTTGCAGGTCATCCCACATTGCATTCTTGTAATGCCAAACAACACAAGGAACTGGCTGGATATTATTTGTATTATCTGGTAATCAAGGTTGTGAATAGCCATGAGATAAAGGCTCCATTGGAGAAGAGACAATCACCGAGTTGTGATCTGAAGTGCCTAAAGGACCTCTCACTTCGACTGTGTACTTAGAAGGGTTGTTTGTGAGAAAAAATCAAGTGTGTTGGCTGTATAATTAGGAATGTCCGGTATTCTTGTAGGTAAATGAACAATCTGTGCAAGGTTATTAGTAGTTGCAAAAGCCTCAGCATCTCGACCAGCTGGGTCGGTGTGACTAGAAAATGGAAGCCAGCTGGAGTTGTGAACATTAAAATCACCAAGGAAAATTACCTCACTGTTAGGAAAGTTGGACTGGAGAAAGTCAAGTTGCAAAGAGAGGAAGTCAAAGAGCTCCAAGTGATTAGTGGAGTTGGGAGAACGGTAGAGACAACAAATGAATTTGACACAATGAGGTAGAGAGATTTTAAGCCAGAGAAGATCAAAGAGAGGAGATTCCAAATTGCCAAGTCTCTGACAGCGAATATCAGAACGGACATATGCACAAGTACCACCTTTGAGGCGAAAGGAAGGAATCATACAGCGAATAATTTGGGCATCTGAGTTGAGCAGTAGTTGAATCAACCGATAACTGAGATTCTATCAGAAAAAGTACATGGGGTTTCTCCGAATGCAAGTGGAAATGGACATCGTTGAGATTAGAATTGAGACCACGTATATTTTTGAAATGAATTAGGAAGCTTGGGAGGTTTAAATCTTTTTCGCAGATAAGCTTGCTGTATTAGTTTGACAATTCATGGTGTATTCAATAGTAAGAAAAAGTAGGTGTAACATGCTGTATGAAGTAATGAAATTTTTGGATATGGCGTACACATGGTAAGAATATACCCAGATCCTTGACATAACGTTGTTGAAGCAATAAGAACATTGCTTCTCTGTGGACAATAAGAGTTGTCCACAGAGAAGACCTGGGATGCAATGTCACAGAATGTGAAGTTTTGTCATTTTGACCACTAAATGAAGTGAGATGGCTGTCAAGACATTTTGCCATAACTGCTTTAATGAGAAATTACGAAGTTTTAATACAGTATTGTAAAGAGCAAGTTAATGAATGTAATGATCCAACCAGTAACTACTACCTGAAGATTTTGACCAATCCACAATATTGAGTAGCATTAACTGTTCTTAATGTTTTAGAAGATCTGGCATCTCTCTGTAAATTCCTTCAGAAAAGTTGTTGGAATACAATTTAAGCACTGCAGTATGCACAAAAATTAACAAGATAGGGTCACAGTATCTTGGCCATACTGTTTATTGGAGTGAAAAATTGAAAGATTTGCTTTCATCTATAAGTTCTGACTTTAATATTATGCCTATTATTCTATTCATTCAATGTGTGTAATCACTTGGACAATAGATTTCCTGATGATGAGTTAAGAGAATGGCAAGCTTTTGACCCAATTACTATGGCAAATGCAACCAATTTTGAATTTGGTGAAGAGAATGTTAAATAACTAATGAAAAAAAAAAAAACTCAGCTACCATTACAATAAGCGAAAGCACTGCCACAATAATATTGCATCAGTACTGTGATTTGAAATTCGTTTCTGAGAAGGTTAAAAAAAAAAAGTAAAGTGCAGCCATTATCAACCCACTGCAGGATGGAAGCCTCCTCAACAATTCATGTTGAGGGAAATGGACCATAATCTGCCACGCTGGTCCAGTGCGGGTTGGCAGATCGACCGTATTCAGCAGTCAGGGGCTTGAACCCCGGTCTACTCAAAGAGCGTGTGCTACTGCACTCCCGCTCCTGCCCACTCGGCTACGGAGGCCTTCTGAGAAGGTTAAGTGTGTTTAAATTAAGTTGTGCACTGATATGTTTAACTACATGCTTAGAAACGCAGAATTTGAAGAACTGTCAATTCTTGTTGACATCTGTGGAACATTTCAAGCTTCTAGTGCTGAATGTGAACATGGATTCAGTGTCATGAATTCCATCAAATGTAAATCTAGAAACAGACTGGAAACTGAACATTTGGATGATCTCATGATGATTATGACAATTTTTCTTTTGGGTGTGAAATTAATCTGGATAGTGTTTTAGTCAATGGATTTCTAATAAGGACAGAGGAGAAAAAGTTTTCAAAATGTGAAATAACTTTCTTTGTTGTGCTGATTTTTATTGTACCATTCAATTAATAAATAAAATACAAAATATGAAGTTTTGCAATTTTCATTGTAAATATTCTTATTATGTATATTACAGAAAACTTTTAAAGTGCTGCAGAGACGTAAGGTCGTGTAAAAATTTTCTGCTCAGAGCAGTGGCAGGTCTGCACAGCTGTAAAAAAAAATTAGAGGCAGCGGTGATCCAGATACAAAGAGAAATTGAACTCTATAGTTCAAATGAATAAACATAAAAAACCAAAATGCAAATTTCTGTATACTCTTAACAAACTGACCAATCTAAACTAAATGCAAATTAGCCTTAAAGTAATCAGAGTTAATTCATTAAACAATAATAATGAAGCTCATTAAAAACTAAATGATAATTTTTTGTTTGTTTTTTTATTTTAAATTGTTTTATAACTATTTATTAAATAATCTTTATAAAACACTCATTTTTAATGTAAAAATGAAGTATAATACGTAAGAAATACCTATTTTGTGTTACAGAAAATCACTGTGTTATTGGTTTCAATTTACAATATTTTAAACATACAACAGGTTTTGTGGAACGAATTACCATTGGATGTTGGGACCCCACTGTATATGTATATATATGTTTGTATTAATATATTGAATAAAGTATGCATAAATGGATGTGAAAATTACACACAAAGTGCCAGTAACTAGAAGGATGGTTGGTTGTTGTTGGATTTTTTTTTGCGCAAAAGCAACTTTGGCCATATTGCACCTATCTATTAGTATTATGCGACAATGATGTTGACGTTTCTTAATTATGGTTTCTATCTATTAGAATAAAATAGGATATTAAAACCAATATCCTATTAGTTTTAAATAAGTAAATATATTTTCAATGTTGGCATTATCACCTAGGATTTGTAATAAAGTCAGGGAATCCTGAATATTTATAGGGAGATGGAAGGCTGATTATCGCACCATGTGGTATTGTGGACATTCTATAAGGGAATGTTTTACAGTGAGTTGACAAGAAGAGTGAAGACATTCTGGAGGATTTCCTTTCGTGAGTAAGTACAAGCGTGTGAGATGTGTATGTCCAATGTGCAGTCTGATTAAAATGACTTCTTCATGCTGATTCTTACGGAGACTCTAATTCCATGGCTGAAGCTCATGTTTTATTTAAAACAGTTTATTGTTTGGTTCATTTTGCCACATTTGTGACCACTGAGTGTGGAGAATCTGTTTTATGATAGGTCTGTAATCGGAAAATGGAACTTTGTAAAGTCTTAGCTTTGTATCTGTAGGATTCTTCGCTGCTCGATCAGCACTTTCATTACCTTCAATGCCTGCATGTCCTGGGATCCAACGGAAATTTACTTGCCTTCTTTTTGCTTTTGAGCTTCACAAGATGAGCTTTTATCTGGTGAGGGATGGGATGGGATGTGATGTGATGGAGTCTGCTTTTGTTGGACAGCATGTATTGCACTCAATGAATCTGTGCATATGAGATATTTTGGGAGTTGCTGAGAGATAACAGTGTATTGGAAGGACCACTGCAGCACCAACTTGGGTATCTGTTTTAGAGCCGTCTGTATATATTTGAAGATATTCAGAGAACTGTGATGAGTGAGATGCATGCATCTGTTTTATGTTGACAATTTCAAGAGTGCTTTTTCCCCACTGTTGAAAATAAGTGTCATAGTTAGACGTGAAAGTGTGCCATGGTGGAATACTTATGCTATTATCTTCATGTACGTTGTCAAAGCTTAGGCCACATTTTGAAACTACTTCTTTAAGTCGTATTCCAGCTGGTTTATTTACTGTGGGTTTATTGCTGTAGAGGTTCTCCCCTGTGGACTGAAGAGATACTGCCAAGTAGGATGATGAGGAAGGCTACAGATTTTAATAGCATAGTTTAATAGCAGCATTTGCCTCTGGAGATATAGTGAAGGCTCATGGGTCTGCATATAAGTTTTATACAGGTGGTGTTCTGTATGCCCCTAAGGAAATTCGTAAGGCACTATGATGTATGGAATCAAGCCATTTGATGACACTTGGTCTACATGAGCTATACACAGGGGCTCGATAATCTAGTCTTGATCTGATTATCGCACGGTATAGGTGAAGTAGTGTGAACTGATCAGCTCCCTACTTCACTGCAGAAAAAACTCTGAGAATATTTAGTTTTTTTAGACAGGTTGTTCGGAGGCATTTAATATGTTCCAAAAAAGTTAAGTTTTTTATTGAGAATCAAGCCAAGGAAACGTATACTATTTGCTAGAGGCATCAGCAGGTTTTCTAGTCTTATTTCTGGCTCTGGGTGCATTTTTCACTTTCTACAGAAATGTATGGCGATTGTTTTTTGTTGTGATATTCTGTAGCCATTGTTTTTAGTCCACAATTCTATTTTTTTAACTGTACTTTGTAATTGCCTTTCAATCACGTTCATGTTTTGTGAATGGCATGAAATGGTAATGTCATCTGCATAAAGGAATATTTCAACTGTTTTCAGTATGTCTTTTGTCATGGAATTTATTTTGATTGTAAACAAAATTGCACTCAGCACTGAACCCTGAGAAACTCCTTCCTGAGTTCCTCAGGGTTCACAAGCTGTCACATTGTGACAGCTTGTTTTGGTATTTCACTTGGAAGGTTCTGAGCTTCACAAAATTTTGAATTAAAATTGGTAGGTGTCCTGTAAATCAATGTTGTGGAGGTCATTCAGAATGCCATATCACCAGGTAGTGTCAAAGGCCTTTTCTATGTCGAGACTGATCACGATCAGATGCTCATTCCTTAGAAAAGCATTGTGAATATTTGCCTCTGCTTTTATCATGGGGTCCAGAGACGATTTTTTTTGCAGAAGCCATACTGATTTGTGTTTAGTAAGTTATATTTTTCAAAGAACCAGGTTAGTTGGTTACTCACCATTTTCTCCAGGGTTTCCCCGAGTCAATTTGTTAGAGCTATTGGTCAATAGTTTGTGGGGATCGTATGATCTTTGGCAGGTTTAGGGAAAGCAATTACAAGGGAGTGATGCCAGGAGTTTGGATAATAGTTTTCGATATAAATTCTATTGTATAATTTAAGTAATGTATATAGAGATTTTTGACTAAGTTGCTGTATCATTTGATAGTGAACACCATCAGGTCCTGATGCACTCCTCCTTGACTTAGCCAGGGCTTTCTGCATTTCTTCTATATTGAAAGGCTGGTTGTATGGGAGATGTTCGCTGGTATTGAAGTTTAGTTTGTATTTTTCTGCCACAGCTTTCGTTTTCTGAAAGGATGGGATATATGCTGATACTGCTGATAAGCAGTATCAGCATATCAAAAGTAGCTGCAAGTATGTTTGCAATTTCCTTGGAGTAGTGATCTCCTGTCCATTCAAGTTTATAAGTGCAGTTGGTACTGAAAGAAATTTCCCATTAAGTTTTCTCATTTTGTTCCATATAACATGGGTATCTGTATTTCTGTTAATTGTGGAGGTGGAACGTATCCATGAATCCTTTCTACTCCTAAGGTCGAATACAGATAAAGCAAATGTGCAGAATCTGATGTCAGCTGAAGCAAATATTGATACACGATCAGGTATTTCATCAGGTGACTACACCTAACCATATATCTGGAACTGCGTTTCTACACTTGTACATAGTAGTAGAAGAAAGGTGAAAGGCCAAAAAGTAATCAAAATGTAATTAGCACATTCTTATACAGTATGAACAAGGTAGTCCCAACAGAGTGCCATTTATTAAGGTAAAAATAAGGATAAAGTTAGAATAAAATATGGTTAAGTGTTTACAGAATGTAAAAAAAAAGTGTTTAATATAAATATGTAGAGTTTTGTGTAGGATTTAAAAGTTGTAATTTTGTGGATTGGAATTAAATAATTTGGAAGCACATGGTATAGGGTGAGGTATTAAATCAAGGATAGAGAAGGTAAAAGGAGTATTTAAATAAATAAAGATGAAAAATAGCGATAGAAGTAGAAGAGCAGGAACGTTTGTATCACCCTCGTATACACTAATAGTTTTACGAAGGCGAAGAAAGGTAGAAATAATAGATAGTAGAAAGATAAAAAGCAAAGAAAAAGTTATTAAATAACACTAAGCTAGCTGGGGTTGTGAAGCCCAACCTTATAGTAAGGGCTCTGGCTTCGTAAGCTTTAGTAAGTTGAAACATGCTAAGAAATAAACCTAAAACAAAACCAAAGTATAAGAAAGTGAACGATACCTGGAGTTTTCAAGTAATGCGTACCAGAAATAGGCTGGCAGGAAAAATATACAGGTGACCCCCGCTTAACGCTGATAATTGGTTCCGGAAAAACAGAGCGCTAAGTGAATCCGCGCTAAGCGAGCGCTGTATTTTCATAAGGTAACATATGTATTTGTGAGTTGCGGTCAGTACCATAGGATATTTCGTAATCAATAATAAACGGTAGTGAAAAGATGCACAAATGTTGGTCAAAATATTTAATATTCAAATATTTGTACATATAAAATATTCTACATTACATACGTATATAATTATGTGGTAACTACTTACGTATCAAAAGTAAACTTAATTCCATTTAAAATAATGAATTTAATTGATTTAATTTAATTGATGAATTTAATCATGAAAAATGTGTGGATTTTGGGTTGAACTTTGTCCCTCTTTCAAATAAACTAAAAGGAGTATTAAATTTTAAATCCCCCGCAGCGTTACCACCCAACACTAAAGTCAACCGATCCTTTGCCGCTTTGAAACCTGGTATGTTTTTTCTTCTTTCAATATGAAACTTCTTTTAGGCACTCGTTTCCACAAAAGTCACGCTTCATCTATGTTAAAAACTTGTTGAGAAGTATAACACACAATACCCCTCTTCAATAATTTTAACTTCTTTTTTGAAAGTTTCGGCTCCTTGATCTGCACTAGCGGCTTCTCCCTGGATTTTAAATCTATTCTACCAGCCCTTACCAGTTTTAAATGGTTCCACATTTTTTTTTTTTTTTTAGGCGAGTTTTCTTCAGATCATCATATTGGCTAATCTCTCTCTCTCTCTCTTTTTTTTTTTTTTTTTTTCAATATTTAACTTAACCGAATTCTGCATTGGAATATTATGTTCAATAAAATTAGTCTTTCCATTTCAATCCTAATAGCCGGCCTAGTCCTAGTTCCTTGCAGTGGAACAGCTATCTTTCCCAATACTAAAATTAATTCTTTATTTTTTTATAATTGTTTTTATAGTTAAAGTTGCAAGTCCTAAATTATGGCACACATCCGCTTGTCGTTGACCGGAATCGATTCGCTTCAAAAGGTCTCATTTAATTTTCAAATTCAGTCTTTTTCTTACATTTATAGTCTTCGTACTGCGCCCAGACATTGTTGCTTTTTCATTCCTATCGGCCATTATTAACTCTTCGAAAATGTAACTGCGTTGGTTGCATTAATTACGGTACAATGTTCAAGTAAACTGTCCGTTTTGCACGATGTCTAATACTATACTGAGTGATGACTAGACCGGATAAATGCATATAACGCAAATATTACAAGCAATATACATGATATTTTTTTAAAATGTTGATCTCGGAACTACGTAACAAGTCACTGTACTGGAACTAAATTAGCGGGCGAGAAAATTTCACCGAGCGTGGGAAATTTTCGCAAATCGGCGTGGGAAACGTTTTAATGCTGTTTTGCTATTCATTTTCAAGCTATCGACTCCATTAAATGAAACGATTTCGTTAAATATACCAAAAATGCCATAATCTGTAAAAGAGCGTTATAGTGATCTGTGACAGTGTTATAGTCAGATACGGGTTATAATATAAGAACAGCGTTATAGCGAATCAGCGTAAAGCGAACCGCGTTATTACGGGGGCCTACTGTATGTAGTTAAATGAAACACACATATTTAGTAGAGTAGATGAATGCACGTAAACCTTAATTGCATTAGCAGAGGCATACGATGCAAGAAAGCAAGCTTATGCAGCATCAGTAAAAAAAAAAAAAAAAACCTCCCATTTCATCCTTCCATTTGGGAGGGTTTTTTTTTTTTTTTTTTGGCTGATGCTGCATAAGCTTGCTTTCTTGCATCGTATTAGTAACATATCTACACGATGAAGCAATTTATAGCAGTGTAACGGACTTAGTGTGCTCTGAAGAAATGTAAAAAAAAAAAAAAAATATAGGAAAGTAGTGACTTCTATTGTTGTATTTAGAACACAAGTGCATGAAAATACTTAAGATTAGCGTTCGAAAAAGAAATGCAGTTGGAATAGTAGGACTTTACCATAATAAAGCCATACAAAATACAAAAATAAACATATAAAAGTTCATATATAACAAGAAGTATTGAACAAAGCAGTGGTAAAAAAGAATGCAGATCAAAATTAATAGACGGTAGACTAAGTGATAAGACTAAGCGTATTAAGCTGACAATTAAAGTTGTATAATCTCATATAAGGGAGTAATTGCTAATGTATCTAAGCATAGAAAGAAGGAAATATGTGAAGAATCATAAAGTGTTCTGAGACAGAGAAAGAATCCAATTAATAAATCCAAGGATAAAGAACTAATTTAAATCCATTGATGAAAGAATATGATATAAATCCAAGGATATAAATAACTTGGTGACTTTAGATCCAATGGTGGTGTAGTTAAGAATTCAATGATGAAAGAACAGGAAATAAGTCTATGTATATGAAACTAGTTGAAAATAAAGATGGAAGAACATGAAAAAATTCCAAGGAAACAAATAACTGGATGTCCCTAGACCTAATAGTGGTGTAGTTAGAAGTAGTGTAGTTACTGTAGAAAGTAATTTTTACAAAGATTAGTGGCAAAATCAAGTCACTAAAATCTAAAGGTGGCTATACAATTTCAGCAGAAAATCCAGAGGTGGGTTTTCAAAGGTATAGTATGTTATCAAATATTGAAAAATCCAAGGCCAGAAAGAATTTTTACATAATCTACATATATTATAATCCGTACCTGAAAAAAAAAAAATAGGAAATGTCAAACCAAGACTCAACACGGGCAGTGAATTATAAGTAATTTCATGAAAGATTATTAAAACATATCAAATGAATACATGAGAAAAGTGAGAACTTAACAGTAGAAACTTGGTGAGTAAAGAGACAAGGTAATCATTCCGAAGAAATTAATTACATCGGAAGTCATGTATAGTTATTACTTACCAAGTAATGGAATTCCACCAGATTATATTACAACTTTACAAATACGATTAGAACTGACCAGTTCACAATAAATTAGAACTGAATTTATTTCTGATTAAATGGGAAATTATATTGAAACAGTATTTTACAAAATAGATAGGGATGTTATTATTGACTAGCTTATTGTAAAGTAGTTGTAGAGCTTTAGTGAACAGTAGATAGTTACTACATATGTTTGAGTACAAATTATATTTTTTTGTATTTTGTTGGAAATATTGGAATGCCACTTGGTAAGGTAAATGACGTAAAAGTTAAATTTATTTCTTTTATCATATATGTCAATATTATATGGTAGTGAAGCATTGCTAAGAGTAATACTGAGGTCAAGGAAGTTGGCTGTGTGATTAGTGGAGCTTTCTTTATTTAGTTTAAGATCAATAGGGTAAATAGCTTTGGCTATAGATTCAAAGTTAGTATTTAAAACTAGGATGTCATCTACATATCTGAAAGCTAAAAGGTTATGATTAGGATTGTTTATGGTACAGTTCTTCATAATAGTCTAAAAATAGGTTGGATACTAAGCTTGAAATTTGGGAACCCATGGGAACACCAATAGTTTGTTTATAAGTAAGTTTGCCATCGAAGATATAGTTACTAAGTAAACAGAGATTTACATAGTTGTTCCGTGTATTATCATTTATGTTTAATTTATCCTCGTATCTGTGATAAAGTTGTTTTAGCACAGATATCAGTAAATTATGTGGTATAAAGGTGAAAAGATTGGTGAAATCAAAGGTTTCTGTTTGTTATGGTAATATTAGATTTGAAGGTGTTGATGACAGCTAGGTTATTATTTATTATCCAAGTAGTCGTCAGATTATTAAAAATAGTTTTAAGTAGTGTGAAAAATTGTTTCGCTGGGAGGTAGCAGACACTGTTTTTGGAGTTGGTAATGAATCTAAAGCCTACAGGTTGTTTATGGAATTTGGCAATCATATAGAGAAAGGGTAGGGTTGAGTTCTGTAATTTAGTATGTAGTTTTTTATTTGTAAAATAAAAAAAACTACATACTTTGTAGTTTTTTATGTAAAGCTGTTAGCTTTTTAACTGTGGCAGAAGGATTAAGATGGCAGGGAGTGTAAGTAGAACTATTTTCTATTTCATTTTTACAAATTTTTTTATTTTTTTTAAATTTTAGATCCAACTGGATCCAAAGTCACCAAATTATTTATATTCTTGGATTTATCATATTCTTTTATCAATGGATTTAAATTAGTTTTTAATCCTTGGATTTATTTACTATTCTTTCAAAACTGGATTCTTATTATACCATTTTGGGCTACAGATTATAATTATTAATCCTTCTCTATCTCAGAAGAACATTGTGATTCTTTGCATATTTGCTTCTTTCTATGCTTAGATACATTAGCGATTACTCCCTTATATGAGATTATCCAACTTTAATTGTCAGCTTAATTTTGATCTGCTTTCTTTTTACCACTATTAAGACACATCTCATTATTAAGTCTGTTACACTGCTATAAATTGCTTCATCATGTAGATATGTTACTAATGTGATTAAGGTTTACGTGCATTCACCTACTCTACTAAATATGTGCACTTCATTTGCCTGCCTTTTTCCTTCAGCTAAGTACATTTTTCTCACCAGCTTATTTTCTGCTACACATTACTTGTGAAACTCCAGTTATCGTTCACTTTCTTATTATTCTTTCGGTTTCGTTTTAGCATTAGTAGAGGCATATGATGCAAGAAAGCAAGCTTATGCAGCATCAGCCAAAAAAAAAAAAAACCGCTCCCATTTCACCCCTCCGTTCATTCTAAATACCTGTCCAGCTCAGTCTTAAATTTATTTAAGCTATCAACTTCCACAACAAATGATGGAAGTCTATTCCACCAACCAACTACCCGCTGGCTAAAGGAAAACTTCTGCACATCTATCCTACATCTGTCTTTCCTCAATTTGAATTTATGCCCTCTCAGGTGATTATTCTGAGCAGGAGGAAGAATCCCATCAGCATTGAGCATGATCAAACAGATCACCTCGCAGGTGTCTAGTCTCCAGACACTCTAATTTGCAAAACATAAGCCTTTCTTTGTAAAAGCAACCCTTCATTCCATTCACTAATCTTGTTCCCCTTCTCTGTACTCGTTCCAACAGCTTTACATCCTTCTTAAAATGAGGCCTCCAGACCTGTATGCAGTACTCAAGGTGTGGCCTGACCATTGCCTTATACAAGGGGATAGTCACCTCCTTATCCCTGCTAGAAAAATTCCTTTATATCATTGACCAAGACACTATGAGCTACTCTTGCAGACCGTCTGCACTGTTCAGAAAACTTCATATATGCCTGCACAATGACCCCCAGGTCCTTTTCGTTCTCTACCTCTGTCAGGGTAGTATCACAGAATTGATACGTCACTCTGGGAGTACTACTTCCTATATGTAGTACTTTACATTTGTCAATGTTAAACTTCATTTGCCAACTTTGCATCCCTTGCCAAAGATTTCTCGAAGGCAGATTACGAGAAATATTTGGTAAGGGATACAAAGAAAAACAGCAAAGAGTTCTTTACTTATGTAAACTCTAGAAGGAAGGCGATGAATCAGATTGGTCCACTTGATATCGATGGGTCAACTGTTGATGATCCTGCTCAGGTAGCTAACAAACTAAATGAATATTTTGCATCAACATTCACACATGAGGAGTTATTTAGCGAGGGGCAAGCCAGAGGTGTATTCAACTCTAGCAGTAAGCTAGAGAATCGTGTAATAACTGAGAGTAAAGTGGAGTAAAAATTGTTGAAGATAAACACAAGAAAGGCACCCAGGGTGGATGGGATCTATCCAGTTATATTAAACGAGGCAGCAGAGGAAGTAAGCAAACCCTTAGCCATAATTATGAGAGCTTCCTTGGACTCAGGGGAGGTACCCACAGACTGAAGATGTGCAAATGTGACCCCAATTCACAAAGGAGGATCAAAGGCTGACACAAGTAATTATAGACCTGTGAGTTTAACTTCTGTTCCAGGAAAATTAATGGAGGCACTAGTTAAAGAAGCACTGCAGGATCATTTAGACAAGACTTCACTTATAGCTCGGACACAGCATGGTTTTGTTAAGGGGAAGATCGTGTAATAACTGAGAGTAAAGTGGAGTAAAAATTGTTGAAGATAAACACAAGAAAGGCACCCAGGGTGGATGGGATCTATCCAGTTATATTAAACGAGGCAGCAGAGGAAGTAAGCAAACCCTTAGCCATAATTATGAGAGCTTCCTTGGACTCAGGGGAGGTATCCACAGACTGAAGATGTGCAAATGTGACCCCAATTCACAAAGGAGGATCAAAGGCTGACACAAGTAATTATAGACCTGTGAGTTTAACTTCTGTTCCAGGAAAATTAATGGAGGCACTAGTTAAAGAAGCACTGCAGGATCATTTAGACAAGACTTCACTTATAGCTCGGACACAGCATGGTTTTGTTAAGGGGAAGTCTTGCCTGACCAATTTGATTGGATACTATGATGCAGTCACAAAGGAACTGGATGCAGGGAATAACTTTGATATTATATACTTGGATCTTAGAAAGGCTTTTGATACTGTTGCACATGGAAGACTGCTGCACAAATTGGAGCAGTGTGACATTGGAGGCAAATTGCTGCTGTGGATAAAGGGGTGGCTGAGGGGGAGAAGACAGAGAGTGGTAATCAATGGACACTGCTCGTCGTGGACTAATGTTATTAGTGGAGTCCCTCAGGGCTCAGTGTTGGGTCCATTATTGTTTTCTGTATTCATAAATGATATTGATGATGGTATATCAAGCTTAATGTCGAAGTTTGCAGACGATACAAAGGTAGGCAGGGTTGTCAAGGACACTACTGACACTATGCTGCTGCAACAGGATCTGGAAAGGTTGAGCAGATGGGCTGAGAGGTGGCAAATGAAGTTTAACGTTGACAAATGTAAAGTACTACACATGGGAAACAGCAACCCCAGAGCAACGTATCACCTCTGTGGTACTACACTGACAGTGGTAGAGAATGAAAGGGACCTGGGGGTGGTTGTGCAGGCAGATATGAAGTTCTCTGAGCAGTGCAGACGAGCTGCAAGAGTAGCTCATGGTGTATTGTCAATGATATATAGGAATTTTTCTAGGAGGGATAAGGAGGTGATTATTCCCTTGTATAAGGCAATGGTCAGGCCACACCCATAGTACTGTATACAGGTCTGTAGGCCTCATTTCAAAAAGGATGTAGAGCTGCTGGAACGAGTACAGAGAAGGGCAACAAGATTAGTGAATGGAACAAAGGGGTGCTCTTACGAAGAAAGGCTTAAGTTTTGCAAATTACAGTGTCTGGAGACTAGGCACCAGCGAGGTGATCTGATAGAGGTGTATAAAGCCTTGAATGGTTTGAGCATGTTCAATGCTGATGGGATTCTTCCTCTCGCTCAGAATAATCACCTGAGAGGGCATAAATTCAAATTGAGGAAAGACAGATGTAGGATAGACGTGCGGAAATTTGCCTTTAGCCAGCAGGTGGTTGGTTGGTGGAACAGACTTCCATCCCTTGTCATGGAAGTTGATAGCCTAAATAAATTTAAGGCTCAGCTGGACAGGTATTTTGAACGAACAGAGGGGTGAAGTGGAAGTGGTTTTTTTTTTTTTTTTTTTTTTTTTTGGCTGATGCTGCATAAGCTTGCTTTCTTGCATCAAATGCCTCTACTAATGCTAACTGTCAGCCCATTTGCTCAACTTTTCTAGATCCTATTGCAGCAGCGTACTGTCATTAGTGTCCTTAACAACCCTGCCAACTTGGACATTAAGCTTGATATAACATCATCAATATCATTTATAAATACAGAAAACAACAATCGACTCAACACTGAACCCTGAGGGACTCCACGAATAACATTAGTCCATTGATTACCACTCTGTCTTCTCCCACTTCAACCATCCCTTTATCCATAGCAGCAATTTGCCTCCAATGCCACACTGCTCCAATTTGTTCAGCAGTCTTCCATGTGCAACAGTATCAAAAGCCTTTCTAAGATCCAAATATATGATATCAAAGTTATTCCCTGCATCCAGTTCCTTTGTGACCACATCATAGTATCTAATCAAATTGGTCAGGCAAGACTTTCCCTTAGCAAAACCATGCTGTGTTCAAGCTATAACTGAAGTCTTGTCTAGATGATCCTGCACTGCTTGTCTAACCAGTGCCTCCATTAATTTTTCTGGAACAGAAGTTAAACTAACAGATCTATAATTACTTGTGTCACCCTTTGAATCTCCTTTGTGAATTGGGGTCACATTTTCACATCTCCAGTCCATGGGTACCTCCCCTGAGGTTCGTTTCTCGGCATGTTTCGACTCACATTTTTATGCCTAGCTTTTCCTTGCAATACAAGCATTTGGTATTAGCGCCCTCTTTTAGTAACATTTACAAAGCCAGAGCCCTTACTATAAGGTTGGCCTTCAACAACCCCAGCTAGCTCAGTGTTATTTAATAACTTTTTCTTTGCTTTTTATCTTTCTTTTATCTTTTTCTACCTTTCTTCCCATTCGTAAAACTATTAGTGTATACGAGTATCTTATTAACATTCCTACTATCACCATTGCTATTTTCATCTTCATTTAATTAAATACTCCATTTTCCCCCTCTCTATCCTCAATTTAATACCTCACCCTATACCATGTGCTTGTTCCAAATTTATGAATTCCAATCTCCACAAAATTACAACTTTTAAATCCTACACAAAAACTCTACATATTTATATTAAACACCTTTTTACATTCTGTAAACACTTAACCATATTTTATTCTAACTTCATCCTTATTTTTAACTTAATAAATGACATTGCATTGGGACTACCTTGTCCATACTGTATAAAAATGTGCTAATTACATTTTTGTTGCTTTTTGGCCTTTCACCTTTCTTCTACTGCTATGGACAAACACAGAAACGCAGTTCCCGATACATGGTCAGATGTAGTCCCCTGATGAAATACCTGATCGTGTATCAATATTTGCTTCAGCTGACATCGGATTCTGCACATTTGCTTTACCTGTATTCGATCTTTATCTAAATATGTTTCCCCCTTATCTGATGACAGCTGTACCACGTTTTATCTTTTATTTTATTTTATTTTTATTTGTGTTTTATTTGTTTTTACTGTACTAATTTTACTTTACAGTTCACCCACCTTCTATAGGTTTTGTAATTCAGCCCATAATTTTCTTAATTCATCATAACTTTTAGGATATTAACATTCTTTCACCTTTCACATATCTACTGCACTTCCTTTTCTATTATCCTCATCCTTCTAGTAGTCCTCGGTGCCAAGCAGTTGTGACCGAGCAATTTCTCTGTGATATCACTGCGATTTCCAAAAGCAAATTATAGTTCTCTTATGTTCTTGTCATTAATAAATCTATTTATTTAATCAGCTCTTGTTACAAAAGTTCCTGTACAAAGCAAGAAAGGAAAATCACCTTTCTATTTTCTACTTTATTACTAACACTCACTACAGTAACCTATGGCAAATATAACCTAATCTGTAATCAGGTCACAAAGGAGGTTAGGCAGGCGAAGGCGGATTACAAGAAATCTTTGGCAAAAGATGCTAAGAAAAACAGCAAGGATTTCTTTACTTATATAAACTCTAAAAGGAAGGGGATGAAGCTGATTGGTCCACTTGATATCGATGGTTTGACTTTTGATGATCCTGCTCAGATAGCAAACAAACTGAATGAGTATTTTGCATCTACATTCACACATGGGGAGTTATTAATATTTGAAAATGCCAGAAGGTTATCAAATTGTAGCAGGGTGCTTAATGATTTTGTAATAACTGAGAGCAAAGTGGAGGAGAAATTGTTGAAGTTAAACATAAGAAAGGCACCTGGGGTGGATGGGATCTATCCAGTTATATTAAAGGAGGCGGCAAAGTAACTAAGCAAACCCTTAGCCATAATTATGAGAGCATCCTTGGACTCAGGGGAGGTTCCCACGGACAGGAGATGTGCAAATGTATCCCCAATTCACAAAGCAGGATTGAAGGGTGACACGAGTAATTACAGACCAGTTAGTATAACTTCTGTTCTGGGTAAAATAATGGAGTCACTGGTTAAAGATGCACTGCAGGATCATCTAGACAAGACTGCAGCAATAATTCAGACACAGCATGGGTTTGTTAAGGGAAAGTCTTGTCTGACAGATTTGATGGATATTATGATGTGGTTACAAAGGAACTGAATGCAAAAAATAATTTTGATATCATATATTTGGATTTCAGGAAAGCTCTTGACACTGTTGCGCATGGAAGACTATTGTACAAATTGGAGCAGAATGGTATTAAGGATAAGTTGCTACAATGGATAAAAGAATGGTTGAGTGGGAGAAGACAGAGGGTGGTAATTAATGGGTGCTGCTCTTCGTGGACTAATGTTATTAGTGGAGTCCCACAGGGTTCGGGGTTAGGTCCTCTGTTGTTTTGTATATTTATCAATGATATTGATGAAGGTATATCAGGCAGCACAGAAAAGCACAGAAACGCAGTTCCCGATACATGGTCAGATGTAGTCCCCTGATGAAATACCTGATCATGTATCAATATTTACTTCAGCTGACATCAGATTCTGCACATTTGCCTTACCTCTATTCAACCTTTATCTAAATATGTTTCTCGCCATATCTGATGACAGCTGTACCAATTTTTATTTTATTTGTGTTTTATTTGTATTTTACTGTATTAATTTTACTTTACAGTTCAACCACCTGCTATTGGCTTTGTAATTTAGCCACACTTTTCTTAAGTCATCATAACTTTTAGGATATTAACATTCTTTCACCATTCACATATCTACTATACTTCCTTTTCTACTATCCTTACCCTTCTAGTTACTGGCATTTTGTGTAGTTTTCATATCCATTTAAGCATACTTTATTCAATATCTTAATACAAACTTATATATACTCTTGCATCCTTTAATGCTGCTTTACACATTTAGGTGCATCTGTCATACCTGACTTATTAATCTTTCATTAACCGAAACTATTTCATTAACTGAAAACCTTTTTCATCCACTGTAACTTTTTAAAAAATTACATTTAATATGTAGTAGTAGTAGTGGCATGTGATGCAAGAAAGCAAGTGTATGAGCTTATGCAGCATCAGCAAAAAAAAAAAAAAAAAAAACTACACACCATTTCCTCCAAATGCCTGTCCAGTTCCTCCTTAAATTTATTTAACCTATCAACTTCCACAATGACAGATGGAAGTTTGTTCCAGCAATTAACCATCCGCTGTCTAAAGGCAAATTTCTGCACATCTATTCTATATCTGTCTTTCCTTAATTTGAATTTATACCAACTTAGGTTCGTAATCTGAACAAGTGGAAGGATGCCATCAGAATTCAGCGTGCTCAACCCATTCAAGGCCTTACACACCTCAATCAGATCACCACACAGGTGTCTAACTCCAGCCACTGCAATTGGCAGAACTTAAGCCTCTTTTGGTAAGAGGATCCCTTCATTCCCCTCACCAATCTTGTTGCCCTTCTCTGTACACACTCAAGCAAATGTACATCCTTCCTAAAATGAGGCCTCCAGACCTGTATGCAGTACTCAAGACGTGGCCTGACCATTGCCATATGCAGAGGGACAATCACCTCCTTTTCCCTGCTAGCAAAATTCCTATATATCATTGACAAAACCCCATGACCTGCCCTGGCAGTCTGTCTGCATTGCTCAGAAAACTTCATATCTGACTGCACAATTACTCCCAGGTCTTTTTCATTTTCTACCACCCTAAGTGTAGTACCACACAGTTGGTACGTTTCTCTGGAGTTACTTCTACCCATATGCAGTATTTTGCATTTGTCAAGGTTAAACTTCAGTTGCCACTTCTTAGCCCAACTGCCCAAATTTTCTATATCCTGTTGCAGTAGCACACTGCCATTACTGTCATTAGCAACCCTGCCAACCTTTGTATCATCTGCAAACTTCGACACTAAGCCTGATATACCTTCATCAATATCATTGATAAATATACAAAACAACAGTGGACTCAACATCGAACCCTGTGGGACTCCACTAATAACATTAGTCCACGAAGAGCAGCACCCATTGATTACCACCCTCTGTCTTCTCCCACCCAACCATCCTTTTATCCATTGTAGCAACTTACACTTAATACCATTCTGCTCTAATTTGTACAATAGTCTTCCATGCGCAACAGTGTCAAAAGCTTTCCTGAAATCCAAGTATATGATATCAAAATTATTTTTTGCATCCAGTTCCTTTGTAACCACATCATAATATCCTATCAAATTTGCAGCCAAGTCTTTTCCTTAACAAACCCATGCTGTGTCTGAATTATTGCTGCAGTCTAGCCTAGATGATCCTGCAATGCATCTTTAACCAGGGACTCCATTATTTTACTCGGAACAGAAGTTAAAACTACCTGATCTGTAATTACTCGTGTTATCCTTCGATCCCCCTTTGTGAATTGGGGATACATTTGCACATCTCCAGTCCGTGGGGATCTCCCCTGAGTCCCCTTATGTTTAACTTCAACAATTTCTCCTCCATTTTGCTCTTAGTTATTATCAAAATCATTAAGCACCCTGCTACAATTTGATAACCTTCTGCCATTTTCAAACCTTAATAACTCCTCGTGTGTGAATGTAGATGCAAAATACTCATTCAGTTCATTTGCTATTTGAGCAGGATTATCAACAGTCGAACCATCGATATCAAGTGGACCAATCAGAATCATCCTCTTCCTTTTAGAGTTTATATAAGTAAAGAAATTCTTGCTGTTTTTCTTAGCATCCTTTGCCAAAGATTTCTCGTAATCTGCCTTCGCCTGCCTAACCTCCTTTGTGACCTGATTGCAGACTAGCTTATATCTGCCATAGGCTTCTGAGTCGCTTGATAATTTATATGCATCCCATGCATTTTTCTTACTCTGTCACCAGTCTCATTAGTTCATTAGATAACCATTTAGGCCTAAACCTTGAACAATATTTCTTAATAGGTATGAAACTTTTAGTAGCTTCCACGATTAATTCCTTGAATGCTTCCCACTTAGAATTTACTGTTGGTAACATAGTCAGTTGATCCCAATGTACAGAATTTAAAAACTGTGCGAGACCATTGTACTCACCTTTACAGAAGCAAAAACCCTTTCCTTTACCCCTGATGGTAATTTTATCTTTAAGTAAATCCCACATCAGTACACTGTGATCACTGCCATCTAGTGGTTCCTTTATCTGCGAATTCTTACTACACGAATGATCACTGCTGATAATCAGATCAAGAGTTGCTTCTCGAACATGCTGCTGCAGAAAACAATCATTCAATAAATCCACAAAAGTCTTACTAGTGTGTGAATGAACAACTCACAAGTTCCAGTCAATATCTGGGAAGTTAAAATCCTCCATTATAAGACATTCTGATTTACTAGCCCGCTCTATTTCTCTGTACAATTGTTCATTGTACTCATTAGGGCGAGTCATTAGTCCTATAACACACTCCTACTGTTATTTTTGCAGTGCTTATGTCACACCAAACTGACTCAACGGTGCACTGTTTATCTATATCAACTGGATGCACTTCTTTTGATTTTATGTTTTTCTTAATTAACAGCATGACACCTCCTCCCTTCCTATCCCGTCTCTCCTATCTGTACACATTGTACTCCCCAAATGTATGTATGTATGTATGTATAGATAGCTAGATAGAGAGAGAGAGAGAGAGAGAGAAATCTGGTGGAAGCATATGAAGAAAATAATTATGAAATATTCTCCTTGTTTTGGCAGATTTGGAAATATTATGAGTGTTATTTGTGGTATCTGGAAGTACTTTCTTGAGTATCTACTAGAACAGTGGTCTCTGAAGTAGAGTGCACACAACCCAAGGGTGCATGAGATAATCCATAATCAATGTTTATCAAATATGAAAACTTCAGTTTTTCGAAACGTAATTGAAAGTAAAAATTATAAATAAATGTTTTTTTAATGCTTCAATATGCAGCTTTGTTTGATCATGCAGCTTTATTTTATCATGCCATCGGTTTTGCCGATATATCCGAAACGAACCAGTCATGAGCTTGCTTCAGGCTCGGAGTATATCTTACATCCTTGTTTAACTTACTGAACAAATGTAGATCAAGCAAATAATGAACAAATGATTTTATAAATGTAATTTTAGATATAATGTCTTACATGTAAATGATCTATAAATAAAAAAATATACTAAACTTATATATTTAATTTTTTATTCCGGGGTGCATGCTAGTCCTTTTAAGTAAACTAATGGTGCATGACCAAAAAAGGTTGGAGACCACTGTACTACAAGACCTGCAATTCAGAAATTATTGGCTTACTAATCTATTTGGGGAACATCAACATAAGAAGCTGCTGCATATAGAAAAAATATATATTTAGACTATCAATTTGTATTATTTTGGTAGTAAAATGATTTACTAAGTATAGATAAAAATTATTATTGCTTTATTTTGTTTCCTGAGCTGTTTAATAAATGTGAAAAAAAAAAAATAAATAAATTAATGATTTACAATTATTTCACTGGCCTCTTGCAAAAAGCTTAGTAAAATCCACTGGTGTAGAGCACCAGTGAACATTAAATTACCAAAACCTGTTTAATGAACAGAATTTGAAAAAATGCTAAATTTGTCAACCTTAAAAATGGTAAGGATTCTTATATAAAAAGGATTTAATGGCTTCATAAAATATTTATACATATTTAATATACTGTAAGCAGCAAGCTATTTAAATGAAACATGTATTAAATAAACTTTAGAGAATAACACTTAAAAAAAACAAAAAAAACCTAAGATATAAATATTTCATATGATCATTTGCAAGGATGGAAGTAATGTGGAGAGTTAGTTTCAGGTATACAATTATTATTTTTTACTTTTTTTTCCCCAAGTACTACAACGGTGAAAGATGAGCACAAAAAAAATTTATGTTAATAACTGCATTTTAAGTTATAAATGGAAAGCATAAATTACTAACACCAGAACCAAAAAAAAAAAATTATATATTTATGAAGAAGAAATAATAATAATAATAATAACAGCAATGATTCAGGGTGCAGAAATATTTCACAAGATTATTTTAAAATCAACAGGTTGTTAGTACAGGAGTTTAAAAATTTTCAGGATTAGTAGGATAAGCACCCAGTGCTTATAAGTAGCAGAGCTTGATAAACAAACCTGGATTTTCTTCTGGAATCTCATTCCATCCATCAAGTCCAATGTGCATGACAAAACTCCCAGTAGGTTTTATTGCAAAGTTCCTTTTTTCATCAACTTCACTTCTAACTGCTACTGAATAAGAATCATGGAATTTGGCAGAATAGTCACTAATTTCGTCCATAAACTGAGGAGTAATTGCAAGTAAGCCATTGAATTTGTTAGAATTTTCCAGATTCTGTGGCTGTGGTTCACACTGCAAGAATGAAGACAGATTAGTTAACTCAAGAGAACCATCAGGTTGTAAAACGGGCACCATGCCATATCTCCTTTCATGTTCTGTGCTTGCTATGGCTTCTAAGTGTTGTGGAACTAATAATAAATTACTCTGAGACTGTTGAGCAGGAATTAATTTAGTAGGAGATACAAAGCTTTCATTTTCATTTTTCTCATAATTCCAGTCATCTAATCTTGGAGATATCTTTTTTAGTGTTGATGCACTTTTAATCAGACTTTCTTCGAAAAATGCACGAACACTGTGAGATGGGGAAATCATACATACATCTTGTCTTAAAGAGTTGGATTCTGTATGACTACACTGCTTTTTAATAATTTTTTCACCACTTTTTTTCAAACCTTCAAATACAGCCCTTATTTTAATATCATTTAACACATCACTATGCTGATTTTTGGCAACAGTTATGGTTTTTTTGCAACTTCCTCTTAATCTGGATCTTTTTAATTTTTGTAAAGAGGGATTATTTTCATGGTTGAAAGATACTTCTATTTGTGCAAGTGAGAGAACTTCAAGCATTTCATCATCAATAAATTCTGAATACACATCACTGTGAGTCAAAATTTCTTCAATCTCTGCTGGATTCAATATGTCTTGAATACGACCACTTAAACTGTAAAGGTCTTTTATTTTTTCTTGATCAAAACATGCTTTAATTTTTTGTAGTAACAAAGTATCTGGAATATCATCAGATGCCCTTTCCTTAAAAAGAAATCCTTCAGGTTCTTTAAATACATCTGAATGCATAGTGCTATTCATTATATTACCCACCATCCAAGATTCATTATGATTTATAATTTGGGACATGTGAAAAGGAGATACCGAAGTTTTAACTTCTTCATTATAAAGATCTGATGAATTTTCATTGAATGATGAATAAAGAGACATATTAAGATTATGAGATTCTTCTGTTGTAATTCTAAGACAATTCTGGATTTTCATGTTTTCTCTAGCCACCAATTCCAGTTGCTCTGAGCTTAATTCTTCTTCACTTGAAAAGTCATCAAGAACAAATGGAGAATCCAACTGCCCTGTTACTAAGTTATCTTCAAAATATTCTTCTAACTCTGAAGAGAAAGCTTCATGTAAAGATGTGCCTTCTGGCAAATAGGGAATTGGTCGTCGAGCTTCTGAAAGGTATTTTGAACTGCTTCATACAAAATAACTGCACATATATAAATAAACTATGTTTATAAAATACATACACAGTACTTCTTAGTGGAGAGAGGGAGGGGAAAAGGGGGAGAGAAGTATAGTAATACAAATTAAAAAAGTACCAAAAGATTATTCAAATAAAATAAAATTTTCAAACTCAAAACAAAAAAAATTCACATTTTAAATACTACTTTAAACAACACATCTGATAATTTGAACTTTACATCGCACAGGTTCAAATAAGCAGCATACAGAATTCTATTCGGAAACTGTTTTTATATTAGTTAATCATTTTAATATATGAAGTCTTCTGAAATACACAGTAAATGACAAACTATTTTGTTTTGATGTATTTAGCAGCAAGCAGGATTTCAACTGCCATGGATGAAAGATGGAGGTTTTAAAACTGTAACAGAAGTGGATACAGAAGACAAACTTATCTATGCATGAGTCACCTCAAGGCTCACCACTTTCAAAGAAATATTAAGAAAAAGCTATGCTTCTATTTAAAATATGCACTACTACGGGAGCCTGTTTAAAAACCTGGTTTCTCGTGAAGACAGCAGGAGGTCTTAATTAGCCTATATCTAATGACTTGTGAATAACAAAGCAATTCTGTGTGAGCTACATGCACTATAATAAAGAAGTTAAAACTTTAATTACTTTAATATATCAAAAGTTGTATGACCTTAGAAATAAATTAATATATTGAGAAGTTGGCACTCGGCTATATATTTAGCAGTGAGGATTGTAACTGCCACCAGTTAATGCTATGGTCTTAATAATTATGATAGTTGCATAAAAATTCTTGCAGATAGCAAGAATATATTTCTTATGCTAAAATAAAATACATCTACTAAAAATAACAGAAATATACTATTAGTCCTTACTTCATATCAAGGAAGATTAGTATTATGCAAAGAAAATGGATATAAAAATACTGTTACTTCTTTTGGTGATATGTTGTCTTTATTAGTGGTAGGTTTAACTTAATGGTGATCTAAACGTACTTTAAAATGAAAGAATGGCAGTCGTAAAAAAACTGTCAAAAGGTATACACCAGTACCAAGGGAGAAAAAGAACTTTTGTTAAATTTTTCTTTATTATTTAAGAAAAGTAACGTATCCTTTCACGATACTATATCTATGAAAAAAAATCACTCCCAATTCATAAACATCATACATTATGAGCTACTTTTCAGGAATACATGGTGTTCATAAATCGGAAGATGATTGTATTTCAGATTGCCTAGAACTGGGCAGAGGTGTCAGGCCACCAGCAATACTCGAAGGATCTTGTAGTTTGATGTTCATTTTCTAAAATTTTGTACTAATGCTTAACAGAGTAAAATCCATCCTTGAAATGGTTCTCAAACAAGATGGTTAACTGTTTATGTAAAATATCATAAATGTATTTATATTTTTGTGTACATATTGTTAGAGAAAGCCCTGGTCCTGACTAAAGGCCAGGGCCTTTAAGAGGTTTGGAAGTTACATTCTTAGCTTGCCCAAGTATTCTAAAATTCTTTTCTTTTAATCTTTTTGCTTTCTATACTTCCTTTCATTCCATTGAGCTAATAGCATAACACGAGGGCAATGTGGATGTTATTACTATCCTTTTCTCTATGCTATCTTCACCTCCTTTTTATGCATTACATGTACTTTGTACCTCCTTTACCACACTTTAGTTTCCTTTTCAAATACCATTTGCCTTTACTTACTTCTGTTCCTCTCCATTTTTTCTTTACATTTTAATGATTATTCTTACAGTCTATAATACTCACAGTATGCTTACTTATACTTCATCTTCAATTTGACTTATTATTCATATCACATATTATAAATGTCTGTTCTAATTTACCAACCTACCTTTCCTTCAGATACCTTATTCATCTTTAATTTTCCTTCAAATCCACTTATTATTGCATACATTGATTTATTATTATTTTAAGTTTATCTTAATTTTGTCACGAACACCGCATTAAGACTACCCTCCCTATCTTTATGAAGAATTTTATCCTCCCCATTACAAAAAATTTTAATACTTTCTATTTACATTTTATTAATGTTCTATTGCCCTCCCTATCTTTATGAATGAATTTTATCCTCCCATTACAATATACCTATTTTTAATACTTTTTCATCAATAGTGATATGCAAATCAATAGGCAAAGAAATGCAGTTCATTGATACATAACCAGGTGCAGTCCCTCAAAGAATTACCTGCTTTATGTATCAATTATTTCTAGCAAGCACTCAGATTTTATTATATTGCTTTTCATTACTTTCTCACATCTTTAGATTCACTTTTTCATCAAAATTGCCCTCCTCCCCCACCTTATCAGATGCATGCTATTCTACTGTAATCATAAATATTAATCATTTATTTTTATTTTTCCTTTGCAGCTTCATTCCATCTAATTGGCTTTCTAACTCAGCCTTTAATTTTTTTATAATTTAATTTCTCACTTAGGTTTTTCACATTCTTACCCTGTAAATCCATCCCTAATACTTCTCTTTCTTTCTATCCTTTCCCTACTAGTTTGGCACCTTGTGCTCTTTACATTTCCATCTGTCTGTTCTTTCTTCCACTCAATTATTATAACTTTGCTTATATACTTTTGTATTCTTTGTTGCTGCCTTGCACACTTAGATATTTATCATATAACCTTTATACTATGACTAAATAATTACATCCCCACTATTTCCATATTATACTGCGTTATTTTAAACTTAAAAATCTAAACTTTATAATATAAATAAATCATTTTTGATTTCTTAATTTTATAGAATCTACTATGTATAATCTATATTGTAAGCAACTGCCCAAAAAATATAGCATTCCTGCTATCAGCCGTGGAGTGCAAGAAAGCCAAAGGCTTTTGCTACACAATCAAAAAAAAAAATAAAAAATAAATATATATATATATATATATATATATATATATAATTACTACTGTAAGAGTATAATTTATACTATATAGATACTCAAAGTCTTTTAAAACATTAATCTGATATACCTTTTACATCTATTCTAATATTTCAAAATAGATTAAACACACACACACACACACACACACACACACACACACACACTAGGCCCTCAATTTAACGGACTAATTGGGGGAAGGGATGTCTGCTATTACTGAAAGTCCGTTAAATTGAATGTATTTTAAAAACATATACTAATAATGGACTTAAAAAGGTACAGGATGTATTAAAATGTTATTATAATATATAAATATGAATAAAATATTATTATAATGCACACTGAGTAATTTATACTAAAATATCTGCTAAAAATATAAAAATAAATTTACGACAGTAACCAAACTTTATTTTAATTAGACACGTCAAAAACTATACAATGTAACTAATGGAGTGTTTCCACTATTCCCCCCCCCCTTAAAGCTCACACAAAATTGTTTTCAATGTGACATTTCATTTTTTCATTTACATCTATTTTAGAGGGAAAAAATACTTTAAAGTTCTTAAAACTCCACTAAATAAAAAACATAAAAAAAAGATACATAATATTCAATATTAATATTAAATTAATTGAAAGAATCACAATTTTCAGAGTCAGAAATAACTGTCATATGGAGGGAGAGGTGTTAATTCCTTGCGGGTAGAGGGTTCTGGTGAAACAGGTCCAGTTGAAGTGGTCTTGAATGTCACCTTGGTGCTGCTTCCTTATTACTGTAGATTGAAATTCTCTAAAATGTTCATAATAAGGAAGCACATCAGAGTCTGATGATAAATCAATGTAAGGTATGATGTCATCCATATGCTGTTATATAACAGACCATTTAGGATGAGGTGCGACTGATTCTTCATCTTTTTCATCATCATCACCAAAGTCCATTTCAGGTTCTACATCATACAACAACTTCTTCCAAGCATTGGCCAAGGTAATAATCTTCATATCTTTCCAAATAGTTGCTAAGTTGAAGATAGTAGATCTGATGCTGTGTGCATGCAAATTTTGCTGTGTCATGGGTGCCTCTTGTATCTTCTTCTTTTGCGTCTTCTGTTTCTTCCAAAACAACCATCACCTCTTCCAAAACCTTCTTATACAACCTCTTACAAGCAAAGATTTCACCCTAATCCATCGGCTGTATCAGTGAAGTAGTGTAAGCAGAAAAACACATTTAATTCTCCCATCCCTGCTAACTAACCTCTCAGCATTAGGGTGAGCAGGGTGCATCATCTAGCAATAAAACAGCCTTTATCTCATTAGAAGGAATTTTCAGCACATCTGTCTGATAGCCTCACACATCAGACAGATGCGTTGTCTGACGTGTGACACTATCAGATATAAATAGGTTCTAAATTTTTCCTTTAGGATAGAAATTTTTTTCTATTAAATCGAGGGCCTACTGTGTATATATACAGTGAAACTTCTCCTAACAGATACCTCTCTTTAACGGACATCTCTCTACAATGGACATTTTCAAATTCCCCAACTCTCCTCTATTGGTTTTAATGTGTTAACTTTTCAGCTTCTGTCTAGCGGACATTCTCTGTAACGGACACGGACAGGCAATCTGCACTGTTTTGTTTAGATTAGCACTTAATTTGATCTCCCCATAATGGACAGCGGGAAAGCTCACGGCCCTTTTTCTAGGAACATTTCTTCCACGTATTGCCTCAATCGTTTATTTTCTATTTCCGATTCTCTGAATTTTATCAAGGTTTACGTCGCGGTTCTAAACCCTTTTTCAAGAATTTTAAGGCACGTGTAAAACTTCTGATGAATTCGGTGCGTGCAGGGGGGGGGGGATTTTGTCGTCTTTTGAGTTTCAGTTTTGTTCAGTGTCATGTGAAGTGCACAATGTCTTCTCGTAAACATTTAACTTTAAAAGATAAAGTCGAACTCATTAAAGCATATGATTGGCAAAAAAATAGTGTTTGCAATCTTGCTGCAAAATTAAAATCGGGAAGACGCAGGTAAGCGACATCCTAAAGGAAAAAAATGAACTGCTCAAACAATTTTGGCAACACGTAAATGATCAGGTTCAAAAATCATTCCCGAAAACTGTTGGACTTCAAATTAACAATGTTACGTACGAGTGGTTTTGTCGCGCACGTGCTAAAAAAATTCCCATTAATGGGCCTATTATTAGGGAAAATGCTTTGGAGGTTGCGAAATCTATGGGAGTAAATGAGTTCAAAGCTTCTGTGGGATGGCTAGACAAGTTCAAAACTCGGCATAAAATTTCTTGGAAAACCGTAAGTGGTGAAGGTGGATCTGTTGATACTGGGGTTGTGACAGAGTGGACCGTCAAATTGGAAGATTTATGTCGTGATTTTGAAGCTAAGGATATTTACAACTGTGATGAAACAGGGTTGTTTTTTAAAGCTCTTCCTGAAAAAATAATGAGTCTAAAAAACGAAAAGTGCCAGGGCGGAAAAATTTCTAAGGAATGCTTGACTGTACTATTGTGTACAAATATGCTGGGAGACTTTGAACAACCTCTTGTTATAGGAAACCCATAAAATCCTCGTTGTTTCAAGGGCATAAAGTTGAATATTTTGAATGTTGACTGGAAGTCTAATAAAAAAGCGTGGATGATACGAGATATCATGAGCGAATGGATAAGTCACTTTAACCAAAACATGATTTGTCAAAACAGAAAAATTATTCTTTTCATGGATAATGCTGCATCTCACCTGCACATTGAATTGCATCATTCAAATGAGATCAAGGGATAATAAAAAATTTTAAACTTCACTACAGAAAACGTGTTTTAAGACATCTCATTGCAAACATGAACGATGTAACATGTGCAAGTGACCTTGCAAAGAAAATCAGCATCCCAGATGCAATTCAATGGATTTCCTCTTCAGTAAACGCAATTAGAAAACAAACTGTCGTGAACTGTTTTGTAAAGTCTGGCTTCTCAAACGCAAAAATTGAAGTTGTGAACAGCAATGTGGAGCACCAAGAAGAACAAGAACTTCAACGTCTATTGATAACGTACGATACTTCCGCTACAAGTGACCCTAGCCACAAAGATATAGACTCTAACCTCACTACAGAAGATGGTGCTCTAGATATCAACGACATTATCATCGATATTTTTCAAGAAGTTCCTCATGAGAATGAAGAAATGGAAGGAGATCATTCTGTCCAAGAACATATTAACGACGAACCACCAATGAAAATAGAAGAAGCGCTCATACAAATCAATCGTTTAAAAATGTTTTCCACCGCTGAAGAAGATACTGAAGGACTTTCGATGGTTTCTTCACTCCAAACAAATGTTGAAAACAAAATTATCAGCCGGAAGAAGGTGCAGAAGAAAATAAATGATTACTGTATGTATTTTTCTTAAGATAAAGTCATAATATGCATAGCATAATTGTATGTATATCATTTACAAAAATATTGTGCAAAATCTGTATATAATTTAATTTAATTTTACATTAAACGTTTAACGATTTTTTTTTATCTCTTGTGTATGTAATTGTATATTATTTACAAAAATATTGTTCAAAATCTGTATATATTTTAATTTAATTTTACATTAAATTTAACGATTTTTCTTTCTTTCTTTTTTTTTCCTCCCTCAGACTTCTTGTTAGCGGACACTTCTCTCTAACGGAACATTCTCGTTCCTCATGGCTGTCCGTTTAAGGGAAGTTTCACTGTACATATGCATGTTATTAATTTATTTAATAGATACAATATAATTATTTATTAAATGAATAATAATAACACAATAACTAAAGAATAACAACAACAACAACAACAATAATGACGATAGGAAATCAAAAGTAACAATACAAATATAAAGATATGAAATTAAATGTATTAAAATGTATATAAGAATATAGACTAAATATGTTTCCCACCTCACTATCGTAAGATAACTATCCAGTTGACCTTTCAATTTCTTCAAGCTGTAAGGCTCCTAACTACCCATGGAATTAACTTTTTTCAATAATCAACTTCTTCAATCCAGTTTAAACTCTTCCCCCTCCCAGAGAAAATTTTGCCTTCATTCATTTTACTATCCCCTCTCAGAACCTTACAAGACCACACTCACATCCATATGGCTTTCTGTAACAAACATAATTCATATGTTTCTACATCCCTTTAGCACCACTATATGGGTTGCCCATCTCTAGACCCTTTCTAAAAGCTATATATTTTTTATATGATATCTCCAGACTTGGATAGAGTATTCCAAGTGCGATCTTACAATTGTCTTATATAATGGGATTATGACCTCCCTATCTCTACTAGTTGTTCAATAAATTGTCAATAGGCCACCATGAGCTTTCCAAGACACCCATATCATAACTCCCAGATTCCTTTCTTCCTCTGCTGTTTTTAATTCAATTCCATAAAGTGTATAAGTTAATTTGGGGTTGTCATTCCCCTAGTGTAAGACCTTGCATTTTGCTGCATTAAAACATAGTTGCCACTTTTCTGACCATCCTTGAAGCCTGTTCAAGTCATCCTGAAGGAGTACTGCTTGCAGTGATTATTAACCACTCTCCCAATCTTTACATTGTCTGTAAATTTTAACATCATCACCTCTATTCCCCACCAATGTCATTCATTAAAACAGCAGTGGTCCAAGAACCAGTCCTGGGGGGGGGGGGGACTCCACTTCTGATGTTACACCAATCTGAAGAATATCCATTAGTCACAACCATCTGCCTCCTGCCCTGCAGCCACCCTGTGACTCATCTTAGAATCTTGCCTATGATCCCAACATATTCTAGCTTATATGGTAATCTCTCATGAGGGGATTATATGGTAATCTCTAATACCTTGCCAAAATCCAAATAAATAATCATTCCCTACATCCAGCACATGAGAAACTGTCTCAAAATAGGCAAACAGTTTAGCGAAAAATGATTATGCTTTAACAAAATCATGCCGTGTGTCATTCATAATGTAATTTCTATCCAAATATCCCTGAATTACTACACTTTTAATTACTGCCTACAAGATTTTCTCAAACACTGAAGTCAGACTGACCAGTCTATAGTCACCCACTTCACTCTTAGAACTGCCTTCATCTATGGGTGATAACATCAGCATTTCTCCAGTCTAAAGGAATCTCACCTGAGTCCAATGACACCCTCAAATTTAACCTTAATGGTGTAATGCACTCTCTGCCATCTCTATCACATTGCCTGTTTATTAAAGTCACTTTTCAATTAAAAACATGGTCCTGTTAATATTAAATCAGTTTTCACCTTTGTGTGATTTATAATTCAATCAGGGTTCAACCCCCCCTCAAAAAGACAGTTTACCTGTGTTTTAAGCCACAACTTAGTAAGTAAGCAAGCAAGTAAGCAGCAGCCATTATCAATCCACTGCAGGTGGAAGCCTCCTCAACAATTTATGTTGAGGGAAATGGACCATAATCTGCCCTGGTCCAGTGCGAGTTGGCAGATGGACCGCATTTAGCAGTCAGATGCTTGAACCCCGGTTGACTCAGAGCGTGAGCTACTGCACTTCCACTCATGACCACTTGGCTACAGAGGCCACTTAAAGTGGTCTTAATTCTCACAGGGAAATAAACCTGGTCTTAACACCAATAGTTGACTAGGTATTGCACTGCTTTCAACAAATGGCATGGACTAAAAGTTAATTTGTACATTTTACATTTTATTAGCAGATGGTCTTAGCAACAATTTCCTGACAAAACAGTGATAAAAAAAGTATCCAACATGAGCTTGTCATGTAAGGTTCAGCTTTGAAATTGTAAAACAGCTAATTCCACTTTTATTACAATTGACTATTATAATTTTATAACTAGCTCCATAATATGAAACTGGCACTATAAAGCAGAGCCAGTTTTCAAGGCTTTCCTCAAAACTTGACAATGCCAGAAAAATCAGACCTGGGTATATTAGTTTTTAAAGCCAACTAATTTAAGTTAGCCGACTGCATGAAATGCAAAGTAACAGCATTTAGTTAAAGTTGCTCTGACAAAAAAAAAGCAACTTAAGTTATTTCATGAAAAAAATTAACTTAGCTACTTCCAGTTTTTTTTTTTTTTTTTTTATTTTACATAACCCACATAAATTTCAAGCAAAACCCTCATGTTAGGAGATCTACAAAACATAAATAGTACTATACAATGTACATAATTTGTTTAAAATGGGAAAAGGCTTGCATTTTAAAAACCAAGGTATTATGGTTAATGAATCCTCTTCAAACGAAGTTCCTTTATAATCATCAAATAATATGCTATGGTGCACGCACGAGTTTTGATGTACATAAACTTGTTCCATGCTAAGTGGAGCAGTAGTTAATGGCCACTGGTAGTGTGCACACTGTAAGCATATATATTATGTATGTAGTCATTTTAATATTTAACTATAAAATAATAAAATATTCAGTTCCCCAGTATGTCAAGAAAATTTATAGCAATATGTTTAAAATTAAAATGCAGATTATAAGGACAGAAGTTAGAGAAAACAAACCATGTAGCACAATCAACTTTAAAAACTATTTTAAATCAAGCTGATAAAGTTAAGGATTCTGTGAAAAATTGCAGTGACTTTACCACTTCTAAATTAACATGCACACACATTTAAAGGTCTAGGAAGCTGAAGAAACCACCAAGCCTTTTGTGGCTTCTCACAGATGGCTTGAGAATTTCAAAAAACACAAGAATTCATAGCATTAGATTGAGGGGCAAGGCTCAAGTGCCAACATCCAGGAAGCAGCAGAATTTCCAGCACAACCACAAGTAATCGTGAAGCAAGAAAGATACCTGCTGAATTTGGTATTCAATGTGAACGAGAGCGAGCTATTCTGGAAATGCTTGCCTTCCAAAACTTTCATCTCCCAAAATGAGAAAAGAGCATCCGTGTTTAAAGCAGCCAAGACCAATTAACAATGCTGATGGGTGCAAATGCACCTGGAGGATATGAAGCTAATACCAATGTTTGATTGTCATTTCTAAAGGCCTCAAGCTATGAGGGGATTGTCCAAACCTAATTTGACAGTAATATGGAAATCAAATAGAAAAGCCTGGGTAACAATGTAGTTGTTTACTGACTGGATTGTCAACTATTTTGTCCTAAACAAAATAATTTAAAACCCAAGGCACTTTTGCTATTGGACAATGCTGAAGGCCATCCTTTGACCCTTGGCTCACTTCAAATATGTAATCTTGTCAAAGTAATGTTTCTCTGGCCAAGCACAACTTTGCTGCTACAACCAATGGACCAAGGCATTATAACAGCCTTTAAAACCTACTATCTGGGATGCACTTTTAGTCAATTATCTGAGGCTAATGATAACCAACAACAGTTGATCAAAGATTTCTGGAAAAATTACAAAAATTTAAAGAGGCCTGGGATGACATGACAGATGAATGTTTTAATGTGAAAAGTGTGGCCCAATGTTGTCAAAAAACAGAGTAGAACATGAAATTCCTGCAATTAGCACAGAAGTCAATGTAGCTGGCATTCAGGATTTATTTAATAGATAGGGTGAGACACTAACGAATGAGCAGCTCCAAGCGTTAGCAGAGTAACACTATTCAGAAAATGTTCTCCCAGACAGGATGTTAACAACAGAGATCTCTTTAGTCTAAACTATATTTGTTAGCTAAAGCCTCTGAGTATGAAGGAGTTTACTTATGCATAGGTAATGCACGTCATTTATAATACCAAGGTAGTTTTAATGCATTTTATCCACTGACAATAAGTAACAATAGTCTTCTCCACAGGTGAAGCATTACTTATTCAAGATAGTGCAATACCATGGCAACTCATTGTGAAGGTATTCATAATATCAGTTATAATTAAAACAATGCATTAAAACTACCTTGGTAGTATTTGGAAATATTGGAAGAATGTACCAGAGGTAACAACATTTTTGGTACTTTGACTGGCTACTTAGAAAAATTAGTACTTTCATAGAAGTCATGTATGGGGGTGGCATATGATACAAAAAAGTAAGTGTATGAGCTTATGCAGCATCACCAAAAAAAAAATTCACACAACCATTCCCTCTAAATATTTGTCCAGTTCCTCTTTAAATTTATTTAACCTATCAACTTCACACAACAACAGATGGAAGTTTGTTCCAGCAATTAACCACCCACTGGCTAAAGGCAAATTTCCAAACATCTAGTCTACATCTCTCTTTGCTTAATTTGAATTTATGCCCCCTTAGGTTCATAATCTAAACAAGTGTAAGAATCGCTTCAGAATTCAGCGTGCTCAACCCATTCAAGGCCTTATACACCTCAATCAGATCACTGTACAGGTGCCTAGTCTCCAGCCACTGCAATTGGCAAAACTTAAGCCTCTTTTGGTAAGAGGATCCCTTCATTCCCCTCACCAATCTTGTTGCCCTTCTCTGACAACACTCAAGAAAATCTACATCCTTCTAAAATGAGGCCTCCAGACCTGTACGCAAAGCGTGGCCTGACCATTGCCTTATACAGAGGGACAATCACCTCCTTTTCCCTGCTATCAAAATTCCTATATATCATTGACAAAACCCCATTACCTGCCCTGGCAGCCTGTCTGCATTGCTCAGAAAACTTCATATCGGACTGCACAATTACTCCCAGTTCTTTTTAATTTTCTACCACCTTAAGTGTAGTACTACACAGCTGGTACATTTCTCTGGGGTTACTTCTACCCATACGCAGTACTTTGCATTTTTCAATGTTAAACTTCAGTTGCCACTTCTCAGCCCATCTGCCCAAATTTTCTAGATCCTGTTGCAGTAGCACACTACCATTACTGTCATTAACAACCCTGCCAACCTTTGTATCATCTGCAAACTTCAACACTAAGCCTGATATACCTTCATCAATATCATTGATAAATAAACAAAACAAAACAACAGTGGACCCAACACTGAACCCTGTGGGACTCCACTAATAACATTAGTCCACGAAGAGCAGCACCCATTGATTACCACCCTCTGTCTTCTCCCACTCAACCATCCTTTTATCCATTGTAGCGACTTACCCTTAATACCATTCTGTTCCAATTTGTACAGTAGTCTTCCGTATGCAACAGTGTCAAAAGTTTTCCTGAAATCCAAGTATATATCAAAATTATTTTTTGCATCCAGTAACCACATCATAATATCCTATCAAAGTTTTTCTTAACAAACCCATGCTGTATCTGAATTATTACTGCAGTCTTGTCTATATGATCCTGCAATGCATCTTTAACCAGTGACTCCATTATTTTACCTGGAACAGAAGTTAAACTAACTGGTCTGTAATTACTTGTGTCACCCTTCAATCCATCTTTGTGAATTGGGGATACATTTGCACATCTGCAGAGTCCGTGGGAACCTCCCCTGAGGCCAAGGATGCTCTCATAATTATGGCCAAGGGTTTGCTTACTTCCTTTGCCGCCTCCTTTAATATAACTGGATAGATCCCATCCACCTCAGGTGCCGTTCTTATTTTTAACTTCAACAATTTTCCTCCACTTTGCTCTCAGTTATTACAAAATCATTAAGAACCCTGCTACAATTTCATAACCTTCTGGCATTTTCAAACCTTAATAACTCCTCATGTGCGAATGTAGATGCAAAATACTCATTCAGTTTATTTGTTATCTGAGCAGGATCATCAACAGTCGAACCACTGATATCAAGTGGACCAATCAGATTCATCCCCTTCCTTTTAGAGTTTATATAAGTAAAGAAATCCTTGCTGTTTTTCTTAGCATCCTTTGCCAAAGATTTCTCGTAATCTGCTTTCGCCTGTCTAGCCTCCTTTGTGACTTGGTTACAGACTAGCTTATATCTGCCATAGGCTTTTGTGTCACCCGATAATTTATATGCATCCCATGCATTTTTCTTCTCTGTCACGAGTCTCATTAGTTCATTTGATAACCATTTAGGCCTAAACCTTGAACAATATTTCTTAACCCATTAACAGCCATTGTCCCATTTATGGGACGCAACTTTTAATGAAAATAAAAATAATGGAAATGCAGAAAACTGGATTACAGGCAGCACAGTAGTTTGAAACTGATCTATAATCACGGTGTTTATTGTCAGATGGTGCTGAAATACAAAAGGTTAGGACAGAAAGCATTTACAAGTTTGTCGTTTTCAAGCATGTGTGTGTGTCATAAGAATGATAAGTGTATAAAAGTTTCTCTGTTTTTTCAAACACTATAGGGACTCTAGAAATATATTATAGGATAGTTGCTTTTTGTGATTCAACTAAAAGGGTAAGCCACCTACACTATTATTTATTGTAAATTTGTTATTTATGTTGATGTCCCATTTTTAGGACATTGGCTGAAAATAACATCAGCAAGCACGTGGATGTTTCTCGAATCAATACGAAATGTTAGTGGTTTACCTTTGTAAAAATATTATATAACAAAGCCATGAGCGGTGGAAAGTACACTGTCAGAAAATATCTAACTACAAAAGAGATAGAGGAAATGTTTGCGGATTCTGCATTTTGAGAAAACATGGATAACGATGATGTTCCAATCATTCCTCCAGATCCTGATGAGCTAACTGACACAGAGAATTTTGAAGAAAATAATCTTAAAGGAGAAGAAGTGGAAGATGTTGCAGGTACCTTTGAGTTATTTACACCTATAAATGACGAATCTGAATTGAGCAGTGATGACGACGCACTGTCTCTAAAAAAACGTAAGCTGTGTAAAGTGACGAACCATCTTCCGCGTAATGAAGATACATCAGGAAGCTTTTCAAGACTATCAGAATCTCGCAATAAATACAAAAAATCAATTTCTCAAACAGTTGCAAAAACAAGTCACATAAAAAGAAAAACACCAGAGTGGACAAAGAATCAAATACAGTACACTGAGACGAACAGTTTATCCCAAAATAATTTTGAAAATGTTACATCTCTGTTATACAGTAAAACAGCAGTTGAAATTTTTGAAGAGTTTTTCTCTCAAGGCATTATTGATCATATAGTAGAGCAAAGCACATTGTATGCACAACAAAAAAATGACCCAAATTTTTCGCTTAGTGCCGATGAATTGAGAAGTTTTATTGTGGTTCTATTGTTTAGTGGTTATCACAAACTTCCTGAAGAGGACATGTATTGGGAACAAGCCCCAGATGCTGATATATCTTTAGTATACAATGCGATGCCAAGAAGACGATTCAAAGAAATAAAAAAATATCTCCATTTAGTGGACAATTCACGCCTTGATATAAATGACAAAATGTTCAAAGTACGACCATATTTTGATATGCTAAAGCAAAACTTTTTAAAATTTGGCGTGATTCACGCCCATTTATCAATAAATGAAATGATGATTCGATATTATGGATGACATTCTGCAAAAATGTTTATGCGCGGAAAACCAATCGAATTTGGTTACAAACTCTGGTGTTTATGTAGTTCAAGTGGTTATTTATATAATTTTGAAACATATTGTGGCAAAAGTAAGAAAATGGAGGGATCGTTGAGAGTTCGAGTTATTACAAACCTAATTTCATCAATACCTGCTGACCAATATGAAAAACATGAACTGTTTTTCGACAATTTCTTCACCAGCCATGAAATAATGTGCCACCTTAGAGAGCTGAGAATGAAAGCAACCGGAACAGTCCGAGAAAACCGAACACAAAAGTGTCCTTTGATTGCTAGCAAGCAAATGGAAAAAGAGAAGGTTCGGGGCTATTTTGATTATAGATTCGACCAATCAAATGAAGTACTTGTGCTAAAATGGAATGATAATAAACCGGTTTCACTTGCCACTAATTACAGTTGCATTGAGCCATTAGGACAAACTAGACGTTACTCCCGTAAAGACAGAAAGCAAATTCAAATTCAAATTCCTATACCAAAGGTCATACAAGAATATAATTCACATATGGGTGGAGTGGGCATGTTAGATAAGCAAGTTTCACTTTATAGAATCAGAATCCGTTCAAAAAAATGGTGGTGGCCATTATTCACACAACTGCTAGATATATGATTTGTCAACACTTGGAGATTGTATCAAATTACAAATTCTCAAGAAAATGTATCGCTTTTGGATGTATGCAGGAAAGTAGTGTTGGCCTACCTTTCTAAAACAACTTCTGCTTCAAAAAGGCTGGATCCACAAAAGTCTAAACTTCTAGGTGGACGAGTGAGCTTGGATGTGAGGTTTGATGGCAATGGACATTTCGTAGTTCCAATAACGACACAACGAAGATGTGCTTTATGTGGTAAAAAAACAGACTTTGTAACAAATGTGATGTACCCCTACATGACATGTTTTGTTCCCTTTCAGACAAAATGACTTTTTTATTATTATATGTTTGATACATAATTAGTGTAAAACACCATTGTTTGATTTTGAATAATTTTTTTTTTTCTTTGTCTAATTTCCTAAATATTTCTTATTCTCAGCCAACGTCCCAAAAATGGGACGTACTTTTTTTCTGTAACCAGGGAGTTTTTTGAATAAAATTTTTTTACAATGTCTTCATTTGAATGCTTTTAGCTGATATTAAGTGAGAAAATGGCATTTTTCTTTTAAATTCAATTATGGCTGGTAATGGGTTAATAGGTATGAAACTTTTAGTAGCTTCCACAATTAATTCCTTGCATGCTTCCCACTTAGAATTTGCTGTTGTCATCAGTTGATCCCACTGTATAGAATTTAAAAACTCTCTGAGACCACTGTACTCACCTTTATGGAAGCAAAAACCCTTTCCTTTACCCCTTATATACCAATGATGCTCCATAAATGTTAGGGTTCAATCAGAGATTTTATTTCATTTGTACAGAAAGAAAACTTGAATGCAATGTTTATACAGTGCTTTCTGCAAAAGAGGCTGTTGTTGGAAGAACACTAGGCAGCAAGTTGAAAGCACTGTTAGATTTAGATATATCAAGACCAATTAAGACCACAAAAACCAGCCTCTTTAATCAGCTTTGTAGTGCCATGGATGCTAACCATGAATGTTTAATTTTGCATACAGAAGTAAAATGGCTGTCAAGGGAAAAGGTATTGTTTCGCTTCAATGAACTAAAATACGAAATGAAAGTTTTCTTTCAATCAGATGAAAAGAACAATTTTTATGAAACCTAAATGCAGCCACTACACGACTTATGTAAGGGTTGCGTTCCGCAGGACTCTATGTAAGTCGCAATTTCCCTAAATGCTTATGCAGCACTCGCAAATTTGATTGAAGCAAAAAAGAAATGTTCGGCAAACATGTAAATAGAATTATTTATTCAATTTTTTTATCTCATGCGAAAGAAAAATTACAAAAGTGTATGAAATTACAAAATGAGAGAGAGGAGACACTCATAATGCAGTAAGTTTTACCTTTTGAGCATTGTTGCAAGAATTAACTCTCCAGCTCAAAAGCATGCCGCTGCAGAAGTTGAGGGCTGTGGAGATTTAGAAGGATTTTTTCCCAACACATCACAAAATTTCTCTGCAGCTGCAGAATCAGCACTGGTGACTTCACTGCATACTTTAATGTTCTGGAAAGAAACCAGCGTGATGCTTGAACCTATTAAACCACCCGTTGCAAACTTGGCTTGGGTTCGCTGTACTTATCCTTAATTTCTTCATAAATATGTCTTGCTTTTGCTTGAATGCCCATTGGACTCAGGGGCACTTGCTTCTGAATCTGATTTTCCATCCATATTATTAATAGCTTTTCCACCTTCGATATAGCCCTTGAATGCTGTTTTGTGATCGCTGTTAACCTTAAATGCATTGATCCTTTAACATGTTCTTTTATACGTGCACTGACCTTTAAAACAGCATTCACTGTTGAAGCAGCAAGACTTAATTCCATGCAATAGATGACAAACTTTGTCCTGCTTTGTAATTCTTAATTAATCATCTTCATTTCTAAATCAATTTTGTTTCATTTCCTAGCACTGCCAGCACTTGCACTTTCTGTTGGTCCCTTTCCCTTCACCATTGTAATAAGTAAATAGGAAGGAAGAGAAGATTCTGCAAATTTATTTATATTTTTTTATGATTAAGATTTCAGTGAAAGGAACTCATTTTACCATAATACTGTAACGTAAAAACCCACAGAATTCCATTTATCGTTATTACCGCAAATGCAATGAGATCGAGTTTACTCCCTGTTTATAATAGATTGTGATAACAGAAAAACACAATAAACTGGAAAATGCAAACTGTTTTTATTGTTTTATGGTAGTGATCCCTAGACATGTGTTTTAGTAAAATATCACAAAGGCATTCCAAAAATTGTTTCTTATAATGGAACATATGGTAAAGATGCAAGTGTAGTGCAATTTCCATTATAAAAATGACCTTTTAGAGAGATAAATAGCTTAGTTATAGTGAACATTTCAACTTGAACGAATTACCAAAAAAAAAAAAAAACGTGTTATTAGGTTCAACATTGCTTCATTGATTACGAGAAAGCCTTCGACAGAATACAATGACTCAATCCTGGAAAAAATAGGAATAGAAGAAAACATATGAAACTTAATAAAAACATTGTACAAAGACCAGAAAGCCATAGTATATATTGACAACACGGAAACAGACCCAACAAAAATAGAAAAAGGAGTTCAACAAGGCTGCGTACTTTCACCAGCCCTATTTAACATCTATGTGGAGGAAATGATAGCAGAAGCCCCTGAAAATAGCAATTTAGGAGTGACCATAAATGGCAAACAAATAAAAACAATAAAATTTGCAGATGATCAAGCAACTGTAGCAACCAGAAGGAGGGGGCCTGATCGAGATGTTACAGTTGATCAACCACACAGCCGAGGCTTATGATATGATAATTAATATGAAGTGTTTAGGTGAAGTGTTTTATATGAAGTAAATATGAGGTGTATAAGGCCTTGAATGGATTGAGCAAGCTAAATGTTGATGGGATTCTTCCTCTTGCTCAGACTAAGAACCTGAGGTGGCACAGTTTCAAATTGAGGAAAGGTAGTTGTAGAATAGATGTGCAGAATGCCTTTAGCCAGTGGTTAGTTGATTTGTGGAACAGGCTTCCATCTTTTGTTGTGGAAGCTAATAGCCTAAATAAATTTAAGGCTGAGCTGGACAAGCATTCGAAACAAATGGAGGGGTGAAATGGGAGGTTTTTTTTTGGCTGATGCTGCAAAAGCTTGCTTTCTTGCATCGTATGCCTCTACTAATGCTAATGAATAAAACAAAGTGCACGACATTCTCAAAGGACCCTAAAACTATGAACATCAAAATAGGAAACAATAATATTGAACAAGTAGCAAAATTTAAATATTTAGGACAAATGCTGATGCAAGATGGACCGATGAAATAAAAGCACGAATTAGGCAAGCTTTCAGGGAAAAACAAAAAAATTCTGACAAAGTATTTGAATGAGCATATAAGGAAAAGAATTCTAAAATCCTGTTTGGAACATGGCCCTATATGCATCTGAAACCTGGACAATAAACAAACGACACGGACAGAGAATTGAAGCATTCGAGATGTGGTGCTGGAGAAAATACAAGAAAATAAGCTGGACCAAAAAAATAGAGACCAATGAAGCAATCTTAGAAGAACTAGGAGAAAAACGAAAAATGATAAACCTTACCATTTCACTCTGTCTGAACCACCCTCTTCTTTGCTCCTTGATTAGGTTTATTAAAGGAAAGATTAATGGAACTAGACCCAGAGGGCAACAGAGAAACAATTTCATAATGCAATTGCAAAGGGATACAACAACAAGATCATACCAGGACTTGAACAAGCTGGCAGTCAACAGACAGATGTGGAAAAAAGTCATCAGTGCTACCAACCAGTCGTAGAGACTGAAGGAACCCATGATGATTACGATATCTCCATTTATTCCTACAGGATGCAAAATACGTTTCCACGATTTTTTTAAGTTTGCACTGGCTGGGAAAAACTTACATAAAGTCGAATTTCCGTAAGTCGAGTATTATGTAAGCCAGGAGGTGGCTGTAATGAGCTTTGGTGTGTGAGATTAGCTTATCTAGCAAAACTATTCATTGTGACTTTGCTTGTATGCAAGGACACAATGATAAATCCTTACTTCAACAAAGCTACTAGCATTTAAGAAAAACCAATGATTTGGTTGAAGAGAGCAAGAAGAAAATACTTTCTATCATTAAGTATAGAGAGTTTTGATTGGGTATGAAATCCTTTTTTTTTTTTCGTCTCATTAAGCTTACAGTTCACAGTGATTGAAGAAGAACAATTAGCATTAATTTCATGTGATCAACAGGCCTCTGTAGCCGAGTGGTCAGGAGTGGGAGTGCAGTAGCACATGCTCTTTGAGTAGACCGGAGTTCAAGCCCGTGACTACTAAATAAGATTAACATTTGTATTGATTGATTTATTGTAAACTCCACTGACCTGGTGGTCGTGCCGGAGTATAAACAAGAACATTAAATACGGTTGGTCTGCCAACTCACACTGGACCAGCGTGGCAGATCATGGTCCATTTCCCTCAGCATGAATTGTTGAGGAGGCTTCCATCCTGCAGTGGGTTGATAATGGCTGTACTTTACCTTTTTTTTTCATGTGATCAAAGTCTTAAAACATACTAAAGTTGCCCTAGATGCGTTCTGGATTTCAATCAAAGATGAGTATTCTGAAATTTTAAATCATGCCTTGAGAATTTTATTGTAGTTCTCCATACTTATTGTTGTGAACTGAGTTCAACATTAACAAACATTAAATCCAATAAAATGAAAACACTGAGCATTGAAGATGACATGAGTAAGTTTATCTGTAAATATACCCTATCATACAGAAAATTGCTCAAAAGCATCAAACTTAGTGTCTTATTAAAATATTTCAGTGAAAACTTCCAATTTGTATATTTGGCAACTACATAAAAAATCTTTAGCATGAGCTTTATTAAAATATATTGGCTCTTCCTTGATTGAATATATAGTATGTTTTTTAGTTGTAACCACCACAATTAAATTTGAAAAAGTGTAACACAAAATTCATATTATTTTTCAAGTGCGCCACAAGCCCAAAAAGTTATTAAGCAAGAGTTAAGCTATTTATCAATACAAACTTGATTTTTAACAGACTAAGAGTAGAAAGCTTTCTTCTTGTTCAAATGGTAGTAGAGCCATCTGGTCTCTAGCCAAATCTATTGGTAGCAATTACCATTAAAAGAAAAGTAGGATAATCATTTTTTTTTTTTTAATTTTAATTCTTATAAACAATACTGGCCATTCTTTCATTCATTTAATGCCTCCAGAAAGACAGAATAAAAATCCTGAACAATCTTGAGGGCAAAAAGTTGGACAGATAGCATTTCTCCACTTTTTTCTTAAAACCTATGTTCCAGAGTTAACTCCCATTTTGCACTGCCTTTTTTCATGTATTTTAAGAAAGAAAAATAAGCTCCAGTGGAGCTTTTTTTTCCTTATACACAGCCAGTTCCCAAAAATGGTGACAAATTCCTTCCTTCTTTGTTCTATAGCAGTTACTTCTACTTTTTCCAAAATAATATAGGAATTCACCAACCACTAACTTTCAGACTACCTTGAAATATTCATCTGATTAATAACTGCCAATATGGATTTTGTCAGTATCAATTCACTGGTGATGTGTTACTTATCTTTGGAAAAATTTGATGGAAAAGTTCAGTGAAACTCAAACAGTCACTACTGACATTTTCTAGGCTTTTGATCATGTTGATTGGGCATTAAGGCCTTTTAAAATTCTCAACTAATGAAAGTTTGCCCAAAGTACAGCTCTTTCTATACAATTCTTTTCCACTGGTATATTAATGATCTTCTTTCACTGATTGATTGGAAATCCTAATGAGAAGTTTTGCTGATGACCTAACCAACGCAGTATTAGTTTGAGCAACCTTGCTCTGCACAAACAGCTTTAACTTCTAAAATATACACCACTTAGTCCATAAATGCCAATCTCCAAAAAAAGAAATTCCTTATTGGGGAAAAGAAAACTTAGTTAATTTTAATCCCTCTAAAATTCAGACCTGGTTATTTCTTGCAAAAAAGTGTGGGGATTATGCTGAGTTTTAATATCTCTTGATATATGCATATCACAAACATTGATTCCTCTGCATCAAAAATACCGGATTTTTTTTGCTCTCAACATTTCTCTTTTCCTAAACAGCTAAAAACTAAAATCAACCAAAGAGAGCATAGTCTGGTTAACTGATGATCCACCTCTTACAAATTCTCTCCACTGTCTACCATACAGATAACCAGTTTCTGCCACATGCCTTTTCTGTAGATATTTTCACAGGCATTGTTCTTATGAACTAGCATCTACAGTATAAATTTGTTTTCTTCTACAACACTGAACATATGTCTGAACTAATAAACATCCATTTACTCTCCCACTGCAAACTCGAAGAACTAACTTTTCCACTTCCTCCCTTCTACTTCTGTATTTTATTCCAAAGTACAGATGTTTTTTTGTAGAATGATGCTTTGGCATTATATACTCTGAGCTTGTAAAATATTTATTAAACTTAAATTACAGCTACAATCATATTTGTACCAGATAATTTTCCTTGTCTGTATTGATATAATGCTACAGCTTCACTAGAGATTCTATCTGGGCTGATGGATGGTTGTCCTGAATTGAACCATAAAAATAATGACTTTATAATTTGAGAGTTGTTTTGTGGTGAGAAATTTCTGATTTAGGTTATCTGTCATTTTTTAGAGGCCCTTTTCAAAACATTGAGAGCATATGCATACATTTAACATATTTTTCAACATACAGACAAGCTCTCAAAGAATTTCAATTATTTGCTAAATAGTTAAACAGAGTTCCTCAGTTTTGATTTTAATTTTTAAGATTATTTAAAAAAAAAAAAAAAACTCCATTAATTTTTAGTTTCTCAGTGATCATAAAAGAGCCTTTTCAAATTTCTTGCAAAATAGCATTTAGTTAGCATCTAAATAAATTTCATAAATTTGAAGTGCTGGTCAAGTTATCAAATACAGACAATTGTGGGGATATCAAAGAGATATAAAGGATGCAGAATTTGAATATGGGGAGTACAATGTACACAGAAAGGACAAGAGGGGAGGAAAGAGTTGTGCTTAGTTAAGGAGCACATAAAATCTAAGGCAGTGGCATCCAGTTGACATGGGTGGCCAGCGCAATTTTGAGTCAGTTTGGTGTGACATAAGAACTCTGAAAAGAAAATGAGAGTAGCAGTGTATTATAGGCTGAATGACTGGTATGAGTACAACAAACAACTGTACAGAGAAAAAGAGTAGGCCAATAAATCAGAATGTCATATAATGTGGGATTTTAACTTTCAAGATACTGATTGGAATAGTGGTTTGGTCACTCACATACTAGCACTTTTGTGGATTTGTTGGATGACCATTTTCTTCAGCAGCAAGTTAGAGAGTCAATAAGAGAGCAATACAATTGATTTGATTATCAGTAGTGATTCTTCATGCATTAAGAATCTGCAGATAAAAGAACCACCAGGTGACAGTGATCATAGTTTATTGATGTGGGATTTACTTAAAGATGTAACTACTATCAAGCATAAAGGAAAGGGTTTTTACTTTTGTAAAGGAGACTACAGTGGTCTCAGACAGTTTAAATTTTATTCAGTGGAACCAACTAATGATATTACCAATGACAAATTCTAAATTCAGGGAAATCGTCATAGAAGCTATTATGGTAATCATACCAACTAAGATATAATGTTCAAGGCCTAAATGGATGTCACAAACTATTGACATGTGTGGCAGAAAGAAAAATGCATGGGATGCACATAAATTATCAGGTGATAGGGAAGCCTATAGTCTGCAATCTGGTTAAGCAAGCCATGGCAGATTACAAGAAGTCTCTAACTAAGAATGCCCAGAAAAGCAGCAAAGACTTTCTTACTTATATTAACAGTAGAAGGAAGAGGCTGAATCACATTGGTCCATTTCATGTAAATTGTTTAACTGCTGATGATCCTACTCAGGCTCCTGACAGGATGAATAGGTATTTTGCATCTACATTCACACATAATAAATTCTTTAGGGAGGGGGATGCCAGAAATTTATCAAATGCTAACAGGGAGTTGATGATATTGTGATAACTGTGAAGAAAGTAGAAGACAAATTGTTGAAGTTAGGCATAAAGAAAGACACCTGGGGTGGATGGAATCTATCCAATTATATTAAGGGAGGCAGCATAGGAGTTAAGCAAACCCCCTTAGCTGTAATTATTAGAGCATATTTAGCTCCCAGTGGACTGGAGATGTGCAAATGAATCCCCATTTAACAAAGAGGGATCAAAGGACACCATAAGTAATTACAGAACTGTTAGCTTAACATCTGTTCCAGGGAATGATAGAGTCACTGGTTAAAGAAGTAATGTAGAACAATCTAGTGAGAACAGTTATATTTCAGTCACAGCATGGGTTTATTAAGGGAAGATCTTGTCTGACCAATTTGACTGGATACCATAATGCAGTGAGAAAGGAACTATATGCAAAAAATAATTCTGATATTATATACTTGGATTTCAGGAAAGCTTTGGATACTTTTGCACATAAAAGACTGCTGTACAAATTGGAGCAGTGTGGCACTAAGGGAATGTTAATGCTATGAATAAAGGGATGGTTAAGGGCAGAAGACAGAGTGGTTATCAATGGACACTACTCTTCATACACTAATGTTATTAGTGGAGTCACACAGGGATTAGTGATGGATGCATTATTATTTTCTGTATTTATTAAAGATATTGATGAGGGTATATCAGGCTTAATAACTAAGTATGTAGTTGATACAAAGGTTGGAAGGATGGTTAATGACAGTAATGAAGGTATGCTGCTGCAAAAATATCTAAACAAATTAGGCTGATGGGCTGCAAAATGGCAGTTCAAGTTTAACATTGATAAAATCAAGGTACTGCATACAGGTAGCAATAATCTCAGATTAACATACCAACTATTGTACTACATGCTGGGGTGTGGAAAATTAAAAAGACTTGGGAGTAATTGTGCAATCATATATGAAGTTCTCTGAGCAGTGCAGACAGGCTGCCAAGGCCAGCCCATGGGGTTTGTTAATGATATACAGGAATTTTGCTAGCAGAGACAACAATGATTATCCCACTGTATAAAGCAATGTTAGGCTGTATATTGAGTACTGCATACAGGTCTGGAGGCCTCATTTTAGGAAGTATGTAGATCTGCTCGAACAGGTGCAATGAGATTTGTGAAAAGACCAAAAGGGTGGTCTTACCAAAACCGGTTTCAGTTCTACAAATAGCAGCATCAGAATTTGCAGAACTTGAGACTAGGTTTTGGTTGGTTGATTTAGTTTTTAATGGCGCATTGGCAGCTAAGGCCATAATGCACCAAGTCAACTTGAGACTAGGCACCTGCATGGTGATCTGATTGGATCAAGGTTTTTAAGGCTTGGAATGGATTGAGCAAGCTGAATGCTGAAGGCGTTCTTCCATTTGTTCATATTACACATACAAGGTAGCATAAATTCAAATAATCTTGTTTTTAATCTCTTCAATTTTTTAATCTAAAATTGTTTTTAAAATCTTCATTTTCTGAAGAGGAAAAAAAAAAAAAAAACAGTGATTACCCATTTCTAGAAAAATAGATAAAGTAAAACATAAAATTTTATAGAATATATAGTTCAATGAAACAGAAGTTCATCCTAACTACAATGTCCTAACTACTGAAAACTTTAAAATAAAAAACTTTATTTTAAACTTTAAAATAAAAATTTACTACATTTTTATTTTAAAAGTGTTTTAATAAATGATTACTGCTGTTGAAAATTTCAGGGAATTAGTAAAGCAACTTTTTCCCCACTTAAAATATTTACAATACAGGAAATTCAAGCTAATTCATTAAAAAAAAATTTTTTTTTCATCAGTTTTTCATTTAGACCTTTTGCTAAAGGGAAAAATCATAAAAAACAGCATAGCTATTCCAGTTTGAACTAAATGTAAAATCCATTACTATTACAAAATTTTGTTACTTAGTTTCTTGGAGAAAAAATAATAAAATAAATAGAGTTAAATTAAAACTTAGAAAAATGATAACTTCTAAGTTCACTTTCAACTTTATAACTCATTACTACCATATACATATACGCTACAATAGATGCTATTTTAAAATCTTTCAAATTTCCAAATTTCATGATGAACTCAAAATATTAAATGACTACATACCACAGAATTGAAGAATGCTCACTTTAAAATATGAGAGTTAAAAGGCATATCTTTGAAAGCAGACAAATTACAGAAATGGGGCTAGATTCATTTTTGAACAGTATTTCCTCTACAACAACCACCATATCTGTTCATCCCATCTAATAATGTCTAATTCTTCTTTAAATTTATTCAAACATCCCACTTTCACAACACCAGGTTCTTTCCAGAGATCAATCCCTCTCTGGCTGAAAGCAAATTTTCACACATTTTTCCTGCAGCCATTTTTTTTTTTTAACTTAAACCATTTAAAGCCTTCACTTAAACACTTCAATTAGGTCTCCTTGCAAGGGGACCTAATTAGTTTCCAGCCACTGCAATTTGCACAACCAAAATCTTTTGTGCTAGGAGTACCCCTTCATGTTCCTGACCAATCTAGTTACTCTTCTATGCACTGCTCCACAAGATCAGCATATTTCTTAAAATGAGGCTGCCAGGCCTCTGTGTAGGTGGTGTGTTATTCTTGGATTACTGCTGCCATTATGCAGTACCTTGCATTTCCCAGTGCTAAACCTTAACTGCCACTTTGCACCCATCTGCCTAATTTATCTTGGTCTTGCTACAGTAGTATGTCATGATTCCTGTTATTAACTACCAAACCAACCAACCATTGTATTACCTGCAAACTTAGAAAATAAGCTTGATAGGTCTTCATCAATATCATTAATAAATGCCGCAAACAATAAGGAACTCAGCCTTGAACTCTGAGGAACTGCACTAATAACATTAGTTCAAGAAGAGCAGAGCCATTTTATAATTACCCCTCTGTTTCTGCCACTCAACCATCCCTTTATCTACAGCAATAACTTCCCTTAATGCCACACTTCCCCAATATGTAGGCTCTTTGGCATGTATATTGATTGAAAGTCTACTCACTGGGCACCCTTCTGCTGATTTCATCAAATTCAGCAGCTGTAAATGTCTTTCTTTAAGTATGGGCTTCAAAGTTGTACACAGTCTTCAAATGCAATCTCACCATTGCCTGATACAGCAGAATTATTACCTCCCTATCTTTAAAAACAAATGTCCTATAAATCATCAATAGGAAACCATGGACCCTATTTGCTATCTGTCTGTACTGCACGGGGAACATAATATCAGTATGGATAGTAACACACAAATCTTTCTTCCCTCCTTTACCATATTTAATTTGAATGAATAAATCACTTTGAGGTCACTAATTCCTAAGTGCAAAACTTTGCATTTCAACATGTTCCACTTTATACAACAACCTCTCATGCTGTACAGAATTACATGCTTTGCTATCGAATAAGAGCAGTGTTTTGTGTGGAATGGTGTTAAAAGCATTTCCAAAATCAAAATATACAATGGTGAAGTTACTGTTTGCATCTAGTTCCTCTGCTTCTGTATTATAATAGCTATTCAGAGTGGTCTGTTTGTTTGTTTGTTTATTTGGTTTTTAGGAGCATTAGCAACTAAGGCCATATTGCTCCGAGGATATGCGGTGGTCATTCCCTGACCTTTCCGCATCCTCCATATTTGGTAGTCAGAGGCTCGAACACCGGTCTAATCAAGAAGCATGTACTATGCACTGCTCTCCTGCCCACCTGGCTACAAATGTGGCTGATCAGAGTGGTCAGGCATGATCACATCCCTCTTAACAAACCCATGCTGTGATGTCTATATAATTCCATTCCTGTTAACACAATCCTTTTATGCTTCTTTAACTACAGGCTCCATTATTTTCCCTGGAACAGAAGTTAAGCTATTTGTCTGTACAGTCAGTCCTCGTATAGCACGATAGTTGTTCCTAGAAACCCTTGTGTAATGCAAAATCATGCAATATAAACAACAGGCCCTATGGGAAAAACAGGGTTAGGTGCCGACCACCCAAGATTGAACACACATTTGTAACCAAAACATTACCAAACACAATAAATAATCGTGATAAAATACGTAAGTATTTTATTACGACTATTACATAATAAAATATTGCTAATGCTTTTGCTTCTATCGTAAGCAAACTTGTTTTTTGTTTGATTTTCTGTCCAAACAGATGACAGCCGTTCCATCTCTTCCAATTCTTTGTGTCTTAATCTAATGGATTTTAATTACACTTTGAGTTGTTCCTGCTAGGAAAGTTGTTTTTATTTTCTCTGCATTCTTTGTAATTCTCGGCATTGTCTCATTTAGGTCTGTAGCACATGGTCTTTCATTTTGCTCAAAGCGTTTCACAATTTCATATTTTTTCTCTATTGACAGAGGCAGATTGGCCATAAGCCTTACCAGAGAAACCCCGGTGGGCCAGAGGCCGGTGTGATTTTGGCCATAAACCACAGTATGAGGCCACTATAAATTTTCTCGGGTAAGAATTTTTGACCCAGTCCGCCTCTGTTTATCGATATTGCTTTTCTTTTTCTCTCTTTGAATCTGCAGTGTCTTCACCAGGATGTTTCCTTTTCACACCTTGTAAGTATTTTACTCATTTTTTAAAGCACAATTACAAAATGAGGAGGCACGCTTGATACACATAAACAAAGCTGTGTGCGTGTAGCAACTGAAAAAAAAACACCGTAAAGGCAGAGATACACTATTAACACCTCACATTTTACTAAAGCACACTTCTAGGGGTTACTACCATAAAACAATAAAAACACTTTCCAGTTGCCTTTCTGCTAGTGGAATCTATTATAAACTGGTAGTAAACTCGATCTAATTGCATCTGCGATTATACCGATAGCTGGAATTGTGTTGAATTTTACGTTATTATGGTGAAATGTGTTTCCCCTTCACTAATATAAAAAACAAATACATTTTCAGAATCTTCTCTTCATTCCTATCGTGTTGCGTTCGGTTGGGGTGATTCTGCGTTCGACTACACAAAGGCGAATCGTGCATAAGCGAATTCGGTTCGTGTTATATAAGATATCGTTCCCCTATTTATAAATCGTGTATGATCGAATTCGTGTAGTGTGAACACGTGTTATACGAGGTGACTGTATAGTCATTTGCTTTACTCATCAATGTCATTTGGCCTAAAACACACTCCTGCTCTCATTTTTGTTTTTCTGAGTGCTTAAGTCAGAATCAACTAACTCACCATTGCACTAGTCACCCATGGTGTATTGTCTTAGATTTTGTGTACTTCTTAAGCAAGAACATTACTCCACCCCTATCTAATTCTTGACTATTCCTGTACATGTTATACTCACCATATTTCCGATATCCCTATTATGACTGCAATTGTTGACTTAACAAGTACTTCAAATTCACTATAATCAAATGCTGTACCTGTACAGTATTTGATCTTGCTTTTAGCAACCTTAATACAACCTATGTATTTGATTGTCCCATGATTACCCACAACAGGTGTGGTAATCTAACACCACGTTTTTTAGGCTTTTGTATGTCCCAATAGACAGTGCAAGAATAATTTTCACCTCAGTCTACAGGTGCTTAAATAGCATCATCAAATATTTTTGCACTCTTTCCATTTAAGAGTATTCCATCCCTATAAAAATAGTTTCTCCTCTTAACAAGCACAGATCATGCTGAGAAAAATTTTACTCCACGAGCCATCCACAGTCTCTCTCATGGATTGAATCGATTGACAAGACTCTCGTCATGTACTCCCTCCTAATGTGTCTGGGCAGAATTACAGAAACTTTCAAACTCCCAACTTTATCTCAGTATTGCCCTATACTTGCAATTCCTCAGACCTCCTATTCTTAATATCATTGGTACTAATGTGTTCAACAATATCAACTTTTGTGCTCTTAAAAGATGATATCTGCACTACAATTTCATCATCTTTAGAATCTGACGGACATACCCCAGTCCTATTCCACTTGTTCTTTTTACATAATATATTTTTCCTGTTTCCCTGACAACAGAGTTGCCAACAACTGCTACCTCTTGACAACAAAAAGAAATCCGCAGTTACAGAATGTTGCTTGAGCAGAGGTTCAAGTGTTGAGCAGAGGTTCAAGTGTTATTCATTCAAGAGCATCAACCCTGTTCCTAAAGACCTTATATAAGCCGTATCATGTTTGGCTAAAGATAGTTTTGCAAACAGATAATAAGTATAATACATTAAAAAACCCTGATTAGTAAGAGAACTGTCATCGGCAGTTCTCCCTTGAACAAAAGCATTCTGATTGCTGTCAGAACTTCGCTTTGTTGCCCTAGTCTGAGGCATGATTCTAATCTAAAGCTATAAATATTGCACAAAACCAAGAGACATGAGTACATATAATAGTACAATATGAGTATAGTATAAACTATATCTCAGGGGTGGCCAACAAGTCGATCGCGATCTACCAGTCGATCACTGCTTTAATTTCAGTCAATGGCGACGAATTTTAAATATATATAAAAAACAGATCAGTCAAAATCTAAATGTTATTATTATTATGCGTCCCACTGCATATGGTTATTACAAATCCATTGAGCTACGTGACTACTCTTGTCACCATGCAGCTGTTAGGCTTGTCTAGTGAAAATTCGTGCAGTTACTTTGTGGAGAGCATAGTGTGCGAATTCATATTTAGCTTACTTAATATTAATAACTGGACAGTAATTATACACTAATTTAATACCCTTTGATTTAAAACGAATACTATGAAAAAGAGTAAAACGTATCATTTTCATCAAGAGTGGGAACTAGAATACTTTTTTGTATTGATAAAAGAAAAATGTTGTTTGATTTGCAATGCTTTTGTGGCTATACCCAAAAAAGGAAATTTAGAAAGGCATTCAACGCACCCCACGGTAAATACCAATCGAATATTCCATCTAAATTTTAATTTTTTTTTTTTTTTTTTATGTGAACCCCAAACACAAGAGGTATTAGAACCTATAGTACTTAGTACCGTGCTTGGGTTGGAGGTTGAGAAGACGAAAGAAGATATTTGTTGACATTGGACTAGAACTTCTGTAGATTGTAATTTTCAGGAAATATGTAAGAAGGTTGTTCCAGAAAACGGCAGTTGAATGAATAAATGAGGAAGATGAAAAGTTGGTTCTGTGGGTTTGAAGTTGGACAGTAAATGGATGTTGGCTGGTGGCGGCACGTGTTCGGACTGTTTTCAAAGAGAGAGCGGGAATTATAGAAACCAATTCAGAAGAACAGTGCCCATGGAAGTATCTTTATAAGAGGCATGCAACAGAAATAGTGCGTCTATGAGAAAGCGAGTGGAGAGACTCTGTTAGAGATGAATCATTAATAACCTAACTGCCCTCTTCTGAATGGAATCAAGAAGCTTGAGAGGTTTTAGGGGCACCACCCGAGATGTGGGAACAATATTCCATGGCAGGGCGGATTTGCGATTTATACAGAGTGAGCAGCTGTTTGGAAGAAAAGTAATGCCGAGAGCGAAAGAGAAAACCAAGTTTTTTAGATGCAGAGGAAGCAATATTTCTAATGTGCTTGTGCCAAGAGAGATTAGAAGTCAGGGTAATCCCCAAAAGAGATATATCATTTTGCCTACAAATCGGAGTGTCACTAAAGATAAGCATAGAAGCAGAAGAATCCTTTTTAGCATTAGCATTAGCATTAGTAGAGGCATTTGATGCAAGAAAGCAAGCTTATGCAGCATCAGCCAAAAAAAAAAAAAAAAAGTAACATAAATAAATAAAAATAACCACTTCCACTTCACCCCTCTGTTCGTTCGAAATACCTGTCCAGCTGAGCCTTAAACTTATTTAGGCTATCAACTTCCACGACAAGGGATGGAAGTCTGTTCCACCCACCAACCACCCGCTGGCTAAAGGCAAATTTCCGCACATCTATCCTACATCTGTCTTTCCTCAATTTGAATTTATGCCCTCTCAGGTGATTTTTCTGAGCTAGAGGAAGAATCCCATCAGCATTGAGCATGCTCAAACCATTCAAGGCTTTGTACACCTCTATCAGATCACCCCGCTGGTGCCTAGTTTCCAGACACTGTAATTTGCAAAACTTAAGCCTTTCTTCGTAAGAGAACCCCTTTGTCCCATTCACCAATCTAGTTGCCCTTCTCTGTACTCGTTCCAGCAGCTCTACATCCTTCCTGAAATGAGGCCTCCAGGCCTGTATACAGTACTCTAGGTGTGGCCTGACCATTGCCTTATACAAGGGAATAATCACCTCCTTATCCCTGCTAGAAAAATTCCTATATATCATTGACAATACACCATGAGCTACTCTTGCAGCTCGTCTGCACTGCTCAGAGAACTTCATATCTGCCTGCACCACCACCCCCAGGTCCCTTTCATTCTCTACCACTGTCAGTGTAGTACCACAGAGTTGATACGTTGCTCTGGGGTTGCTGTTTCCCATATGTAGTACTTTACATTTGTCAATGTTAAACTTCATTTGCCACCTCGAAGCCCATCTGCTCAACCTTTCCAAATCCTGTTGCAGCAGCATAGTGTCAGTAGTGTCCTTGACAACCCTGCCAACCTTCGTATCGTCTGCAAACTTGGACATTAAGCCTGATATACCATCATCAATATCATTTATAAATACAGAAAACAATAAAGGCCCCAATACTGAACCCTGAGGGACTCCACTAATAACATTAGTCCACGATGAGCAGTGTCCATTGATTACCACTCTCTGTCTTCTCCCCCTCAACCACCCCTTTATCCATAGCAGCAACTTGCCTCCAATGCCACACTGCTCCAATTTGTGCAGCAGTCTTCCATGTGCAGCAGTATCAAAAGCCTTTCTAAGATCCAAGTATATAATATCAAAGTTATTCCCTGCATCCAGTTCTTTTGTGACTGCATCATAGTATCCAATCAAATTGGTCAGGCAAGACTTCCCCTTAACAAAACCATGCTGTGTCCTAGCTATAACTGAAGTCTTGTCTAGATGATCCTGCAGTGCTTCTTTCACCAGTGCCTCCATTAATTTTCCGGGAACAGAAGTTAAACTCACAGGTCTATAATTACTTGTGTCAGCCTTTGATCCCCCTTTGTGAATTGGGGTCACATTTGCACATCTCCAGTCAATGGGTACCTCCCCTGAGTCCAAGGAAGCTCTCATAATTATGGCTAAGGGTTTGCTTACCTCCTTTGCTGTCTCCTTTAATATAACTGGATAGATCCCATCCACCCCAGGTGCCTTTCTTATGTTTATCTTCAACAATTTCTCCTCCACTTTGCTCTCAGTTATTACAAGATTCTCTAGCTTACTGCTAGAGTTGAATACACCTCTGGCATTCCCCTCGCTGAATAACTCCTCATGTGTGAATGTCGATGCAAAATATTCATTTAGTTTGTTAGCTACCCGAGCAGGGTCATCAACAGTTGACCCATCGATCTCAAGTGGACCAATCTGATTCATCCCCTTCCTTCTAGAGTTTACATAAGTAAAGAACTCTTTGCTGTTTTTCTTCGCATCCCTTGCCAAGGATCTCTCGTAATCTGCCTTCGCCTGCCTAACCTCCTTTGTAACTTGGTTACAGATCAACTTGTATCTATCATAGGCGTCCGTGTCACGTGTTAATTTGTATGTATCCCATGCATTTTTCTTCTCTGCCATATGCCTCATTAGTTCATCTGACAACCATTTAGGCCTAAACCTTGAACAATATTTCTTAGTTGGTATGTAAAGCCTAGTAGCTTCCACGATAAGTTCTTTGAATGCTTCCCATTTTGAATTTGCTGTTGGCAATATCATCAGTTGATCCCACTGTATAGAATTTAAATACTGTCTCAGTCCATTGTAGTCGCCTTTACGAAAGCAATACCCCTTCCCTTTACCCCTAATGGTAGTTACCTCTTTGAGTAACTCCCACTTCAGCACACTGTGATCACTGCCACCAAGTGGTTCATTTATCTGCAGATTCTTAATGCATGAAGAATCACTACTGATAATCAAATCAAGAGTATTACTCCCTCTAGTTGCCTCCCGAACATGCTGATGTAGAAAACAATCATCCAATAAATCCACAAAAGCCTTGCTACTGTGTGAGTGACCAGCCCCCAAATTCCAGTCAATATCTGGGAAATTAAAATCCCCCATTATAAGACTCTCTGATTTACTGGCCCACTCTATTTCTCCGAACAGTTTCTTATTATACTCATCAGAGTCATTAGGCCTATAGCACACTCCTACTCTCAATTTTGATCTCCCAATGCTTATGTCACACCAAACTGACTCGACACTGCACTGTCCAGCGATGTCGACTGGCTTCACTTCCTTGGATTTTATGTGTTTTTTAACTAATAGCATAACCCCTCCTCCCTTCCTATCCTGTCTATCCTTTCTGTAGACATTGTACTCCCCAAATTCCAGTTCTGCATTTCTTATATCTGTGTGACACCACGTCTCTGAAATCCCCACAATATCTGCCTTTGATGTTTTGAGCAATACCTCAAATTCATCAAATTTATTTACTAAACTCCTAGCATTGGTGTACACACAAGTATACATGCACCTGTTCTTTTTCTTAGCTACCCTAACACAACCCATGTGTTTACTTGTACCCCAATGATTCCCAGCAGTCTCTGAAATATCCTGCATCTTATTTTCCAGGCTGCGGCTCATTCCAATAGAAGCAGTGCAAGAAACACTTTCACCTCTGCCAGTGGCTACTGTTAATCTATTAGTCCTTGTATCCCCCCAATCTAGCAGTTTTCCGACCCACCTAACATTGCCTCGATAGCATCAGCAAACATTCTTGCACCCCTTCTATTTAAGTGTATCCCATCCCTGTAGAAGCAGTCTCTCCTGTTAACAAGTACAGACCAGGCTGAAAAAAATTCTACCCCTTGAGCCCTGCACAATCTTTCCAGGGCCGAATTGATTGACAGGGCTCTCATCATATACTCCCTCCTATCGTGTCTGGGCAGAATTGCAGACACTTTCAATTTCAACCCTAATTCACGGCTTTTTTTCATCAGTGACCTGTACTTGTCAAGTAATTCCGCCGGTCTCCTACTCTTAATGTCATTAGTGCCAACGTGTACAACTATATCACCTTTTGTGCCCTTAAAAGATGATATCCGCTCTACAACGTCATCAACTTTTGCCCCTGGCAGACATACCCTGGTCCTATTCCACCTATCCTTTTTACAAAGCATGTTACCCATTTCCCTGACAATAGAGTCACCAACAACTACTAGTTCCTTTGGGACCAGCGCATTCTGCCTTGGGGGTTGCCGCTGTGTTCCGCGATGACCAAGTGCAAGCTCTGGCATTGGTGTGGGCAGCTGAGAGCTTGATGGGCCCCTCACTTGTAATCCTTCGAGGGCATCCACCCTATCCTTCAAGCTCTCATATAGGCCCATAACAACGCTGAGTTGTCGCCTTATCTCCTTACACTCCTTGCATCGCACACACACAAAGACATCCCCCATGGCAGTATCATGTCCCATACTTGACTGCTCCGCAAACATCAAGCAAATAGTGCATCTTACAAGGCTGTGATTCAGAGGACAACTGCCCCCCTCAGTTCTCCCCTGGGCCACAGCATTCCCATTAGCTTGGGCCCTTTGCTTTGCTGCTCTGGTTTGAAGAGATATAAGACATATAAGACATATAAGAGATATAAGTTTTTGCGAGATATAAGACAAGACTGAGTTTTAGAAGGGTTGAAATCAACTAAGTTGTCTTTGCCCCACTGGAGAATTACCTGAAGATCGGCATTTAAGGAATTGGTAGCAGATTTTCGGGAAGTTGAAGCTGATTGAGCAGGACAAGGTTTCTCAAAATGGAAAGTTGAATGCAATGTGCTATCATCGCCAAAACTATGGATAGGATTTCCGGTCAATGGAAGAAGGTTATTGATATACAAGAGGAAAAGAGGGGGGGGGAAAGAACTGAACCTTGGGGGACACCGGCATTAGTGGAGAAGTTAGAAGACAGAGAACCATCTACCATCAGCCTCAGTGAGCGATCAGAGAAAACTGGATAACTAATTATTAAAAACAGTTGGCAAACCATAAGATGGAAGCTTGTTTAGAAGACCTTTATGCCAAAAAATCGATCAAAAGCCTTCGAGATGTCAAGAGCAACTACTTGTGTTTCACCGAACCTTTCCATTGAATTAGTCCATAAATGGGTAACATAAGCCAGAATATCACCAGTGGATCGAAACTGAAGGAATCCATACTGGCGATCGTTGATCAGACGGCAGGTTTCTAGGTAGTTTAAGAGTTGGCGGTTAATTGAGTTCTCCATTACTTTAGAAAGAGTAGAAGTAATTGCAATGGGACGATAATTGGATGGGAGGGATTTGTCACCCTTTTTAGGAACTGGCTGGTTATGAGCAAATTTCCAAGCAGAAGGAAAAACACCTTTGGAATAAGAAAGTGAAAAAAGGCGGCAAAAAATAGGAGTAAGTTCAGGAGCACAGGTTTTGAGAACATTTGGAGAAATACCATCGGGACCTGCAGCTTTCTTAGCATCAAGATTCGTAAAAATCCTTCTGACATCCTTTTGACGGAAGACCACAAGGGGCATTGAATAGAGCGTGTTGGGAATGGTGGGAGATGTTTTACCAAGATCATTAATACATGAGCTGGAAGAAAAATGGGATGCTAGCAGGTCAGCTTTATCCTTGGCTGAAGTGACAACAGAACCATCTGGTTTGGACAGAGGTGAGAGCAGAGATGGGCAAAAGTTACGTCCAATAGCTTTGGCAAGAGACCAGAATGCTCGGCTACCATTAGGGCAAGAAGCAAGTTTTCTACTCTTAGCCTGTTCAAACTCTAGTTTGGACTGATTAATAACTGCTTTACAATTGTTGCGAGCTTTGGTGTAAGCAGAAAATGAAACTGAAGAATTAGAAACAAGCCAATTACGATATGCAACATTCTACTCTTGGACAGCCTTAACACATTTATTGGAAAACCAAGGTTTAGATAAAGGATGAGATTTTAAAGTGGAGTGTGGGATAAAGGATTCCATTCCTGCAAGAATAATTTCACTGACACGATCTGAGCAAACGTTGACATCAGAAGTTTTGAAACAGTAATCCGACCATGAAAAAGAAGAAAAGAAATCTTGCAGGTCATCCCATTTTGCATTCTTGTAATGCCAAACAACACGAGGTTGGGAATAGCCATGAGATAAAGGTTCTATTGGAGAAGAGACAATCACCAAGTTGTGATCTGAAGTGCCTAAAGGACCTCTCACTTCGAAGGGTTGTTTGTGAGAAAAAGATCAAGCGTATTGGCTGTATGATTAGGATTGTCCGGTATTCTTGTAGGTAAATGAACAATCTGTGCAAGGTTATTAGTAGTTGCAAAACCCTCAGCATCTCAACCTGCAGGATCAGTGTGACTAGAAAACGGAAGCCAGCTGGAGTTGTGAACATTAAAATCACTAAGGAAAATTACCTCACTGTTAGGAAATTTGGACTGTAGAAAGTCAAGTTGCAAAGAGCGGAAGTCAAAGAGCTCCAAGTGATTAGTGGAGTTTGGAGAACGGTAGAGACAACAGATGAATTTGACACAATGAGGTAGAGAGATTTTAAGCCAGAGAAGATCAAAGAGAGGAGATTCCAAATTGCCAAGTCTCTGACAGGGAATATCAGAACGGACATATGCACAAGTACCACCTTTGAGGCGAAAGGAAGGAATCATACAGCGAATAATTTGGGCATCTGAGTTGAGCAGTAGTTGAATCAACCGATAACTGAGATTCTATCAGAAAAAGTACATGGGGTTTCTCCGACTGCAAGTGGAAATGGACATCGTTGAGATTAGAATTGACGTATATTTGTGAAATGAATTAGGAAGTCCTTGGGAGGTTTAGATCTTTTCGCAGATAAGCTTGCTCTATTAGTTTGACAATTCCTGGTGTATTCAATAGTAAGAAAAAGTGGGTGGGACATGCTGTATGAAGTAATGACATTTTTGGATATGGCGTACATGTGGTAAGAATATACCCAGATCCTTGACATAACGTGGCCTCGACAATGCTCCCCGCATACACACTACTCGGACTCCCTCCAGTCACTATCTGGCAGAGTAGAGGTAGCAAGATTATACACTAGCTGATCCGGAAGCCTCCTAGAGAGTTACCAATAGGTTCGGTCCGGTGTACTAACTAGCGGCCAGCCTGCAAACACCGTTTTAGAGCTGTACCCTCGAAATATAAGGAATATTGGATCTCGCCACGACGTTCATCATAACCTGAAAAGTCATCAATCATACTGCATGATGGAAGAGATAGGGAAGGGTTGACTGGAACTTAGCTCTAGAGACTAAACATGGGTTCCACCACTTTAAGCCTCCAATGAGCAAAGTGGTGGTATTTCACCGGTTGACCTTAGAAAAAATAAATTAAAAGAACTTAAATCCAGATTATTTGCACAACAATTTCTTCATGACACCAAATTTACAATCTAAAGCAGTAACTTTAGGCATCATTTATAGTGAGTCATCTTCTTGGTTTTCGATGTTTCTGCCACTAGAGAAGAACTGCTGGGTATGGTTTCGTTAAAAGAAAACACTAGAGGCTTTGATATATTTAATGCATTCAAAAATTTTATTGAAAAAATTAAATTACCACTATTTAAGCTCGTATCAATAACAACAGATGGAGTTAAAGCTATTACAGGGCATTTTAACGGATTCATCGCATTTGTGCCAAAAAGATGATGAATTCTCAGATTTTTTGGGTTACCACTGTATCATCCACCAACAAGTGTTAGCTAGCAAAAGATTAAATACTAAGTGTTGCAGACATAGCTTTCAAAATTGTGAATTCCATCAGAGGACAATCTCTTCAAAGGAGACTTTTCAAAATGCAACTCGATGAAAATGAACCAGATCTGATATTACACACAGATGTGAGGTGGCTGAGTTGGAGTAAATTTCTACAGAGATTTCAAAATTTGCTTAATGTAATTAAAATTTGCTTAATATAATTAATGTAATTACTCCCTCCTATCGTGTCTGCCCAGACACGATAGGAGGGAGTATATGATGAGAGCCTTGTCGATCAATTCGGCCCTGGAAAGATTGTGCAAGGCTCAAGGGGTAGAATTTTTTTCAGCCTGGACTGTACTTGTTAACAGGAGAGATTGCTTCTACAGGGATGGGATACACTTAAATAGAAAGGGTGCAAGAATATTTGCTGATGCTATCGAGGCAGTGTTAGGTGGGTCGGAAAACTGCTAGCTTGGGGGGAGACAAAGACCAATAGATTGACAGTAGCCACTGGCAGAGGTGAAAGAGATTCTTGCACTGCTTCTATTAGAATGAGCATCAGCCTGAAAAACAAGATGCATGGTATTTCAGAGACTACTGGGAGCCATTGCGGTACAAATAAACACATGGGTTGTGTTAGGGTAGCTAAGAATAGAAACAGGTGCAGGTATACTTGCGTGTACACCAATGCTAGGAGTTTAGTAAATAAATTTGATGAATTAGAGGTATTGCTCAAAACATCAAAGGCAGATATTGTTGGGATATCAGAGACGTGGTGTCACACAGATATAAGGGATGCAGAACTGCAATTTGGGGAGTACAACGTCTACAGAAAGGATAGACAGGATAGGAAGGGGGGAGGGGTTATGCTATTAGTTAAGAAACACATAAAAACCAAGGAAGTGAAGCCAGTCGACATCGCTGGACAGTGCAGTGTTGAGTCAGTTTGGTGTGACATAAGCATTGGGAGATCAAAATTGAGAGTAGGAGTGTGCTATAGGCCTAATGACTCTGATGAGTATAATAAGGAACTGTACAGGGAAATAGAGTGGGCCAGTAAATCAGAGAGTCTTATAATGGGAGATTTTAATTTCCCAGATATTGACTGGAATTTGGGGGCTGGTTACTCACACACTAGCAGGGCTTTTGTGGATTTATTGGATGATTGTTTTCTACATCAGCATGTTCGGGAGGCAACTAGAGGAAGTAATACTCTTGATTTGATTATCAGTAGTGATTCTTCATGCATTAAGAATCTGCAGATAAATGAACCACTAGGTGGCAGTGATCACAGTGTGCTGAAGTGGGATTTACTCAAAGAGGTAACTACCATTAGGGGTAAAGGGAAGGGTTATTGCTTCTGTAAAGGCGACTACGATGGACTGAGACAGTATTTAAATTCTATACAGTGGGACCAACTGATGATGTTACCAACAGCAAATTCAAAATGGGAAGCATTCAAAGAACTTATTTTGGAAGCTACTAGGCTTTACATACCAACTAAGAAATATTGTTCAAGGTTTAGGCCAAAATGGATGTCAGATGAACTAATGAGGCATATGGCAGAGAAGAAAAATGCATGGGATACTTACAAATTAACACATGACACAGAAGCCTATGATACATACAAGTTGATATGCAACCAAGTTACAAAGGAGGTTAGGCAGGCGAAGGCAGATTACGAGAAATCCTTGGCAAGGGATGCAAAGAAAAACAGCAAAGAGTTCTTTACTTATGTAAACTCTAGAAGGAAGGGGATGAATCAGATTGGTTCACTTGATATTGATGGGTCAACTGTTGATGATCCTGCTCAGGTAGCTAACAAACTAAATGAATATTTTGCATCGACATTCACACATGAGGAGTTATTCAGCAAGGGGAATGCCAGAGGTGTATTCAACTCTAGCAGTAAGCTACAGAATCTTGAAATAACTGAGAGTAAAGTGGAGGAGAAACTGTTGAAGATAAACACAAGAAAGGCACCCGGGGTGGATGGGATCTATCCAGTTATATTAAAGGAGGCAGCAAAGGAAGTAAGCAAACCCTTAGCCATAATTATGACAGCTTCCTTGGACTCAGGGGAGGTACCCATAGACTGGAAATGTGCAAATGTGACCCCAATTCACAAAGGAGGATCAAAGGCTGACACAAGTAATTATAGACCTGTGAGCTTAACTTCTGTTCCAGGAAAATTAATGGAGGCACTGGTTAAAGAAGCACTGCAGGATCATTTAGAGAAGACTTCAGTTATAGCTCAGACACAGCATGGTTTTGTTAAGGGGAAGTCTTGCCTGACCAACTTGATTGGATACTATGATGCAGTCACAAAAGAACTGGATGTAGGGAATAACTTTGATATTATATACTTGGATCTTAGAAAGGCTTTTGATACTGTTGCACATGGAAGACTGCTACACAAATTGGAGCAGTGTGACATTGGAGGCAAATTGCTGCTATGGATAAAGGGGTGGTTGAGGGGGAGAAGACAGAGAGTGGTAATCAATGGACACTGCTCATTGTGGACTAATGTTATTTGTGGAATCCCTCAGGGCTCAGTGTTGGGTCCATTATTGTTTTCTGTATTTATAAATGATATTGATGATGGTATATCAAGTTTAATGTCCAAGTTTGCAGATGATACAAAGGTTGGCAGGGTTGTCAAGGACACTACTGACACTATGCTGCTGCAACAGGATCTGGAAAGGTTGAGCAGATGGGCTGAGAGGTGGCAAATGAAGTTTAACATTGACAAATGTAAAGTACTACACATGGGAAACAGCAACCCCAGAGCAACGTATCAACTCTGTGGTACTACACTGACAGTGGTAGAGAATGAAAGGGACTTGGGGGTGGTTGTGCAGGCAGATATGAAGTTCTCTGAGCAGTGCAGATGGGCTGCAAGAGTAGCTCATGGAGTATTGTCAATGATATACAGGAATTTTTCCAGCAGGGATAAGGAGGTGATTATTCCATTGTATAAGGCAATGGTCAGGCCACACCTAGAGTACTGTATACAGGTCTGGAGGCCTCATTTCAAGAAGGATGTAGAGCTGCTGGAACGAGTACAGAGAAGGGCAACAAGATTAGTGAATGGAACAAAGGGGTGCTCTTACGAAGAAAGGCTTAAGTTTTGCAAATTACAGTGTCTGGAGACTAGGCACCAGCGAGGTGATCTGATAGAGGTGTATAAAGCCTTAAATGGTTTAAGCATGCTCAATGCTGATGGGATTCTTCCTCTAGCTCAGAAAAATCACCTGAGAGGGCATAAATTCAAATTGAGGAAAGACAGATGTAGGATAGACGTGCGGAAATTTGCCTTTAGCCAGCGGGTGGTTGGTTGGTGGAACAGACTTCCATCCCTTGTGGTGGAGGTTGATAGCCTAAATAAGTTTAAGGCTCAGCTGGACACGTATTTTGAACGAACAGAGGGGTGAAGTGGAAGTGGGTTTTTTTTTTTTTGGCTGATGCTGCATAAGCTTGCTTTCTTGCATCAAATGCCTCTACTAATGCTAATGCTAATGCTAAAAGATGTTGATCAAAGGGGAGATGATTATCAGAAGCTACAAGATATGGAGTGGTTGTGTAATCTGGCTTTTTTTGGAAGATTTTACCAGTAAATTAAGTGATCTGAATTTGGAATTACAAGGAAAAAATAAAAATGTGGATGACATGATTAGTAGTATTTCTGTATATAAATATCAATTTTTGGCAATGGCTAAAGATCTCAAAGAAAAAAAATTCGATCATTTTGCAAATATGCAAGATAATTTGCAAAAATATCCTGATTTTGAATTTAATAGTGAGAAATATATTTCTGAAATTGAGAAAGTTGTGGATGATTTTGAAACCAGATTCAGTGATTTTAAAACAATTAAAGTAATTGTTAAATATATTTCTTATCCATTTAATGTGACTTAGATACAAAACAAATTGCAGAAAAAAAAAAAAAAGAAAAAGGACCACTGAGATTTTTCCCATGGAGAAAATATTACTTGAAATAAAATTTATTGCATTGTGAAACAATGTCTTCCTAAAAGCTAGATCATCAGAAAAAAGACTTTTGAAAATATGTTTGAGTACATTTGAGAAAAGTACTCAAATGTAAAAAAAATTCAGTGAACTTTTAAATTCCTGTTTTGGTTCCACATATATATGTGAATCGGTCTTTTTGTATTTGAAATGAATAAAGAAGAAGAATTGCTCTACTCTTACAGACTTGCATGCAGATGATTCTTTACATAAGGTTGGCCTTATCATAATATATCCCCGATTTTGAAAGCTTGGCAGATGACACGAAGACAAACTTCACATAAATTAAAAATTTAAATAAGTATTAATTTAAAATAAGAATTCTAAATTGTATTTAATTTTAAAATTTATAAACAACATTTTTCAATATCTGTTGATTAACTTTTCTAACCACGCGCAATGAAATTCTTGAGATGGTAGATCACGGCACATTTTGAAGGAAAAAAGTAGATTGCATCACAAAATAAGTTGGCCACCACTGCTATATCTGAATTTTCCAACAGCATTACATACTATGCTATTTTAAGTTATGTTATGTACTGTGTGATACACTTACGTCATGAAATCACATTTGTATTGCTATATATTTATAATTTATGGAATTGATAAATCATTTCTAATATAAGTATACTTCTATGGAATTATATAGAAGACTACTAAATCATGTATTTAACAATACTAAAAGTATAGTTTTTTTTGGCGAAGGTAAAGAAAGCCAACACAAGAATGACGAGAAACATCGGATAACTTACGCAGAAAATTAGTTTCCCGATACAGGATTCTAACGATGCTCGCTTGGTAAACAGACGGTGGGTGTTATTGGTCTGGAGCAAAGTCGAGAATCATATATTGATTGACAGGTAGGTATGGCAATCGATGTGCTGATTAGTGTGCGAACACAACACACAATAACATCGGTTTAGAAGCACTAATGGTAACTTGCCCTAATGAACACTTTTCATAATGGTGAAATAAGGTCAGGTTACCTCCACTTGAATCCCATGGGAGCTTAAACCCCTCTCGAAATGGAGGGGGTAACTAACCTTTTTTCTTTAGAATCATGGGTGGACTAGCGCATAAATTGTTTATTAACAAAATATTCATTTTTTATTACTGTACTTTTATTTTTAAGATCAGGTTACGAAATATAACGAAAAATAAAGAAACCTTTTCCTTTTTTCGTAACCAAACCGAAATCAGCAGTATAGTAAAAACACTCATGAACTCCAAAAATCTGTTTTTAATAATAAGAAAAAAACATAATGAAGAACATAGAAATGAACAGAACGAAACTTTTATTATTTTATTTTCATCAAAAAATCAACCGACATTTTATTTTCCTTAAAAATTTCTTCCATCTTTAAAAGATTCATCGCTACTATTACCTGTTTACCGTTCATCACAAAACTATTATGCACCATTCTTTACTCATAAATACACATTATAATGCCAACTAATGACTACACAGTAGCTTGTTGTCTGTCGTGCCCACCACCAATCATATCATCGTTTGCTATGCCTACCCATCAATCAATATATCTTTCTCGATTTCGGCTCCAGACCGATAACACCTACTGTCTCTGTTTACTGAGCAAGCAGTGCTAGAGTCTGGTGTCGGGAAACTAATTTTCCACATAAATTATCTGACGTTTCTTGTTGTTCTCATGTTGGCTTTCTTTACATTAGCCTTTTTTTTTTTTTTTTTTTTGTGTCCATGGTGGATAATTTATATCTCTGTTCTAATTTTTTGTAGCTCTTTGTAATGCCACAATTTTTTTTTTTTTTGCTTCCAAAGCTCTAAAACAGCATGGTCATTCAACTTTATATCTGCTTGGGGGGGGGGGGGTGCTAGTCTGCTAGTTAGCTGAAGTGCATTGAAGTGTTGTATATAAAACTCCTCTTTAAGAACTGTTGTTTCCTGACAGGTAATTGTGTTGAGCTGCACAGTGTCAGATAGCACCACTGAAGAATGCTGTTTTCAGTTTAGTTTTGGTTTACATATTGTTTATGTACATTTTTTGTCTAAGTGACTGATTTTAGTTCACCATGTAAGTAGTTTCAAATAAAAAAAAAAAAAAAAAAAAACAGCCCCAAAGAGATTGTGTGAGTCAGCAAGTGCTACAAATATGAAGTAGAAAAAGCTTTCAGAAAAAAATTTTGTTGGAAACTAAATTGGATATTCTAAAAAGACTGGATTCAGATAAGTGTAGGATTTACACTATATTTAGTGATTTTGGGCAATTTTAAAATCAACAGTATCACAAATTGTTTTGTAAATATAGTATACGTGTCAGATTCCACAATTTTAAGGTAAGATCTCTTAAATTTCATTGAAAAAAAAAAAAAAAACATATATATATATATATATATGTTTTTTTGTATTTATGTTTTATTTATGCATTTATGTTTTATTGCATAAAGTGTATATTTAAAGCTTTAAATGCTGTTACATTTAATATTGTTATACAGAGAAATACTGCCTAAAAATTAGCCAAAAACACTGTTAACAGCAACCAGTTAAATTTAATTAGTCTTTAATTATATTCTATGAATAAATCAACCCCACTTAACATGGTTTCACTTAGCACTCTTTGTTACGGCATCAATTAAGAGTTTAATGCTTGTACTCAAATTTTAGCTGCTTATATGACGGCCTCCGTAGCCGAGTGGTCAGGAGCGGGAGTGCAATAGCACACGCTCTTTGAGTAGACCGGAGTTCAAGCCCCTGACTGCTAAATACGGTCGATCTGCCAACCTGCATTGGACCACCGTGGCAGATTATGGTCCATTTCCCTCAGCATGAATTGTTGAGAAGTCTTCCATCCTGCAGTGGGAGTGGGTTGGTAATGGCTGCAGTTTACCTTTTTTTACTACAGCTTCAAATAGAGATGTGAGGGCAAACAAATGATACGTGTGCCACAAGTCGCGCACATAGGAAAATAAACAGCAGTTTACTTTTATTTGAAGACAATTTTTTTTTATGAACTCTTAGCCATATCTAGCAGTAAAAATCGTAAAAGTAACTGCATGCAGAAACAAAGTTCTCATTAAAAACTTAAGTATTGTTACCTTTTTTATAATTTAAATAAAGGCATTGCTAATTCAGATTTTACTCTCCCCCCCACCCCCACTGCAAAAAAATTCTTTGATATCACTGAAATAGAGGGTTTAGATTCAAATTTGGTATTCAGGTAAATAATACTATAGACTGTAAGAATAAAATATATTCATATATATATATAAACACTCATAAAAATTAAATTAATAACATACGTCACTACATGGAATATCTACTGATCAAATGTTTAATACCTCATAGGATGATTGCATATGAATATTTTAGGTAATTTTTTTTTTTCATCTGGCCATTGATTGTAAGGTAGATAATAACAGCCACAATAATTATTTTGAAAAATAATTTAATAGAAGTGCTCACAACGGCCAATACTCACTCAAATTTAAGTGGGTATGACTTCCAACAGAGGTTTCAGATTAAATTTGATATTCTGGCCAATAATACTACAAAGAGGACAAAAACAAAATACAATATTTACAAACATCGTAGTTTTTGGAAAACAACATATCAAAACTCTTGCAGTTAACTTTCACAGAAACAACCTTTCTTTCCCAGCAATGATATATCCAGAATAATAAAATTCCTGCACTAAGTGTAGGTAAACTTCTTGTATCAGTCTTTCCTGATCAGCAATTTGGAAAAGAAAAAATTTCCTTCTCTCTAAAAAGCAATTTTACCTATATTGCCATGTATTCTGAAATTCAAATTTGTATTATCAACAAGTAGCTTCTGTCTTCTCAGCCTTCAACCTATTCACAGTACCAAGTACAGCTACTCCCCGCCTTACGGAAATTCGACTTTACGTAAGTTTTTGCTGGCCGGTGAAAACTTAAAAAAAATTGTGGAAACATATTTTGCATCCTGTAGGAATAAATGGAGGTATCGTGAAAATATCGTAATGTGAACCCAATAACACTGTTTTTTTTTTTTTTTTGGTAATTCATTCCAAGACCTCAGAAGTTGAAATTTTTGCTATATAATTAAGCTATTTATCTCTCTAAAAGGTCATTTTTATAATGAAAATTGCACTACAATTTCATCGTTATCATATGTTCTGTTAAAAGAATCAATTTTGGATGCCTTTTGTGATTTTTTTTTTTTTTAAACTCATATCTGGTGGGTCAAGACCATAAAACAATTTGCACTTTCCAGTTTATTGGGCTTTTAGCAGAATCTATTATAAACGGGTAGTAAACTCAATCTTATTGCATTTGCGATATAATACCGATAAATGGAATTCTGTGGGTTTTTACATTATAGTATTATGGTGAAATGAGTTCCCCTTCACTGAAATCTTCACTTCATTCCTATTTACTTATTACAACAGTGAAGGGAAAGGGACCAATAAAAAGGGCAAGCGTTGGCAGTGCTAGGAAATTAAACAAAATTGATTTAGAAATGAAGATTAATTAAGAATTACAAAGCAGGACAAAGTTTGTCATCTATTGCACGGAATTAGGTCTCGCTGCTTGAACAGTGAATACTATTTTAAGGGACAATGCGTGTATAAAGAACATGTTAAAGGAACACGTCAAAGGATCAACAGTGATCACAAAATAGCATTTAGGTGCCATATTGAAAACGGAAAAGCTATTAATAATATGGATGGAAAATCAGATTCAGAAGCAAGTGCCTCTGAGTCCAATGGCCAATCAAGCAAAGCAAGAAGTATTTATGAACATATTACAGATAAATATGGCGAACCCCAAGCCAAGTTCGTGGCAAGCAACGGGTGGTTTAATAGGTTCAAGCATTGCGCTGGTTTCCAAAACATTGAAGCGTGCGGTGAAGTCGCCAGTGCCGATTCTGCAGCTGCAGAGAAATTTTGTGATGTGTTGGAAAAAAAACTCTTTAAATTTCCACAACCTTCAACCTCTGCAGTGGCATAGTTATCAGCTGGAGATGTTGATTCTGGCAATGATGCTCAAAAGATAAAACTTGCTGAATTATGCCTGTCTCCTCTCTCTTTTTGTAATTTTATAATTTTGAAATTTTTGTAATTTTGTACTCTTTTGTAATTTTTACCGTGCAGGAGATAAAAAAATTTAATTAAAAATTCTATTTACATGCTCGTCGACGATTTCTTTTTTGCTTCAATCAAATTTGCAAGTGCTGCATACGCATTTAGGGAAATCCCAACTTATGTAGAGTTCCACGGAACACAACCCTTACATAAGTCGGGGAGTGGCTGTACAAAAGGTATTGGAACTTAGTGCCAATACCTTTTGTGTTTGAGGTTTTCATTAAAAAAAGAGCTATCCACATTATCCCTCAACTATTCTATCATTTGGCACGTTTCCATAATACATGGTTATTATTAGTCTTTAAATACATTTCTTGTATGCACAAGCAAACTGATTCATGCTTATGTTGTTGAAGGTTTTTAATGTTTGTTGTTTGTTTTTTTAGGAGCATTAGCAACTAAGGCCATATTGCTCAGGGATATGCGGTGGTCATTCCCTGACCTTTCTGCATCTTCAGTATTTGGTGGCGGCGAGCTCGAACCCCGGTCTAATCAGAAGCGTGTGCTACGCACTGCTGCTCCTTCCCACCTGGCTATGGAGGCGCCAGAAGGTTCTTAATGTCTTCAAGGCCTTGTCTAAATACATCGAAGTTCCAGTGAAGAAATTTAACCGTTATTTAAATTTTTTAAAACCTACATACACTCTACATCCAAGAAGATGGAAGTTTAGTTTTTTTTTTTTTTTTTTTTTTGGAGTCAGGATTTGCCTTCCTTTAGAAAGGCTAGATGGCCAAAAATCTTGTTCTACAAAAATTTCCAAAATGGAGGCATCAACTGCCGGTCAATTCTACCTCCATTTCTTCCTGAATAATGAAGATTTAATGGCAAATGCTCCTTGATATTTCTCTTTGGCAATGGTGGAGCTTTTGGAGGTACTAAAGGTAACTAATGGTAACTGCTGCTTTATCTGTTTTGTTAAACTGCTGTGTACTCAAAAGAAACCACATTTTTATCAAAAGACTGATTTGGAGATTATCATGCTGACTGATTGCATTACAGAGAATGCAAATCTTTGCCACCACTGATGAATATGGTTTCCTGTTACTATAACCGCTGCAACAGTTTTCTTGTGTTTTGGCCTTTTTTTTATTTTTGTTTCTTAATTTCTTTTTCTTCATTCTATCTAAGACATGGTTGGGACTAAGCAGGATATTCTTGTCCATGGTTCAGACATGCTGGTTTTTCAGATGGGAAATCCTTCATTCCATGATCCTTCCTGATCTACACTAGGAACAAACAGGACCACAGCAGACCACTCAGGTTGACCAATGAAAGGGGAGAAAGTCTGACAATAAAAATTATGGAGATGGTATTAAAACTTACAATAAACTCCAGAAATGCATCCACTAACCTAATTTAAGAAAGGAAAGGAAGTCCAATGATATGTAAATTAGGCAGATACTTGAGTACAAAAAGTCATAAAAGGAATATCTTCCTGACAAAAAAAAAAAAAAAAAAAAGAAAAGAGAACTATGGATAATTCCTATCATCTCAAACTTGTTAAATCATTTAATGACTGGGCAATGCTTCTTTGTTGAGACCCACTAGATGTATAATGTAAAACAAATGCATTTTTTAGTATATCAGAAAGAAATTCAACTGATACCCCTAAGCCAGGGGCTGGTAACCTGCGGCTCTTTGAACATGTAACTGCAGCTCTAACTTTTAGCCACATGTACGACAATCGACATATTTCTGCAAGTAAATATTTTTGAGCATGAACTATATTAAAAAAAATAAATCGAGAAACCATCTGAACAATGAGTCTCTCGGCATGCATAAAGATGAAAATTACAACATACTCGTCTGATGCCGGAGACTCTCTCAAGAAGTTCAGCAGCAAGTCACATTAATTTGAACCTAATTGGACATTTGTTACGTTTTTTCAGTATTAATAAATAATATTTCAAAAAATATATTTTTTTAGTAAAACACCTTCCCACTCTATTCCATTTCTTAAAAACTCCACCTTCCCCCCCTCTTCCCAGCTTGAGCTTAAGTATGGCTCTTCGGATTCTTTTTTTTTTTTTTTTTTTTTTAATTATATGAAAAATGGAAAAAGGTTGCTGATCCCTGCCTCAAGCTAACATCAGAAAAAATTAACCACAATCACAGCTGTCAAATTTTGACTTCTGAAAAAGCTGCAGATTAGGTATTTGTAGGTGTGAAGAAAACAGGAGATTTTTTTAAGTCCATGCTGCACTAGAAATTAAAGTTCACTGACAAAATATACATTTTATATTAAAATACAGCCAGAGGATTGTTTACTAATAAGATATGCTTTTAAACATTAACTTACCTAGCATTTTTCTATCTGGTTTCTATTTGGATTATCTATTAGCCATCACCTGATTATGCTGCTTTAAGAAAGCAGTCATAATCAGGTGTCACTTCTGACTTGGCTGTCGAGGACATTTCCAAAACTGCACACTTGGAGCTTTCCATTCAAGAATTTCTTGAAGTATTCTATCACTGTGGATTTACTCACTGTGTGTGTGTGTGTGTGTGTGTGTGTGTGTGTGTGTGTGTGTGTGTGTGTGTGTGTGTGTGTGTGTGTGTGTGTGTGTGTGTGTTTAATTCAAGCTTAAAGCTCCAATGAACGTTTACCGATTTTCAGACTGAGGAAATTACTTGTACGTGATACAGGAAATATCAGCAATTCCCAAAGAATGCTTTCAGAAGTTGCAGCAGTGGAATTGATGTTTATAATGTCAAGAAGGCTACTTAAAATGTGCTCCATCCAAATAGCTAGCAAGCTTCATTATTTCTCGAATATCACTCCAATCCTCAGATTTTCTGTTCACACATTGTATATTTAAGAGGATTTTTTTTTCATCTCCTTAAATTTGTAATCTCCTAGAGACAGCTCCGGATCTGGATGCATGCACAGGCAATACCTTACAGCAGATCAAGACTGAAATGTCATAGGGTGGTTATAACTGAACACTGCTCTTCTTGGACCAGTGTTATTAGTGGAGTCTCTAAACAGCCTTTTGCTGTTTTCAACAATACTGAAGGAGGCAATTATTTGTTAGTCATTACTAATGCTTAAATGTTCAGACAATCTGCCATATTCTTCATATTCCTATTTCCATATTAAAAAGGAATAAATCAATTTTGTCTTTAAAGTGCTTTTTCTCAGTTAATTTGTCTATCCCAGTGATCTGCAATGAGCAGATCACAAATAATCGGAAAATGGTCACTGCACATGGGGCTGTCCATAACAGACCATTCCATAATTGAAAACAGAATCGGGGAGCATATCAAGAGATCGATTTCAGACGTTTGTCCAGTTGGTAATTGTATGTGAGTGGGTAGACCTGTATTAAGAACGGTAAGGTTTTGCTTATCCAGAAATGTTTCAATTAGTCAACCATGCCTATATAATTTAGTTGATCCCCATAAGGGGTGGTGGCTATTGAAATCCCCCAAGAGATAGACAGGTGAAGGTAACAGTATTAGCAGGTTTTCAAGATCTTGGTAAGAGAAGGTATGTCTTGGTGGGAGATAGATTGATACTAGTGTTAACGCAATCTGGGCTATCAAACGTACGGCAATAACTTCAATTTCAGTTTCAGTTTGTAGAACAATCTGCTTGGTTGGGATCTTTGAGCTAACCAAGATAGCCACACCTCTACGGGCAGCATTTGAAGTATTATGATCTTGTCAATAGATATAATAGTTATTTATGGTAGTAGAAATCTGAGGAGTTAGATATGTTTCCTGTAGACAAAAACCAACTGGCGAGTAGCGGATAATTAAATTTTGAATATTGTTACGGTTGCTACGAAATCCTGTACAATTCCATTGTAGAATATAAGGCATTATTGGTGTTTAGTAGAAGAAGCTGTATTTGACTGTTTTTTTGATGTGACTGGTTTATGGTGTTCAGGCTTCGGTTTTTCTTTTTTTGGAGAAGAATGGCCGACTAGTGTCCATATCTACTTCTGCATATATCTCTAAGATTGGGTCTTCCTGTCTGGATGAGTTAATTGTATCTATGGATGTGTCCTGAATATTCTTTTTTATGTTTGAGCCTCGGTTATTTGATGTAGCATCAATCACTGGAGGAGGAGGAGATTTCGCAGGTACTGTAAGAGCAGTATTGCTTGCCTGGTTCAAGTGCTTGAGGATATTGGACCGTTGCTGAGAGAGAACAGTCCAAGCCCAGTCAGAGATTGAAGTGTTGGAGGGACTGTGACATCAGTTTGGGTAGCCACTGATTGATATTTTTGTGCCACAATGGAGTATGTATGTTTAGAAATACTGGAAGCAATTAATTTCCTTGCTTCTTGAAAGCTTACTTTATTTTAAATCTTGTATTTTACAATTTTCTTTTCAGTTTTCGATTTGTTGCATGTCCTAGAATAAGCAGGATGGCTACCTTTGCAGTTAGGGCAGGTCATTTCTGTTGCCGAACAATCACTTTGAGTGTGATCGGAGGACCCACAGTTGGGACAAACTGGGTTTCCTCTACATGCCATCTGAGAGTGGCCATATTTTTGGCACTAATAACATCTCAATGGATTAGGTATGTAGGGTCGAATGCGGCAAAGAAGATAACCTGCTGGAAGAAGGTAGTTTGGGATATTAAAAGTGAGTATAATATTCTTTGTAGGTGCGAGTGTATTGTCCTTTTTAATCATGATTCTTTTTACTGCAATTACATTTTGCTCCTGAAGTTCTTGACTTATCTCCTTCGAGACATTCAATAGGTCCCAGCTGGATATAACACCCTTAGATGTGTTTAGGGTACCATGGGGAGAAACTTTTACTGAAATTCCAGCAAAATTTGTAACTTTCAGTAGTTACTCCAAATGTTTCCTGCTGATTGTTTCTATTTGTAGCTCACCTGATTGCAGCCGCTTGACTGTTTTAGGAGATCCTGCAAGACTTTTGAGGTGTTTCTGGATAAGAAATGGAGACAATTTGGCAAGAGGCTGATCTGTAAGAGAGTGCATTATGAGAAATGCAGGAAAATCTGTCTGAGGAGTTGGTCTTAAACCTCTTGGGTTCAGACATGTCATGTTCATTTTCTATGTCTGGCCGAGAGCTTGTCGGCTCTACAGGAGGAAACTTATTGTGTTCCATAATTGCTCTTTTTGGCCCTTGGCAGATTAACTGTTCTGCCAAGGTTTCTGGCCCCGCCACAGGGAGGCAGGTGCAGTGCCTGGTGTGACCAAGTGAGAAGTAGTAGGTGTTAGTAATAATTATATAAGAAATAAAGAAAGGTGGCTTTCCTTTCTTGCTCTGTAAAGTACTTTTTTCAATAAGAGCTGTTATTCTTCTTCTTCTTTGTCCTCGCCTTCTTCCCACGTTCATATGGGGTCGGCATTCCCTTCCTTAATTCTCTTCCTCCATTCCTTTCTAACCACCAGGGCTTCCTCTCTCCTCCATCCTCTCTCTTTCAAATCCTCTGCCAACCTTGTCCTTCCATCTCAGCTTAGATCTCCCCCTCTTCCTTATCACCTACAGCTTTTCACACCTCTTCCCTACATACTCCTCACTTCTTCGTTCCACATGACCAAGCCACCTCAACCTAGATTCCTGTATTTTTTTACTCAGAGGCCCACCTTAACTGTACCTCTAATGTAGTCATTTCTTAACCTGTCCTTCCTCGTCACACCACACATCCATCTTAGCATCCTCATCTCCACCACTTCCATCTTCTTCTCCTGTTTAATAACAGCTCTTATTTAATAAGAGCTGTTATTAAATAAATAAATTTTTTAAGGACAGGAACGTAAAAGAACTATGGATCACTTTTTGGAAAATCGCACTTTAAGCACAGAGAAATTGCTCAGTCACAATCGCTTGGCACACGGGACCAACTAAAATGTCAAAGCAAGAAAAGAAATTGGAAATTTATACTTAAGGTTAATCCATGCTACCATTAAAAAAAAAATTGTTGTTTTGAGTAAATAAATATATTCCTTAAGTTCTGAAGCGTTTTGATTAATTGATAAATTTATTTCTCTATTCTCTTTCTAAGTGTTTGAAAAGGAAAGATTTTAATCCCCAAAGTACTTGTGTGCAAAATATGGCAGAATTGTCACACTATGAAAAGTTAAAGGAGCATGTTTATCTGATATTTTCATTAAATAAATATAAACATAGCAAAAATTTGTTATGCCATATTATTAGGCTTATTTGTCATATAGATTCTGAAATAACAGCACCTACAAAAGCCAACTAATCATGCACTGTTTGCAACAATTTCTGCTGGAATAAACATTGCCAAGCAATTTTCAACAATTTTATTGAATAGCTGATGTACTGGAGAAGATTTTTCTCTCTCTCTTCTCAATCATTTAGTTCATCAAATCTCAAACAATTAAGAAGAAAAAGAAGCCTTTGATAGGTTATACATAGATGTGCAAGTTTTTGACCTGTTTTATCAGATGAAAATAAATCATGGTAGTTCAAATGCATATCTCTCAAAACTCCTGATAAAATTTGCAAAACAGTACAGATTTCCTCGATATTGGCAAAACCCTAGCATCTCTCATTCTACTAAAATTTTACAACACTTTTTTTATACATATATTTATGAAATTAATAATCAGATCAATTACATACTTAAAATTTTTTTTAAAAAGTGCTAAATAGTGAATGTGTTTCTAGCTATTATGATTATGATATGAATATTATTATGGTATCACTATCAATATCTGCTTTCTAAATGAAATTCTAATTCTAAGGAATGACAGATTTGAATAAAAAAAGTTTCTTCATTTGATTCTACAAACCACTCATGAGAAGAAGCATTTTATAGTTATTTTATTATATTCTTATTTAGATAATAAAACAAAAGAACAGTATAATATTAGTAAGCAATTTTTAATGAGTTTGGAAGAAGAATAAAAGTGTGTATACCATATACATGTGGCCAAAAATGAGAGCAATGCTTGCAGCATGCCTAAATAGACATGGGATTCTTGACTGTTTTTCAAATACTTACATTTTTGCAAAATATTAAGATAGTTAAATTTTTATAAAATAAAGTATTAAAATATTTAAATATTTATAAAGTATTAAGATATATTTTGGTAAGGTACTAGTAATTTTTTCATTTTTAATTTGACCTGTGCCTATGTGACACTGAAGTTATGCCTGCATACTTGTGCGAAAACTGGAAAACCCAACTCTTGAGAATTTCTGTGTGTGTGAGGGGGGGGGGGGAGAGAAAAGAAACATTCCAACTGAGCACATATAATGAAAAAAATTATCTAGACACTTCTTAATGCTCATGTTTTTCAGATAACTAGGGATGAAGTTGCCAACAAAATACTGAATTTTCACTGACAAGAGAACCAATGCTATAAAAATATATTACTAAATTAATCTGGAACCATGAAAACTAATAAGCATTCGATTTTTTCGCAAATTTCAGAAATAGTTTAAAATTTAATTTTGCATCTTGAAATTGCCAATCATTATTCTTACATTATAAAACAAATAATAAATTTTCTTTTATATTTTGGTATGGTCATATGGAACAGAGGACTTTGCAAGCATGTTACCATATTTTGTGATATAATGTGGATTAAAACATGCAGCATACTTAACATTACTTTTAAATTCACCACTCTGCTACAGTCCCCATAAAGGTTCTAATCATGAAAAATATATATTTTTCAATTCAACAAATCATCAAGGTACCACACAATACTTGTTTAACTTGGGTGTACCTTATGTATAAAAATTCATAGGCCTTATATATGTACTTGTTTAATTATTCACAGTTTTTAATTTTTGTGACAAACCAAACTTTTGTGCACTTTACATGTCAAACCGAACAGACAGGTGAGTAGTATACTTTGTACACCATGCAATATCTTTTGGAAAAAGGGGAGAGAGAGAAAAAAAAAAAAAGGGGGAAAAAGAGCTCTGTAATATAAATTCAATTGTTTTGTTTTTCATTATTTTAATTATTATTATTATTTTCAATATAATTTTTTATAGTTTGTTTTCCTGCAAGTGGACATGTAAATTACTTTATATTCCCAATAATGAGACACAATCAATGAATGAGGCATGAAAGTAAAAATTACAATAAAGAAATACAAAATTTGCACTGATGTTACTATAATAGCTATTTTAATTTTTTTGCTACATTATACTGGAATTGCCCGAACAATTAATAAACCCACTACAGTTATGCTTAGATAACTATAGTGTTGGTCATACTTAAATCACTTGACTGCTAATCCCAGAATATGTTGAAAATATAAAAAAGCTGTACTGCTGTGACTCATTTATTACATGGAGTACAATGTTACCTATTCTGGTACAAATGAGAAAGCACCTGAAGTCCATTATTATCAGGTATAATAATCTTCCCGACCACAAATGCTAATGTTATTTATTCTTAATTCAGTCCATAAATCTATCTACAATTATAATATAGCCTTGTGAAAGAAAAGGCCATGTGAATAGCATTAAGTATATCATTATTCTGAAGCAAAGAAACACCAGGCTATAATTCATTTCAGAATATTTAATATTGCAAATTTTTGATAGAACATGTGTTAGGGTCAATGCAGAAGAGACTTTTTTAATGGATACAAGCCAGATAATGAGCTCAAGACCATCTTGAACTTCAAGGAATTACTGATTGAGCAAGCATAAGATAACAGTTGGCTGCTTGCTTCACATGTCCTTAAAGCCACCTAGTCTATTCTCTAACATTAGTCTATTCTTTATGAAAATAAATAAGTTACTGAGGTCAATTACCTTTTGCTAAGCTCTAGTTTACAATACAGTAAACCCTCGATTTAACAGACCAAACAAATAATAATACAGTAATGTACATATTAATCTTGATCATATTTTTTTTTAGGTTATACAAAACTTCAGTGTTATTAATTAAAAATTAATAATAATTACCTATTTCCATTACTTTTTTGATAATTGCCTACTTTTATTTTTATAATCAAATTCAGAAAATTGTTTTTTTTTATTCTTTCTGAAAACGTGTTCAAATAGCTGTTTTCCCAGATTAAAGATAACAGATAAGAGCAGGCGGTGACTTGTGAGCTGAACGTGACTCGGGACACTAAACTGCAGGTCTATTGACTTGCTTTGTTTTGGTCTCAGTCTGCTTCAAGCTATCGTGCAGTCAGGTTGTATACAGAGTGTTTCTGTGATTTCTGAATTGTCACTTTATTTATTAAATAATTTTGCAATCTTTACAATTTAGAATGGCATCAAGTGATAGAGGAGTTACAAGAAAGTGTGTGAACTTAAATGAGAAATTAGAACAAGATGTCTCAATAGCATGTGTTTGTGAAATTTACGGCGTAAAAAAGTTTCTGATATCCATAAATCAAAGGCCAAATTGCAACATTTTATATTTACAACAGAATATTACATATTCTTTATTATAATTTTATATTGTACAGTACTGTATATTGCATTAAAGGTTTTTTTTTTTTTTTTTACATTAACAACAATAAAAAATGCCCAAAGGTCACATTCGATTTAACGGACTTTCAGCATTACCGGATACCCCTTCTCCCCTTTTAGTCTGTTAAATCGAGGGTTTACTGTATAAGCTACTATGATTATTTTTACTAAATTATATAATGGTTAACATGAAAAAAATTTAAATGGCAGTATTTTTTGATTCCCAGAGCATTATCTGAACTCAAATTTTTCATCATGAACCAAGTGGTGATATACAGTAACAATCAATCTGTGGAACACTTGATTTTTTTTTTTTTTTTTTTTTTAGTAGTCTGAATTAGGTCTCACTTTTATATAAAAACTAAGCCTCTTCTCCTTAATACTAATAGCACATACCTCTTCTTGAATGAGGCCCATCAGAAGCTACTGAATGAACCGTTGACTTCACTGCACTATCATCATCTTCTTGGTCCTGTTTTACAAAATAATCAACTTATTTCATGAGCTAAAAAATAATAGAAATAATATATAAATACTATTAATATTTGTAAAATAATAAGAGAAGTTTACCTCGATATAATACGTAGGACACTTCCGTATGATACTCTCCAGCAATTAAAATGAAAAAAATCGCAAATCTTACATTCGTTTTACATTTCTTTTTATCTTACACAAATTTTTTAATTTTAATTGCTGGAGAGTATCATACGGAAGTGTCCTATGTATTATATCGAGGTAAACGTCTCTTATTATTTTACAAATATTGATATCAACGTAGAACATATTGAGCATTACAGCTCTGATTCATACTAATAAATACTATTAAAGGCAAAATAATCAATTATTTCATGAGCAAAAAAAATAATATAAATAATATATAAATACTATTAAAGCAAAGAGGTTTAAGTTAATAAAAACTTATAACAATAAACTATCATAAGCTATGATGTACCCTCTTCCTAAAATAAGATCAAAAATATATTTCAGTTGTGTTGCAATCCTTCAAGCTACACTCAATTTTTAGTCTGTTCTAATCTAAGTATCAAAACAATGTCATTAAGTAATTTAAAATATATAAATATATCCTATAAAATCCCAGCACACACACACACACACACAACACACACACACACACACACACACACACACACACACCGATGAGCCAAAACATTATGACAACCTACCTAATATGATGCTGGTCCTCCATGTGCAGCCAAAACAGCTCGTACCCGGTGAGGCATGCACCCTACAAGATTTCTAAATGTGTCTTGTGGTATCTGGTACCAACATGTAACTAGCACATCCTTTAACTCCTGTAAGGTTGAGACGCCGCAGATTGGAGCTGCTGTTCCAACACAAACCACAGATGCTCGATGGGATTGATGTTTGGGGAATTTGGAGGCCAGGGCAATACCTGGAAAGGTCTTCCTCATGTTCCGGTGAACCACTCTCGAACAATTTGGGCCATGTGGCATGGTGCATTATCCTGGTCGTCCAACACCTCGCTGGAGGGTTCGTGGGTTTCCCCTCCTCGGACCACTTTCGGTAGGTACTAACCAGGGCTGACCGTGAGCATCCCACCAGCTGTGCAGTTTCGGATATGCTCTGACCCAGTTGTCTGGTCATTACAATTTGGCCTTTGTCAAACTCGCTTAAGTCTGCTGCCTTTCCTATATGAAGAACAAGAGTAACACTGATTAACAGAGCTCAATATCAGGTGTTTTTTATACCATGTCGCGACCCACGCACACAGCGTAGTTCACCTTCAGTTGCTTCGATCTGCATAACAACTTGCTGGGCATAATGTTTTGGCTCATTGACATATATAAAAGCACACATGCAAATATAAAAAAAAAACCTACAATCCATTTTTAAAAGTTATTTACAGACAGTGAAGAATTTATAGTATTTCCTTCAATCAATATTTCATTAGGAAATATAATTACCAATTATTTATCCATCAATGCACATTGTTTTACTTTTAGTGCAATCATTGTGCTTCATCAAAAGTGCTGCAGCCAATTAGTGAGTCACAACCCCCAAGTTGAGAAACACTACTCTAGAACCAAAAGTACAGCTGACTTTTGACTTTCAAAAAACTGCAGATTAGGCATTTATAAGTAAGAGGAAAATAGACGATTTTTTGGAAAAAGCAGGTAGTTTTGTGAAGTCCACACTTACACTACAAATTAAATTTCATGGCAAAATACTCATTTCATATTAAAACAGTCATAGAAACTGTTTACCAGTATGTTTGTAAACATTAGCAAATATATAGCATTTTTCTGTCTGTAGATTTCTTTTGCTGTTCTATTATACACGAACTGCTTTTGCTTCAAGGAAGACAGTTACATACTTTGCCGTCTTCAGAAATGCTGACTCAAAGTTTTTGTTCATAGCAATGGCCCAGCTGTCAAAAGCATTTCCAAATGCTTTAGCAGATAAAGAAGATTTGAACTCAGTTTTTGTTTTTCTAACCTGAAATATTCTCTCTCATTGGGAAAGAGAATATTTAGCCTGTTGTATTATAATCTGTTGTATTCTAAGCTTCCTTGTGCATTCGTCATTTCCCCAACCAAGGACTGATTTACATCAACTCTTCCAAGAATTCTTTCATAATAGCATCTGATAGGTTTTTTACATTGAAATTGACAGAACTGATGCTACAAGAACCTACTGGTTCATTTATTTAACATTAATGACACCAAGAATTACTGGAAACTTGCCCACAAAAAAACTTAAAATTTGAAAGTGATGTACTACCAACTGATGAAATTTGTGCTACTTTGGCATTTATACAAGGGAAACTTCTCTACTACATAGTTCATAGTTACATGCTGCAATAAAATTCTTCCTCACTGAACAAAAGAAAAGAATCTCCTCCTCCTCCTGTCTCAGACTCTCCACAACTTTGGCAACAGAAATGCCTATGACTAAGTCAGAATAATCCTGATTTAGTCAACTATGGAATCAAATTCCAAAATGGAAGTGGAAGATTTGAAAACTGTTTGTAAAATAAATTTGCACATAACGTTCAACACAGCAAGAACAATGATCTCAGTAAATGGATGTTTGGCATGTTAGACTGAACAGCTGTGGATTTTCAAATGTTGGCATAACATTTAAAAGAAACAAAATTGCTCTCAAGCTAGAAGAGAAAAACATGAACAGCTTTTTACACAAGTGAGGATACATGCCAGGAAATATCAGCTTGCTTGGCCTGTTTAGGATTGCTTTTATAAAAGTTTGCAATTCAGAAGTACTCTTTCTTGAGTTCATCAATGTCTTCTTTCAAAACTTTTGGAGCATGAACCGGATCTGAATATGAGTTAATGTCACTAGTGATCGCTTTTTGTACTTTTCAATTTTGTTAAGTCTGAAAAGTACTCATATGGCTTTTCTTACTACTTAGTATTAGTAATAGCCATATGGTGCAAGGAAGCCTAAGGCTTATGATGCACCGGCCAAAAAAAAAAAAAAAAAAAATGAAAGAAAGAGTAAAATAATAATAATAAAAAAATTAAAATTAATAAAAGAAAAATAAATGGACAACTTATGCATTTCCCTCCTCCCATAGTTAGCTATCCAGCTGACCTTTGAATTTCCCCAAACTGTCAGCCTCTACCACCCATGTAGATAACTTATTCCAGTAATTTATAAACTCACTGCCTAAAAAAAAAAAAAAAAAAAAAAGACTTCCTGCAATCCAGTCTAAAATTCTAAGCCCATAACTTGAATTTACGGCCTCTAGTTCTAGAATAATTTGCAACTGTGAAAATTTCATCCTCATTCATTTTACTTTTGTCTCTCACAGCCTTAAACAGCTCAATCAAGTCTCCTCTAAGGTGCCTAGTTTCTAGAATAATTTGCAACTGTGAAAATTTCATCCTCATTCATTTTACTTTTGCCTCTCACAGCCTTAAACAGCTCAATCAAGTCTCCTCTAAGGTGCCTAGTTTCCAAGCTGTGCAACCCACATATTCAAAGTCTTTCCTCATATGAATGCACTTTTTCCGATCTCACAAGGCAAGTTACCCATCTTTGGACCTTCTTGTTGTGATCTGCTAAATTGCTTTGACCAGACAACAGGACTGAACTAGGAAATTTTATTCCTGGTGGCTCTCAACAATTTTGATCCCATCTAAATCACGCTTCATGTCATGACTACTAGTCAAAGACTAGTAGTCATGACTCAGATTTGCTGCTGGTCCCATGGCAATCACTGTTCATCCACCTTCGCCAGTCCACCCTGGATCAGTGTATTTCGATAAAATTGAAATCTACAGAAATTAGAGTATGACAAGTATCTCTAGTCTTTTAAAGCCATACACGATATTAGTGTTACCATTCCCATTAACATTCAGTGTCCGAGATTACTGTTAAAAAAAAAAAAAAAAAAAAAAAAATGTTGCTTACCCAGCAGTGAAACTATAAATTCTGGTCCACTGTGAGATTTGCAAACTGGCTCCTTGTTCATTAAAAACCATACGATACTAGTGCTCAGTCTCCTTCGCGGTGGTGGACCAGGCAATATAGTAGTTTTACAACTGTACTCACCATACACAAAAAACGTTGCTTGCTAATATTTCTTTAGTTTTCTTTTAGCAAACTCCCAATATGTAAATAAGCACTGGTGGTTTTAGACATAAGTTAAACCATGGATTGGACTTATTAGTGAAACTACAAATCCTGAACCCCCTCAGGGATGTTTTCTGGAATGAGCTTCCGGATTGAAGACGTTTCACCAAAAATGGTGAAACGTCTCCAATCCGGAGATTTGTTAATAGAGACCACCAATTCTAGACACTCTGAGCTACTACTACGTCTGACATCCTTGAGTGGAATCCCAGTTAAAATCACACAACACACCACCCTTAATTCTTCAAAGGGAGTGATCACTGAATGGGATTTATTGAACGTCCCCGAAGATGAAATAGTTCAAGAACTTAAAGGACAAAACGTCACTCAAGCAAAAAGGATCATGATCCGAAAAGATGGCAATTTAGTCCCTTCTCGGAGTATAATTTTAACTTTCAGTTCTCCAAACCTACCATCTTCAATCAAGGCAGGATATTTAAACTATCGCATTCGGCCCTATATCCCGAACCCTCTAAGATGTTTTAAATGCAAGAAATTTGGCCATTCTCAGACAGCATGCCGTGGAGATGCAACTTGTGCAAACTGTGGGTATAAAACTCATGCACAAACAGAATGTAAGGCACCAACTCCACAGTATCCAAATTGCAAAGGCAACCATCCCGCTTATTCCAAAGGCTGCGACCTCTGGAAGTTGGGGAAAAAAATACAAAAATATAAAATTGAAAATAAGGTTTCCTATCAAGAGGCAAGAAAACAAATAAAATTAAGTATGCCAAAACACACCTATGCTTCTGCTACTGACAGTCACCAATCAGTAGCATGTCAGACTGAAGTGACTATTCCTCCAGACACATCGATCTCCAACTGGGCTCAGTTAGTCCTCTCGGTCGGACATCCATCTCCACCAAATGTAGTAGACCAATGCAGTAATACACCACTAATAGTTCCATTCCAGAGATCTCCCCATTGTCAAGCAGTGGATAATTTGCAGAAATCAGATCCTGTTGAGGCAAAGCAATCTCATATATCAAGCATGGACACAGATAACATAACTAACCAAGATCTGCTCGAAATACGCGCAGATGGCGATATGGAAGAAAGCAATGACTCAGAACGCCCTAATTTTTCAAGAAAAGAAAAATCAAAACTCAAGAGGTAAACAAGCCACCCATAAAAAACAGACAGACTCAACTTCTACTCACAGAACTAAATAATGGAACAAATCATACAGTAGAATTGCAGAGGTTTTCACAGCAGTATTGACGATATCTATGAATTAATTCGCCATTTCAAACCCGCTGCTATGTGCCTACAAGAAACGAATTTAACACCAAAAATCTCCGTTTCAGTCAAAAATTATACCATCTTCAGAAAAGATCGATCTGAAACTAACAGTCCTCATGAAGGAGTAGCTATACTTGTGGAATCACTAGACCCTTCCAGGCACGTTCCTTTGAAAACACCATTAGAAGTTGTTGATACACATATAGTTATCAGTATCACATTAACAGTGGTCTCGATATATCTTCCGCCAAACCATCCATGCACATTTCAGGATCTGGAAAACCTTATTTCTCAATTACCATCTCCAATCTGTCTATTAGGCGATTTTAATGGACATCATCCATTGTGGGGTTCACTGGTCTCAGATGGACATGGCGAAATTATTGAAATGCTACTTGATAGAGAGAACCTGACACTGTTGAACACTGGCTTACCCACCTACATCCGTTTTCCTACTGGGTCAAGCACTGCTATCGATCTCTCAATCTGCTCTCCGATCCTGCTCCCAACCATAGAGTGGAGAGTACATGACAATCCTCTAAACAGCGATCATTTTCCGCTGATTTGTAGCATTCAAACCACCCATTTCAAACAAACACAAACAAAAACTCAATGGAAATTTTCCAAAGCAAACTGGACAAAATTTACCAATCATGTATCTTTTGATGAGGATACCATTACGTCTTCTCCTATTGACCTGCTGCCGAATATATTACAAAGCAGATACTAACAGCTGCAACAGCCACCATCCCAAAGTCTCAAATAAGAAACCATCGGCATACCAATCACTGGTGGAATGGTGATTGCAATAAAGTGAAAAAGGAAAAAAATGCAGCATGGAATACCTTCCGCAAATATCCCACCACTGCCAACCTTATTAACTTCAAGAGACTGAGAGCCAAAGCTTGTTTCATCCGGCGAAAGGCCAAAAAAGATTCATGGGTGAAATTCGCCTCCTCAATCAACAAAGATACTAATACCCGAATAATCTGGGAAAAAATAAAGAAGCTAAGTGGAAAATATCATGTATCACCTTCTCCTATTATTAACTGGAATGAGATGGAGATCTCCTCTCCTGAAGAGATTGCCAATGCCTTAGGAACTGTGTTCTGTGAATTATCTGCCTCAAGTGCATATCAACAGTCTTATCAAAAAATTAAAGCCGAAACGGAGAAACGGAAACTGAACTTCAAAGCTACATGCCATTTACCCTATAACCAACCATTAACAATATCTGAACTGAAAGAAGCTATATATACCTCAAGAAACAGTGCTCCTGGCCCTGACGGAATTTACTATATAATGCTTCAACATCTCAGTCAGAAATCACTATCTTTATTGCTTAAACTTTACAATCGGATATTCACAGAACATATATTCCTGACCTCCTGGCAACATTCTTATATAATAGCTATACCGAAACCTGGAAAAGTTCACTCGATTCCACACAATTATAGACCAATTTCTCTAACCAGCTGCCTGAGTAAGACTTTGGAAAAAATGGTTCACCATCGACTCACCTGGTACCTTGAATCCGAAAACATAATCAGTAATAATCAGTTTGGTTTTCGAAAGAATAGATCTTCCTTAGATCTCATAACAAAAGCTGAATCAATCATAAGGAATGCATTCATTAGAAATCAACATCTCGTCATGATATGCCTTGATATAGAGAAGGCTTTTGATACCACATGGCGATACAGCATCTTAAGAGATCTCCATTCTATTCAAATGAGAGGGCACTTACCATATTTTATTCAAAGCTTTCTTCGACACAGGTTTTTCCAAGTTAAGTACCAGCAGGATTTATCTCAAACATATATACAAGAAGAAGGAAGGAGTCCCACAGGGCTCTGTTCTTAGTGCCACTCTGTTCTCACTATGAATAAACAATATCATAAAGTGTATTCCAAACACCGTTGACTCGTATCTCTATGCGGATGACCTTACCATACCCTGCCATTCCCAGAATATGAACTATATCGAGAGGCATCTACAAATATCCATAAACAACATTGAATTATGGATAGCCCAAAATGGATACAGACTCTCAAGCCACAAATCTACAGCCATACATTTCTGCACAAAGCACAGAATGCATCCTGAACCTGAGTTGCACTTGGCCCATCACCCTATACCAATCATAAACAGTATTCGTCTCCTAGGGCTAATTTTTGATAAGAAATTAAATTTCCAGGAGCACATAAAATATCTAAGAACCACTTGCGCAAAGAAAATGAATATACTCCGGATAATCTGCAGTACATCTTGGAGTGCAGATCGCTATACCCTGTTCCACTTATATAAGTTCCTAATTAGATCTCGGCTAGACTATGGAGCACCTGTTTATGACTCAGCTAGGGAAAGCACCTTAGTGCATCTTGTGCCCATCCAACATTCGTCTCTTAGGATAGCCCTAGGTGCATACAGAACATCACCAGTTCAAAGTCTTTATGTTGAGGCTCACGAACCTCCACTTAACATCAGAAGAAAAATGTTGCTGATGGATTATTCAGCTAAAATTAAAAGCCTGCCTACTCATCCTGTTTGGCCACTCCTGCAAGATCCTCTGTGGAAAACCCACTATACAAATAAACCCAGAACAATTCAGCCTGCTGGTATCAGACTGCAGATTCTAGCAGAAAGCTGGAACATCCAATTTGATAATATCCTCAGAGAATCAAAAGATCCAGATCCCCAGTGGTCTACTTTCACACTTTCTTCTCATGAATACCTTGAGCAATGGGGTAAAAGTTCCATAGCAATGATTAACATCCAACAACTACATTATGCTCACACACAAAAGTACCCCAAATTCACCAAGATCTATACTGATGGTTCAAAGTCTGACAATCAAGTGGGTGGCAGCTGCTGTCTTCCCTAATTCAACTATCTCGTTTTCACTTCCAGTCGAATTTAGCAGTTATACCGCTGAGCTTCATGCCATTATGCTTGCTCTGAAAAATATCTCACTGATGTCAATAAATAAAAGGATAATATATACTGATTCACAAAGTGCTATTTTAGCTTTGAAAGGCATTTCCTCACCTAACAATCCGTTATTAAAACTCATAAGACATAAGCTGATGCAGCTTTATGAGCATCAACAAACTGTTATCTTTTCTTGGATTCCTGACCACAGTGGTATTCCAGGAAATTAATGTGCAGATGATGCTGCAAAGCATCCTTCCAATATAGCCTCAACAAATGATCTAGTCCCATATCCTGATTATAGACACAAAATACAGAGAACAATCATGGAACAATGGACACTTCTTTAGAACATGCAAACAAATAACAAGCTATTTCAAATAAAACCTGACCCACAATTATGGACTTCTAGCCTTCGTAAAAATAGAAAAGAAGAAGTAATCTTAGCCAGAATCCGAATAGGTCACACTCACCTCACCCATCTCTATCTGCTTACAGGGAAGGATCCTCCTCAGTGTGCAAACTGCTCGCAACCACTTACAGTAAAACATATACTTCTTGAATGTCACTTGTTTTACAATGCCCGACGAATGGCTTTTAGTTTCATCTCAGATCTGCAACAACCTCTGTCTCTGAATAGCATTATTAAAGAATCAAATCTCTCTGAATTATTTCTCTACTTAAAACAAATTCAAATGTATGATCATTTCTAACTGCTGTACAAGCAGTTCCTGTATGTCAAATCAATTGATTTGGGAGGTGCAATATCGCCTGTTGCCCTTGCACCAGAAAACACCACCACAACAACAACCCACTCAACCGTCCTTTTGTCCACTGTAGCAACTTGTCCTTAATGCCATACTGCTCCAATTCACACAGTACTCTTCCATGTGCAACAGTATCAAAAGCTTTCCTGAAATTCAAGTATATGATATCAAAATTATTTTTTGCATCCAGTTCCTTTGTGAGCACATCATAGTATCCAACTAAATTGGTCAGACAAGGCTTCCCCTTAACAAACACCCATGCTGTGTCTGAATTATTACTGCCTGTCTTGTCTAGATGATCCTGCAATGCTTCTTTAACCAGTGACTCCATTATTTTCCCCAGAACAGAAGTTTAAACTAACAGGTTTATAATTAGTTGCGTCACCCTTTGAACCCCCTTTGTGAATTGGAGATACATTTGCACATCTCCAGTCCATGGTGACCTCCCCTAACTCTAAGAATGCTCTCATAATTATGGCCAAGGGTTTGCTTACTTCCTTTGCTACCTTCTTTAATATAACTTTAACATAAGATAGATCTCATCCACACCTCAGGTCCCTTTCTTATGTTTAACTTCAACAATTTCTACTCCACTTTGTTTTCAGTTATGACAAAACCATCAAGCTCCCTGTTAGATTTTAATAAGCTTCTGTCCTCCATTTCCCTACAGAATTTCTCATGTGTAAATGTAGATGCAAAATACTCATTCAGTTAATCAGCTATCTGAGCAGGTTCATCAACAGTCGAACCACTGATATCAAGTGGACCAATCTGATTCATCCCCTTCCTTCTAGAATTGATATAAGTAAAGAAGTCTTTGCTGTTTTTCTTTGCCTCCTTTGCCAAAGATTTCTCGTAATCTTCCTTCGCTTGTCTAACCTCCTTTGTGACTTGATTACAGACTAGCTTATATCTGCCATGGGCTTCTGTGTCGGCTGATAATTTATAAGCATCCCATGCATTTTTCTTCTCTGTGAGCCGCATTAATTCATTTGATATCCATTTAGGCATAAACCTTGAAGAGTATTTCTTAGTTGGTATGAAAAGCCTTGTAGCTTCCAAGATTAATTTCTTGAATGTTTCCCATTTAGAATTTTCTGTTGGTAACATCATCAGTTGGTTCCACTGTATAGAATATAAAAACTGTCTGAGACAACTGTAGTCACCTTTATGAAAGCAAAAACCTTTCTTTTTCCCCCTGACCGTAATTACATCTTTAAGTAAATCCCACATCAGTACACTGTGATCACTGACACCTAGCGGTTCCTTTATCTGCAAATTCTTAATGTATGAATTTAGTTGTTCTTCCAGAATTGTATTTTTTCTGCTATTCTGATATCACAAATTATACTCCCGAGCAACAGAACTGCATGATCAGCACAACTCAGAGGTAGATTATGTTTTACAATGAAATAGGCAAATAAATATTCATCACATATGACATCATTAACAGCATGAAATGGAAATCTATATTTGTATTTCTTTCTATGCACTGCATGCTGTTATGATTATTTGTTTGCAATGTCTGATTACATCGTGTTTCCCACTGCTTGAAATTGGGGGAAAAAAAAAAAAAAAAAATCACTACTACATACACAGTACACAAGGCAAATACTTTACGTTTTACAGATTTCAGAATACGTGGAAATTGATATATATGTCTTCTGAAATTTTACATTGTATTTCTTTGGCACTTTACTAAAAGACATTGTTAATTAGCTTTGCACTTACACAATTACTATGAAATTATTGATCATCACAGAGAACAACACCATTACCACACATTTCTATTTCTGCAACATAGATTACAGCACAGCTGAGCCCCGATTTATTAAAAAAAAAAGCATCAATTCATACTTTTGTTTTATTTTTGTGTGAAAAGAAAAAGATGGAGACTCTTTTTCACAAACTATATAATGATGGTGAAACAGAGAGTAAAACAGTCAAATTGAGTAAAACAGATGGATTCTCCAATGTAAATCCATAGTTGGTGGCTATGCACAAGTATAAAATTTAAGGTGGTTAGTAGCATATGATTGCTTTTGGAGGAAAAAAAAAAAAGACTGCAGACAAAAACTGAAGTAAACATTTTCTTTCTGAAACAATAAGCAATATAATCATTAGTAATGAAATTAGGTAAGTTCTTCCTCCACCTCCTCCTTCCTCTGATTTAAAAAAAAAAAAAAAAAAAAAAAACACTAAATCTAGAAAGCTAAGTTTAGAAATTTCATCCTTAACTAATATTTTCACAAAATTTTGAAAGCTTTGCATCTAAAAAAATGTTTCTGATGTGAAGATGTAAGAAAAATTCAAGAATTATAACATTTTCTGATAATGCATAAATATATGAAAAGCTATGAACCTTACCTGATAACCCTCAAATTCTTCATATTACATATGCTGACAATATTCAGCTGTTTTAGAATGTTTAATATATGCCTTTACTGAGGCATAAAAGGTTCAATTCTTCAAATTTTTCATTATATACTCAGCTTCATGATAATCACTGAACACAAAAACTTTTTACAAATTGATACTGATTTTTTACATTTTTACTTTAAAACTGATTTTGAAATCATACAAAAATTCAAATAAAACCCTAGTTCCTTCTAATATAATCAACTAACCATTCTCTCTCTCTCACGCCCACCCCCCCAACAATACTAGACTGGTTTTAGTTATCAGTTGATCATTGCTCCCTGGGGCAATGATAGCAAGAAACGCTAATCTCTATTTATACCAATGTTTACTACTTTCACGAACTTGCAAACTATATGTTATTATAATCACTCAGGATATCTTGAAGCATAATGCACCTTCTGTTACATAATGAAGTCAAAGCCAATCTTCTTTCTCTATCATAAGTGAGACATTCTTATAAGATATGTCTGACAGTTAATCTCTTGCAGTATAGGGAATTGTGTAAGTCAACCAGAGAATAAGAAGGCATAAAGAATTCATTAGAACAAGCGGGAGAGAAACTCTCCATGAAAAACAAAACTGTTAAATCAACTAGATGATTGCTATTTATAACAGCACATTAGAGAAAGTACAAGGGACAAGAATATCCTGATCATCACCCATGAACCCAATGACATCAAAGTGCTGACAGTACAGGAACCTATAGCAGGGAGTGATCAAGGAGTTTTAAGTTCGCTAACGAGGACAGCAAGGTAGAAATTGATAAAGTTAAAGGAATGGGTTTTAATTTCAGGAAAGGAGATTATGACAGCTTAAGGTGTTACATGATTTCTATCAAACAAACTGGGAAAATAGCACAAAGGGAGCAAAATATATTAAATTTATGGTATACCTTCAAAGCTATAGTCATAAAAGCCTTGAAAGCTTATATAGGCACTCCCTGACTAACGTAAGGGTTATGTTCCGTGGAACTTTGCGCAAGTCGAATTTTACATGTCGGAATTTCCCTGAAAGCTTATGCAAAAAAGAAATGTTTGACGAACATGTAAATAGAATTATTTATTCAATTTTTTTTATCTCATGCATAGAAAATATTACAAAAGTGTGCAATTACAAAAATTTCAAAATTATAAAATTACAAAAAAAGGGAGGGAACAAGCAAAATGTCAGCAAGTTTTACTTTTCGAGCATGGTTGCCAGAATCAACGTCTCCAGCTGATAAATATGCCGCTGGAGAGGTTGAGGGCTGTGGAAATTTAGAAGGGGTTTTTTTTCCAACATATCACAAAATATCTCTGCTGCTGCAGAATTGGCACTGGTGACTTCACTGCATACTTGATTGAAGATTTCAGTGAAGGGAAAACACATTTCACCATAACAACGTAAAAACCCATACAATTCCAGTTATCGGGATTATCGCAAATGCAATAAGATTGAGTTTACTACCCGTTTATAATTAGATGCACTAACAGAAAAGCCCAATAAACCGGAAATTGAAAATTGTTTCATGGTCGTGACCTCCAGAAATATTCTTTAGAAGAATATCAACAAAGCTCTTCAAAATTGATTTTTATAACAGAACATATAATAATAATGAAAGGGTAGTGCTCCGTTATAAAAATGACCTTTTAGAGAAATAAATAGCTTAGTTATAAAGCAAAAATTTGAACTTCCAAAGCCTTGGTACGAATTACCAAAAAGAAAAACAAAATGTGTTATTTGGGTTCACATTGCAATGTTTTCACAATACCTCCATTTATTCCTACGGGACACAAAATACGTTTCCACGATTTTTTTAAGTTTACACCGGCAGGCAAAAACTTAACGTAAAGTCAAATTTACGGAAGTTGAGTATTACGTAATTCAGGGAGTGCCTTTACACCATTAAGAAAATATAAAATATGCACTAGGATGCCGAGATGGATGAACAGCAAGCTAGCCAGTCTAAAAGAGCAAAAACAGATGGCATGGGACAGTTAAGAGTGACAAAAAGTATTGGCACCTACAGTACTTGTGATACTACAGTACCGCAAGCTGATCTGTAATAGTACCACAGAAAGAGTTAGGTTAGCAAAAGCAATTCACCATATATCATTGGCTAAAAGAGAGCAAAGAATACAAGGAGGTTTTCATTTATATGCATACTAAGGGGGGGAAGAATGAATCAGATTGGACCCTTGTGTGACGGGCATGAGAAAGTCTTAATTAACACAGACAATACTGCAGAGGAATTGCACAGGTACTTGGTATTGATATTTGCAGAAGAAACGCCCTTCATAGTGAGGGCAAGTGAAGCTGGAAAACATGAAATTAGTGATATTGAAATTTCAGAAGATTTATTATAAAACCTTTCAATTCAAGCCTAAAGGCAAATAACACCCTAGGAGTTGATGGCATATATCCAGTTATTCGAGGGCATCTCTGGACTGTGGAATAATTCTCTTGGATTGGAAAGTGCCAATGTACAAGATATTATTGGCAGTGAAATTTAGTCATCTTGTTCCAAAAGCCCAATGTGATAAGCCTTGCATATAGAAATTTGTTTCGTTTTTTTCTTCCCTTTCCCATCCACGTTTGCAGGAAAGACAGAATGAAAATGGGTGACTGCACTTTGAATGCATTCACTCAAGGGTGCAGAATAACCTTTTTTTAAGATATAATTAATAGATTTGAATATTAGAAATTAGATACTGGTTTACTTTAAAAATCACTCCAGTATAACAACACCCAGAGAAAAGCCTAGCATTTTGCTGCTTAAGGGGAGATATGAACATTTCAGAACATGTGGGCTGTATTTTCAGGATTGATTCAAGAAAAAATTTTATATAACAGGATGATTTCCAAACAGTTACAGAACCACATTGGTCAGAAGAGTTTACAACTAATCACACATTTTGATAATCATTGAGCATATTTAGCACTGATGTGAACTTGAACCATGGTCGATTTAAGCACATATGCTACTGCACTCACCATTCTATCTTATCAAGACTAATAGACTTCATTCTAAGCTCTTGCACCATTATTGAAATGGGCTGTTCAAATTCTGCAGACTGTTTGGATAGCTGAAGCCAAGAACCACACTGAAACATATTCACAATCATTATAAAACTGCCCACACTAAAGATTAATTGCTAAATGCTCTCTATATCCTATGATCAATTTGGATGTAGTAAAACCTTACTTAAAAAGTACAGGTCAAACGTTGAAAACATGTTGCGAGCTACGGTTGAATTTGAAAGTGTCTGCAATTAAATATATACAGTCCATTCTGGTTATGCGGGACACATCGGAACTAGTGCATTTTGGCCCGATTAAGCAGCTGCCCCAATTAACCGAAATTTCACGTAAATAGTTAAAAATACAATGTAAACCCCCCCCCCCCTTTACATTTAGTTCACTGTACAATCAAATCACATTACAACGAACTCACCATAGTAAAGTACCGGTCACTATACAATGTGTAGTAAGTGCCGGTCAATTGTGATCAAGTTTGTGAATTGAATTTTAATTCTATTAAGCAGCAATTCTAATTAGAGAAAATAGGAGGAATATTATCCACAGGCTATAAAAGTAAAGATATATTAAGCACAAATTTACCCTTTATTACCTTACCAATTAAAAAATTAAATGATACGTGAAAATCGGAAGAATATACATGATAATCGGAATAATTAATACGTACTGTAATACGTACATATGAACTAGTTGACATTTCTGTTCACTGACATTTGTGGGTGGGATGGTTAAGTGGGAGAAGACAGAGGGTGGTAATCAATTGGTGCTGCTGCTCTTCGTGGACTAATGTTATTAGTGGAGTCCCACAGGGTTCGGTGTTGGGTCCACTGTTGTTTTGTATATTTATCAATGATATTGATTAAGGTATATCAGGCTTAATGTCGAAGTTTGCAGATGATACAAAGGTTGGCAGGGTTGTTAATGACAGTAATGGCAGTATGCTACTGCAACAGGATCTAGATAATTGCAGATGGGCTAAGAAGTGGCAACTGAAGTTTAACCTTGACAAATGCAAAGTACTGCATATGGGTAGAAGTAACCCTAGAGAAATGTACCAACTGTGTGGTACTACACTTAAGGTGGTAGAAAATGGAAAAGACCTGGGAGTAATTGTGCAGTCAGATATGAAGTTTTCTGAGCAATGCAGACAGGCTGCCAGGGCAAGTCATGGGGTTTTGTCAATGATATAAAGGAATTTTGCTAGCAGGGAAAAGGATGTGATTGTCCCTCTGTATAAGGCAATGGTCAGGCCACGCCTTGAGTACTGTGTACAGGTATGGAGGCCTCATTTTAGGAAGGATGTAGATTTACTTGAGCGTGTACAGAGAAGGGCAACAAGATTGGTGAGGAGAATGAAGGGATCCTCTTACCAAGAGAGGCTTAAGTTCTGCAAACTGCAGTGGCTGGAGACTAGGCACCTGCGCGGCGATCTGATTGAGGTGTATAAGGCCTTGAATGGGTTGAGCATGCTGAATTCTGATGGGATCCTTCCACTTGTTCAGATTACGAACCTAAGGGGGCATAAATTCGAATTAAGAAAGGACAGATGTAGAATAGATGTGCGGAAATTTGCCTTTAGCCAGCAGGTGGTTAATTGCTGGAACAAACTTTCATCTGTCGTTGTGGAAGTTGATAGGTTGAATAAATTTAAGGAGGAACTGGACAGGCATTTGGAGGGAATGGTGTGATTTTTTTTTTTTTTTTTTTTTTTGGCTGTTGAAGTGCATAAGCTCATGCACTTGCTTTCTTGCATCACATGCCACTACTACACACACAAATTGCAAGTAACGCAATACGCGCAAGTGAGAACGGAGTAACGAGTTACAAAGCTTTAAAAATAGGAATGAAGAGAAGATCTGAAAATTTATTTTTTTTTATATGATTGAAGATTTCATGGAAGTGTAAACACATTTCACCATAATAACCCATATAATTCCAGCTGTCGATATTATCGCAAATTCAGTAAGATTGAGTTTCTGTCCTTTTATGATAGATTTCACTAACAGAAAAGCCCAATAAACAGGTGATTGCTAATTGTTTTATGGTTGTGACCTCCAGAATTTCGACTGAACCACGTGGTACCATTGGAGACAATTGTAGGGTAATCTCCAGTGCTGCGGTCTCCTGCTCCGATTAAACAGCATGCTGTCCCAATTAAGCAAAGTAAACCCTGGCTATTTTCTCGATTGCTTTCTGTTTTTTTTAAGATTTGTCCCAAATAAACGGCTGCCCCAATTAACCTGTGGCCCAAATAACCAGAATCCACTGTACTTAAATAGAAAGGGTGCAAAAATATTTGCTGATGCTATCGAGGCAGTGTTAGGTGGGTCCAAAAACTGCTAGCTTGAGGGGGATTTACAGACTAAAAGATTAACAATAGTTGCAGGCAGAGGCAAAAGCGAATCTTGCACTGCTTCTATTGTAACGAGCAGTCTAGAGAGCAAGTTTCAGGGGTCTTCAAGAGCTGGGAGTCATCATGGAACAAATAAATACATGGGCTGTGTTAGGGTAACTAAGAGTAAGAACAGGTGCATGTATACTTGCATGTACACCAATGCTAGAAGTACAGTAAATAATTTTAATTAATTTGAAGTGATGATCAAGGCATCAAAGGCAGATATTGTTGGGATATCAGACGGTGTCACACAGATATAAGCAGTGCAGAACTGGAATTTGGGGAATACAATTTGTACAGAAAGGGTAGACAGAGTAGGACGGGAGGAGGGGTTATGCTGTTAGTTAAGAAACAAAATCTAACGAAGTGCATCCAGTTGAAGTGGGTGGACAGTGCAATGTTGAGTCAGTCTAGTGTGAAATAAACACTGGGAAAGGAAAAATGAGAGTAGGAATACGTTATAGGCCTAATGACTCTGATGAGTACAATGAACAATTGTGCAGAGAAATAGAGTGGGCCAGTAAATCAGAATGTCTTGTAATGGGGGATTTTAACTTTTCAGACATTGACTGGAACTTGTGGATTGGTCCCTCGCATGCTAGCAAGACTGTTGTGGATTTATTGGAGGATTGTTTTCTACAGCAACAAGTTGAAGGGATAACCAGAGAGGATAATACTCTTGATCTGATTATCAGCAGTGATGATGCATGGTTTAGGAATTTGCAGATAAAAGAACCACTAGGTGAAAGTGATCACAGTCTACCGATGTGAGATTTACTAAACTTTAAAAACTCAGGGAATTAATCTTGGAAACTACTAGGCTTTTCATACCAACTAAGAAATACTGTTAAGAGATTTAGGCCTAAATGGATTTCACATGAACTAATGAGGCTCGTGGCAGAGAAGAAAAATGTGTGGGTTGCATATAAATTATGCAGGTGACACAGAACCCTACAGCAGATATAAGCTAGACTGTAATCATGTGACAAAGGAGGTTAGGAAAGCGAAGGCTGATTAGGAGAAATCTTTGGCAAAGGATGCAAAGAAAAACAACAAAGACTTCTTTACTTATTTAAACTCTAGAAGGAGGGGGATGAATCAAATTGGCCCACTTGATGTTGGTGGTTTGACTGTTGATGATCCTGCTCAGAAAACTGACAAAAAATGAGTATTTCGCATTTACATTCACACATATGAAATTCTGTAAGGAAGGAGAGCTAAACGATTTTGTAATAACTGAGAGCAAAGTGGAGGAGAAACTGTTGAAGTTAAACATAAAAAAGGCACCTCAGGAAGTAAGCAAACCCTTAGCCATAATTATGAGAGCATCCGCTAAACGATTTTGTAATAACTGAGAGCAAAGTGGAGGAGAAACTGTTGAAGTTAAACATAAAAAAGGCACCTCGGGAAGTAAGCAAACCCTTAGCCATAATTATGAGAGTATCCTTAGATTTAGGGGAGGTCCCCATGTACTGGAGATGTCAAATGTATCTCCAATTCACAAACGGGTTCAAAGGGTGACGAAAATAATTATAGACCTGTTAGTTTAAACTTCTGTTCCGGGGAAAATAATGGAGTCACTGGTTAAAGAAGATGCAGGATCACCTAGACAGGACTGCAGTAATAGATCAGACACAGCATGGGTTTGATAAGGGGAGATCTTGTCCAACCAATTTGATTGGATACTATGATGTGATCACAAAGGAACTGGATGCAAAAAATAATTTTGATTATCATATACTTGGATTTCAGGAAAGCTTTTGATACTGTTGCACATGGAAGAGTGCTGTACAAATCGGAGCAGTATGGCATTAAGGGCAAGCTGCTGCAATGGATAAAGGGATGGTTGAGTGGAAGACGGCAGAGAACGGTAATCAATGGACACTGCTCTATGTGGACTAATGTTATTCGTGGATTATCTCAGGGTTCAGTGATTGGCCCATTGTTTTGTTTATTTATTAATGATATCGATGAAGGTATATCAGGCTTAATGTCCAAGTTTGCAGATGATAGAAAGGTTGGCAGGGTTGTTAATGATAGTAAAGACAGTATTCTACTGGCACAGGATCTAGAAAAGTTAGGTAGATGGGCTGAGAATTGGCATCTGAAGTTTAATATTTACAAATGCAAAGTACTGCACATGGGTAGCAGTAACCCAAGAGAAACATACCAACTGTGGTACTATACTCAGGGAGGTGGAGAATGAAAAAGATCTGGGGATAATTGTGCAGTCGGATATGAAGTTCTCTAAGCAGTGCAGACAGGCTGCCAGAGCAGCATGGAGTTTTGTCAATGATATATAAGAAGTTAGCAAACAGGGACAAGGAGGTGATTACACTTTTGTATAAGGCAATGGTCAGACCACACCTTGAGTACTGCATACAGGTCTGGAGGCTTCATTTTAGGAAGGATGTACAGTTGCTACAACGAGTACAGAGAAGGGCAGCAAGATTGGTGGGAGGAACAAAGGGGTTCTCTTACCAGGAGAGGCTTAAATTCTGTCGGTTGCAGCAACTGGAGACTAGGCACCTGTGAGGTGATCTGATTCAGGTGTACAAGGCCTTGAATGGGTTGAGCAAGCTGAATGTTGATGGGATTCTTCCCCTTGCTCAGACTAAGAACCTGAGGGGGCACAGTTTCAAATTGAGAAAAGACAGTTGTAGAATAGTTGTGCAGAAGTTTGCCTTTTGCCAGTGGGTAGTTGATTGCTGGAACAGACTTCAATCTGTTGTTGTGGAAGTTGATAGCTTAAATAAATTTAAGGCTGAACTAGTTGGAGTGATAGGATGGGTGAAATGGGAAGTTGTTTTTTTTTGTTTTGTTTTTTTTTTTGGCTGATGCTGTATAAGGTTGCTTTCTTGCATCATATGCCCTAACCAATGCTAATACACTATAATTTATGACCTCCCATATGCCATGCTGATAATGCTCAAATATCAATTTCAAACTATTGACAGCAAGATCTACCCCTCATGATTCAATTACTCAATATCATCCCTCAATACACTTTTACTGAATCAAAACCTTATATAATTTTGTATTCACATAATAACAAATGCAGATGATAATCTCCAAGTTATATTATTCATATTCTGTTTAATATTAAACAGCACAAATATTTGATTATTATTAATAATAAAAAGTTAACAACACCTGTAAACTTGATCTGTCTTTCAGTAACTTTGTGTGTTTAGGACTATCAGGAAAATCCACTGTTTCAGTCTGGTAATTTGCTGCTACATCTATATCAACATCCACATGTCTTTCATCATCATTCTGATTAAAATTACCGGTGGCTTTCAGAGGATGGTCTATCTCTCTATCATATATGAATAAAAAATATACATAAGTAAACTTGTTGAAGGTAGATTTTTTTTTTTTTTAGAAAAAATTCAGTAATGGTTAAAAAGTCAGATTAAGATCCACTGATTAATTATTAAAGTTCAATTTATTTTACTTTCTATATAAGTCAAGCCTCTTGTATTCAAAATCTCATTAAACAAAAAGTTCCCCCCTGACCTTATCTTTCAAATTGGAAATCTGCCATTTGTCCTTCATGGGATAGTGAATCTGTCATTTGACAATAGTTTGCAAGAAAAGATCTTGATTCAATCCAAACCTCTTTTAACACTTCTTTGTTAATATGGGAGATCCACATAATTCAGGGTTGAAAACTGCATAATCAATCAATTGTGTCATCAGCTGTCTTCCTCCATAAGAAATAAATGAGAAAGAAGAGCATTTCTATTACTATGAAAGTTCATTGGCAGAGGAGCTATGTGAACAGGCACACAGTTAAATTGTGCCTGTTCATATACTCACCACGGTTTGAGCTGTCAAAATCCTGGCTTTCAGGATTTTGACAGCTCAAACCTGTACACCCATTCCAAGAGACATTGATATGTCCTAGATTGAAGAGAGTGACTGACAGCTTAGTGTTTTCAAAATGGCATAGAGAGGATCAGATCTGCTTCATTATTGTGTAGGAGGCAGATGGGTTAATTTATAAAGCAGATACTAAATTTAAAGAGCAAGTGTATATTACAGATTGGGAATGAACAAGCTGCTGATATTTTCTAATGATAACTTCAATGCATATAATTTTAGAGTATACATATAGTGCATTCTGCAGGTAAAGAAAAAAATTAAAAATGCACTGAATGTGTTTGTTTTCAAGCCATCAGTGTACATTTGACATCTCTACAAACATTCTAAGGGTGTGTGTGTCATGGCACTGTCTAATAATGTCACTGGTTACGGAATGTTTTTCCCCATTGCTGAAAATAGTTTTCACAGAAGGTTATATACAGAGCGGTTATAATTAATGTGCATCACTTCAGCTGGCTGTAGGTGGAAAACTGTTAATGGCAGAAAAATAAAGTATTAATAGTGTGTGCATGCGCACACCAGAACGCAAATCTAACTTGATCATGTGAACATCACTAACTTAACATCTGAGATGAATTAAAAGGAAGATGAATGTAGTAGTATATTCGTTTTGAAATGGTTCTCTAAAAGAACCATTTCAAAACGGTTCTCCAAAAGAATGATTGTGCTTTGTTTATAAAGTTGTTTTACCAGAAATAGTAGAACTCCATGGTTCACTTAGAAATTACCAGCATTTCAAGCAATTAAGAACACCACTTTCCCAAAATAGGCTGTGCAAAATAAGAAAATTCAAAAAGAAGTGGACAATCTGCAGCTCACAGCAGGATGTTCCCCAGCCACAGCAGCCATTGTCAAAGAGATCATGCTGTTGCTATGGCCAGTGGTCCACGGCACAAAATACATTTGTCCATTAGCACTGCATGGTTTCATGACAGCATTCCTTGGTCAACTGTCTATGTAAAGGTGTTGATCCATTATTCATCAGTACCATACAAGATCCATATGATGTAACAGCTAATACAAAACTGACCCAACTCAATATAACTCTGTTCTATGGTTTCTACCAAGGATCGAGGTCAATGATACATAGGTAGGGAACATCTTGTGAATTGATGAGGCTTATTGCCAGTTAACAGGCAGTGTGACTATCTATAATATAATTACAGGCTGTGAGGATCATCACCTCTAGGAGTTGTCAATGAACTGTCCACATTTTTACTGTTTGGTATGAGATTGCAGCAAATTACATAACTGGACCATTTTTCTTTGAAGAAATTCTGGTTCATAGTCCAGAGACATGACAGCCAAGTGTTGCTGTGAACTTCTCTATCATCATTTGATTCTTGCTCTTTGGGAGAGAGAGAGAGAGAGAGAGAATGTTGGGAAACAACTGTTTTTATGCTTGATGTAACAACTCTGCACATTGGCCAGTAACTCAGCTGTTTCATAATACATTCAATAATGGTCAGGCAATTTCCTGTCACTTTAGGAATGTCTGGCCACCTTGAGCTTTGGCCTGCAAACCTTGACCTTTTGGTTACAGGGATATCTTAAGGATAGGGTATATTACAGATATATCTCTGGCTGATTTCAAGTAAAGCATTGCAAGACACTTAACATTCCTAGTGACATGCTTCAGGCAACAACTGATTACACCTATGCTTCCAGCAAACAGTCGATACAACAACAACATTTAATCTCAATCTTCATAACCCAGCAATTGATCCAACAATATTCCACCAGTTACACTCGAACCAACTGTCTCCTGGTGGTAGTTTAGGATATATTTTTTAAATTAATTAATTAATTTATTTATTTTTTTTTTTGCATTTGCATTTCCAAATGTCTTAGATAGTGTCCACTCTGTATTTCATGTCACTACCATGAATTGTATTCCACTTGCAGTCAGCAGGAGTGATGTACTTTAGTTATAATGATCTTTTATCATAAAACAGGGATCAGGTCCTGAAATATATTATTTAGATAAATATTTCAGCTGTATATCAACTGTTGTAATCAACTGTAATTCCAATAGGCTTATTTTCATTAGATTCACTTATTTAATTTAGAATTAACTAAGGATTCACAGAGGTGTTCTTGATTTTGATGGAAAGAAAGACAAATTTCAGTGACATAAATTTCATACCAACTAAGAAATAAAGTTTAGATCTAGATGGACGTCAGATGAACTAAAGAGACTCATGGCAGAGAAAAAAAAGGAAATGGGATGCACATAAATTATCAGGCAACAGAAACCTATCATCATCATCATCAGCCATTTTCAATCCACTGGAGGATGAAGGCCTCTCCAGCAAATTTCCAGTTCCTTCTGTTTTGTGCAATGGCCATCCATTTATTACCCACAAACTCATGAATTTCATCTGCCCATCTCAGTCGTTGTCTTCCAGGTTTTCTTCTAGCTCCTCTTGGGTACCATTCTGTTATTTTCTTAGTCCATCTGCCATCATGTCTTTGAGCTATTTATCCTGCCCATGACCATTTTAGTTCTTTAGTTTTAATAAGAATGTCCTTTACTTGAATTTGCTGCCTAATCCACGTGTTTCTCTTCTTATCTAACAGTCTGGTTCCCAATATAATTAGTTACATTCTTCGCTGTGTCATTCTCAGCTTCTCTTCCATTCTTTTGCTGAGTGCCCAAGTTTCACTTCCATAAATCATGGTGGAGTTCATAAAATAATGAACCAATACATTGGTTCATTATTTTATGTTTCAGACAAATTGGGATATTGCTCCTCACCATGTGACTATATTTCCTGAATGCTATCCATGCAAAATTTATTCTTCTCTTGAATTCCAGCCATTTATCATTATTACAGCTGATGACTTGTCCCAGATAAGTATATGACTCCACCTTTTCAATTACTGCTCCTTCAATCATTATATCCCTTTCTGTGGCATACTTCCATAGCCATATTCATCTTTAGTCCAAAATCCTTACTAACTCTGCATAACTGACTAAGATTTTCTCTAATTCTTTGGGATCATGGTTTATGACCACAATGTCATCTGCAAATCATAAATGGTTTAGGTACTCTCCATTCACATTGACTCCTTTCTGCAACCAGTCTAATCTTCTGAAAGCTTCAAGGGAAGCTGTAAACAACTTCAGAGATATGTCTCCTTGTCGAACTGCTTTCTCAATTTTAAATTCCCTACTGTCTTTGTCTAGTCTAATAAAGGAGGTAGCATTCTCATATATTTTCTTAAAAATCATAATATATGGGGTATCTATGCCTTGTCTTTCCATTGGCGAAACATTGCATTATGTTGTATGGAATCAAAGCCTTTTCATAATCCACAAATGCCAGGTATAATGGTGTTTTACATTCAATTGCTTTCTCCATCAGCTGTGATATTACGTGAAGGTGATCCATAGTTGAGAATCCGGTCCTAAAGCCAGCTTGCTCTTTCGGTTGATTCTCATCAAGTATTCTTTCTAATTTGTTAGTAACGACCCTTGTGAATGTGGGATAACAAGCTAATTGGTCTATAATTTCGAATTTCTAATTTATCTCCTTTCTTATGCAGCAAAACTATGATTACATTATTCCTTAGGCATCACAACCTTTTCTAATGCATTTTGTGAAGTGTCTTGCCATTTTTTGTCATGTCTCTTCCTCCCAATTTTAACTCTACAGTAACTTCATCTTCTCCCGGGGCTTTCTGATTCTTCATTTTCTTCAATGCTTGCTCTACCTCATCAGGAAGGATGTCGGATATGTTGTATGTGTTACTAATTTGCGATCCATCTTCCCCACTGTTGGCATCATTCCTTTACTGAATAATTCTCTATAGCAATCTTCTGCTATCTGAATCATGCCTTCTCTGCTATTTATACACCATCTGAAACTGAAGAACACCATCGGTATTCTTCAGTTTCAGTATCATTTGTCTTTCTGTATTACTGCTCATGGCTGCTGATTTAAGTCCTTTGTTTTCCCTTAATGCTTGTTCTACTTTTCTTGTGTTAAATCTTCTTAAGTCCTCTGATTCTCTTTCTAATGGCTTTGCATAACTCAGTTTATTCAATTTTCTTCTTGTCATTGTTTATATTGCTCTTCATTTTTCATCTTCAGTTCATCATGACAAGTGTTTCTTGACTAATAGAAGCCTATTGTAGACATAACGTGTCTATAATCAAGTAACAAAGCAGGTTAGGCAGGCGAAAGCACATTACAAGATATCTTTGGCAAAGGATGCAAAGAAAAAAAAGCAAAGACTTTTTACTTATGTAAACACTAGAAGGAAGAGGATGAATCAAATTGGTCCACTTGATATCAATGGTTTGACTGCTGAATATCCTGCTCAGGTATTTAACAAACTGAAAAGTATTTTGCATGTAAGTTCACATATGAGAAATTCTGTAGAGAGCTGGAGGCAAGAAGTCTATCAAACTCTAATAGGAAGCTAAATGATTTTGTAATAACTGACAAGAAAGTGGAAATTAAATTGTTGAAGTTAAACATAAGGGCCTGGGTTGGATGGGATCTATCCAGTTATATTAAGATAAGCAGAAAAGCAAGTAGGCAAACCCTTTTAGGTATAATCATAAAAGCATCCTTTGATTCTGGGGAGATCCTTACGGACTGGAGAAGTGCAAATGTATCCCCAATTCACAAAGGAGGATCAAAGGGTGACAAGTAATTACAAACTTGTTACTTTAACTTCTGTTATAGGAAACTAACGGAGTCACTGCTTAAAGAAGCAATACAGGATCATCTATACAAGCCTGAGGTTATAGTTCAGACACGGCATGGGTTTGTTAACAGTAAAACTTGATTAACCAATTCAATTGGATACTACGATGCGGTCACAAAGGAACTGGATGCAAAAAATAATTTTTATATCATATTAGCGTTAGCATTAGTAGAGACATATGATGCAAGAAAGCAAGCTTATGCAGCATCAACAAAAAAAAAAAAAAAAAAACACCACTCCCATTTCACCCCTCCGTTTGTTTGAAATACCTGTCCAGCTGAGCCTTAAATTTATTTAGGCTATCAACTTCCACAACAAGGGATGGAAGTATATTCCACCAATCAACCATCCCCTGGCTAAAGGCAAATTTCGACACATTTTTCCTACACCTGTCTTACCTCAATTTGAATTTATGCCCTCCCAGGTGATTATTCTAAGCAAGAGGAAGAGTCCCATCAGCATTGAGCATGCACAAACCATTCAAGGCTTTATACACCCTCTATCAGATCACCTCGCCGGTGCCTAGTCTCCAGACACTGTAATTTGCAAACTTAAGCCTTTCTTTGTAAGAGCAACCCTTCATTCCATTCAGTAATCTTGTTGCCCTTCTCTGTACTCATTCCAACTGCTCTACATCCTTCTTAAAATGAGGCTTCCAGACCTGTATACAGTACTCTAGGTGTGGCCTGACCATTGCCTTATACAAGGGAATAATCACCTCCTTATCCCTTCTAGAAAAATTCCTATATATCATTGACAAGACACCATGAGCTACTCTTGCAGACCGTCTGCACAGCTCAGAAAACTTCATATCTGCCTGCACAATTGCCCCCAGGTTCTTTTCATTTTCTAACACTATCAGTGTAGTAACACAGAGTTGATACGTTACTGTGGGGTTACTGCTTCCCATATGTAGTACTTTATATTTTCAAAAACTTCATTTGCCACCTCTCGGCTCATCTGCTCAACCATTCCAGATCCTGTTGCAACAGCATACTGTCAGTAGTGTCCTTAACAACCCTGCCAACCTTTGTATCGTCAGTAAACTTGGACATTAAGCTTGATATACCATCAATATCACGTATAAATACAGAAAACAACAATGGACCCAACACTGAACCCTGAGGGACTCCACTAATGACAAAAGTCCATGATGAGCAATGTCCATTGATTACCACTCCCTGTCTTCTCCCCATCAACCATCCCTTTATCCATAGCAGCAATTTGCCTCCAATGTCACACTGCTCCAATTTGTGCAGCAGTCTTCCATGTGCAACAGTATCAAAAGCCTTCCTAAGATCCAAATATATAATATCAAAGTTATTCCCTGCATTCAGTTCTTTTGTGACTGCATCATAGTATCCTATCAAATTGGTCAGGCAAGACTTTCGCTTAACAAAACCATGTTGTGTCCAAGCTATAACTGAATTCTTGTTTGATGATCCTGCAGTGCTTCTTCAAACAGTGCCTCCATTAATTTTCCTGGAACAGAAGTTAAACTCACAGGTCTATAATTACTTGTGTCAGCCTTTGATCCTCCTTTGTGAATTGGGGTCACATTTGCACATCTCCAGTCTATAGGTACCTCCTCGGAGTCCAAAGCAGCTCTCATAATTATAGCTAAGGGTTTTGCTGCCTCCTTTAATATAACTCGATAGATCCCATCCACTCCGGGTGCCTTTTTTCTTTATCCTCAACAATATCTCCTCCACTTCCCTCTCAGTTATTACAAAATCATCTAGCTCACTGCCAGAGTTTACTTCACCTCTGGCAATCCCCTTCCTGAATAACTCCTCATGTATGAATGTAAATGCAAAATACTCATTTAGTTTGTTAGCCACCTGAGCAGAGTTGAACCATCAATATCCAGGACCAATCTGATTCATCCCTTTCCTTCTAGAGTTTACTTAGATAAAGAACTCTTTGCTGTTTTTCTTTCCATCCTTTGCCAAGGATTTCTCATAATCTGCCTTTGCTGCCTAATCTCCTTTGTGATTGGTTATAGACCAGCTTACATCTATCATAGGCTTCCATGTCACCCATTAATTTATATGTATCCCATGCATTTTTTCTTCTCCGCCATGTCTCATTAGTTCATCTGACATCCATGTAGGCCTAAACCTTGAACAATATTTCTTAGTTGGTATGTAAAGCCTAGTAGCTTCCAAGATAAATTCTTTCAATGCTTCCCATTTTGAATTTGCGGTTGGTAACATCATCAATTGGTCCCACTGTATAGAATTTAAATACTGTCTCAGTCCATTGTAGTCGCCTTTACGGAAGCAATAACCCTTCCCTTTACCCCTAATGGTAGTTACCTCTTTGAGTAAATCCCACTTCAGCACACTGTGATCACTGCCACCTAGTGGTTCCTTTATCTGCAGATTCTTAGTACATGAAGAAACTCTACTGATAATCAGATCAAGAGTATTGCTCCCTCTAGTTGCCTCCCGAACATGCTGATGTAGAAAACAATCATCCAATAAATACACAAAAGCTTTGCTAGTGTGTGAGTGACCAACCCACAAATTTCAGTCAATATCTGGGAAATTAAAATCTCCCCATTATAAGACTCTCTGATTTACTGGCCCACTATTTCCCTGCACAGTTTCTCTATTATACTCATCGAGTCATTAGGCCTATAGCACACTCCTACTCTCAATTTTGATCTCCCAATGCTTATGTCACAGCAAACTGACTCGACACTGCACTGTCCAGCGATGTCGACTGACTTCACTTCCTTGGTTTTTAGGTGTTTCTTAACTAATACCATAACCCCTCCTCTCTTCCTATCCAGTCTATCCTTTCTGTACACATTGTACTCCCCAGATTGCAGTTCTGCATTCCTTATATCTGTGTGACACCACGTCTCTGATATCCCAACAATATCTGCCTTTGATGTTTTGAGAAATACCTCAAATTCAAATTTATTTACCAAACTCCTACCATTGGTGTACATGCAAGTATACATGCACCTGTTCCTATTCTTAGCTACCATAACACAACTCATACATTTACTTGTACCGCAATGACTCCCAGTATTCTCTGAAATACCCTGCATCTTGTTTTCCAGGCTGCTGCTCATTCCAATAGAAGCAGTGCAAGAATCACTTTCACCTCTGCCAGTGGCTACTGTTAATCTATTAGTCCTTGTATCCCCCAAGCTAGAAGTTTTCTGACTCACCTAGCACTGCCTCGATAGCATCAGCAAATATTCTTGCACCCTTTCTATTTAAGTGTATCCCATCCCTGTAGAAGCAGTCTCTCCTGTTAACAAGTACAGACCAGGCTGAAAAAAAAGTCTACCCCTTGAGCCTTGCACAATCTTTCCAGGGCCGAATTGATCGACTAGGCTCTCATCATATACTCTCTCTCTCTCTCTCCTATAGTGTCTGGGCAGAATTGCAGACACCTTCAAATTCAACCCTAATTCATGGCTTTTTTTTCAACGGTGACCTGTACTTGTTAAGTAATTCTGCCGGTATACTAGGATTTCAGGAAAACTTTTGATACCGTTGCATATAAAAGGCTGCTGTACAAATTGTAGCAGTATGGCATTAAGAGAAAGTTGCCACTATGGATAAAAGGAAGGTTGAGTGGGAAAAGACAGACAGTGGTAATCAATGGACACTGCTTGTCATGGACTAATGTTATTAGTGGAGTCCTGCAGGATGCACTGTTGGGATCACTGTTGTTTTCTATATTTATCAATGGTATTGATTAAGGTATAACAGCCTTTATGTCAAAGTTTGCAGATGATACAAAGATTGGAAGGGTTGTTAATGACAGTAACAATGGTATGCTGCTGCAACAGGAACTGGAAAAGTTGGACAAATGGGCTGAGAGGTGGCAGCTAAAGTTTAACATTGACAAATGCAAAGTTGGGGTTACTCTGGAAGAACAATTTCTTCCAGAGTAACCCCAGAATAATCTACACACTGTGTGGTACTACACTCATGAATGAAAAGGACCTGGGAGATAATTTGTGCAGTCCGATATGAATTTTTTTTGACAGTGCAGACAGGCTGCCAGAGCAGCACATGGGGGTCTTGTCAATGATATACAGGAACTTTGCTATCAGGATAAGGAAGTGATTATCACTTTGAATAAGGCAATGGTCAGCCACATCTTGAGTACTGCATACAGGTCTGGAAGCCTTATTTAAAGAAGGGTGTAGAGCTGCTGAAAAGAGTACAGAGAAGGGCAACGAGATTTGCGAGGGTAACAATGGGGTGCTCTTACCAAGAGAGGCAATGGTGAGGTGATCTGATTGAGATGGATAAGGCTTTGAATGGTTTGAGCAAGCTCAATGCTGATGGGATTCTTCCTCTTGCTCAGATTACACACTAGAATAGATGTGCAAAAAATTGCCTTTAGCCAGTGAGTGGTTGATTACTAGAACAAACTTCCATCAGTCTTATGGAAGTTGATGGCTTAAATAAATTCAAGGAAGAACTGGACAAACTTTTTGAACAAATGGATAAATGAATGAAAATTTTTCTTTTTCTTTTTTTTGTTTGGCTGATGATGTATTAAGCTAGCTTTTTTGCATCATATGCCACTACTAATGATAATGACACAGGTGAGTGTCTTTCTCCTAAGATGAAACTGAGATTCATTTGCTTCCATACACTATATGAACAAAAGAATTACAACATACAGACAGCAAAAAGGATTTTTAATTCAAAAAGATTATAAAGAGTAGGGTAAACTTTGGCCTGCATGCATGCCTCAATCTTCCTCAATATACTTTATACTAACCTCTAGTGTTGACCAGAATATGCCTCCATTCCTCCTGGAAAGAAGTTTCAAGAGCAAGTTGAAAAAAAAAAAAAAAAAAAAAACAGTTTTTGTCGCAGCCTAAACCAGAATCCCAATTCATCACACAGGTCTTTAATGCAATTTAAGTTTGGGCTCTGAGCCAGCTGACCTAACTTGTTAACATTATGTTCACAGGTCATCTAGAGAGCACTATTGGAGAATATTTTGCCTTATTTTTTATTATTTTTATTTTTTTTGTAGTGGCCTCCGTAGCTGAGTGGTCAGGGGCAGGAGTGCAGTAGCACAAGCTCTTTGAGTAGACCAGGGTTCAAGCTCTTGACTGCTAAATACGGTAGGAGTTGACAACTGCATTGTATGTGATGTAAAGCAAAGCTTCTTAACAAGTATTAAAAAAAAATCAGGAAGTAAAAATTAATGGTGGATTTCTATTCAGAGGCAAACATCGAACATGGCATCCATAGTCCTATTTTACTGATCATCATTTTGAAGCTCTTTCTCTCGCTAACTCTTAATGGATGCAATATTTTGTAAAAGGCATGAAATGTCATGATCATACCATGTCTTGTCTTTTACCTATAGGTTTCTACAGCAATTGGAATGTCATGCATGATATTCCAAACGCTGTAGAAATAATCTTGCAATAAAAATAATCATACATGATTATTTTTATTGCAAACAATGTAACATTAAGTACTGACCACTACAGGATGCCTTCTGCCTGCACAGATTTGGATAGGCATTTCTAAAACATATCTGGAAGGTTCTATAATGGCAGAAATTCTAAACTTGTGACAAGTATCCCTGCAACCCAATACAAAGGCAATTGTTAGCAGCACAAAGACCAGCCCCGATTGAGTATTATTAAGGTGAACAGAACTATGTTAAATGATGCTCTGCATGATTTATCTGGACAGATTCTAACAGAATTGCTATTGGCTAAAAAGGATAGGAAGGGAGGAAGGGTTATGCTATTAGTTAAGAAACACAAAATCCAAGGAAGTGCAGCCAGTCGACATCACTGAACAGTGCAGTTTCGAGTCAGTTTGGTGTGACATAAGCACTGGGAGATCAAAATTGAGAGTAGGAGGGTGTTATAGGCCTAATGACTCTGATGAGCATAATATGAACCTGTACAAGGAAATAGAGTGAGCCAGTAAATCAAAGAGTCTTATAATGGGAGATTTTAATTTCCTGGATATTGACTGGAATTTGTGGGTTGGTCATTCACACACTAGCAAGGCTTTCGTGGATTTATTGGATGGCTGTTTTCTACATCAGCATATTCGGGAGGCAACTAGAGGGAGCAATACTCTTAATTTGATTATCAGTAGTGATTCTTCATGCATTAAGAATCTGCAGATAAAGAAACCACTAGATGGCAGTGATCACAGTGTGCTGAAGTGGGATTTACTCAAAGAGGTAGCTACCATCAGGGGTAAAGGGAAGAGTTTTTGTTTTCATAAAGGCAACTACAGTGGTCTGAGATAGTATTTAAATTCTATACAGTAGGACCAACTGATGATGTTACCAACAGCAAATTCAAAATGAGAAGCATTCAAAGAATTAATCTTGGAAGCTAGTAGGCTTTACATACCAACTAAGAAATATTGTTCAAGGTTTAGGCCTAAATGGATGTCAGATGATCTATTGAGACATATGACAGAGAAGAAAAATGCATGGGATACATATAAATTAATGGGTAACATGGAAGCCTATGATAGATATAAGCTGGTCTGTAACCAAGTCACAAAGGAGATTAGGCAGATTATGAGAAATCCTTGACAAAGGATGCAAAGAAAAATAGAAAACAGTTCTTTACCTATGTAAAAACTCTAGAAGGAAAGGGATGAATCAGATTGGTGCACTGGATATTGATGGTTCAACTCTTGATGATCCTGCTCAGGTGGCTAACAAACTAAATGAGTATTTTGCATTTACATTCATACATGAGGAGTTATTCAGGAAGGGGAATGCCAGAGGTGAAGTAAACTCTGGCAGTGAGCTAGATGATTTTGTAATAACTGAGAGGGAAGTGGAGGAGATATTGTGAGGATAAAGAAAAAAGGCACCCGGAGTGGATGGGATCTCTCCAGTTAAATTAAAGGAGGCAGCAAAGGAGATAAGCAAACCCTTAGCCATAATTATGAGAGCTTCTTTGGACTCAGGGGAAGTACCCATAGGCTTGAGATGTGAAAATGTAACTCCAATTCACAAAGGAGGATCAAAGACTGACGCAAGTAATTATAGACCTGTGAGTTTAACTTCTGTTCCAGGAAAATTAATTAAAGAAGCACTGCAGTATCATCTAGACAAGACTTCAGTTATAGCTCGGACACAGCATGGTTTTGTTAAGGGAAAGTCTTGCCTGACCAATTTGATAGGATACTATGATGCACTCACAAAAGAACTGGATGCAGGAAATAACTTTGATATTATATATTTGGATCTTAGAAAGGCTTTTGATACTGTTGCACATGGAAGACTGCTGCACAAATTGGAGCAGTGTGACATTGGAGGCAAATTGCTGCTATGGATAAAGGGATGGTTGAGGGGGAGAAGACAGAGTGGTAATCAAAGGACACTGCTCATTGTGGACTATTGTCATTGGTGGAGTCCCTCAGGGTTCAGTGTTGTGTCCATTGTTGTTTTCGGTATTTATCAATGATATTGATACATCAGGATTAATGTCCAAGTTTGCAGATGATACAAAGGTTGGCAGGGTTGTTAATGTCACTAATGACAGTACACTGCTGCAACAGGATCTAGAAAAGTTGAGCAGATGGGCTGAGAGGTGGCAAATGAAGTTTCACATTGAAAAATGTAAAATACTACATATGGGAAGCAGTAATCCCAGAGTAACGTATCAACTCTGTGGTACCACACTGACAGTGGTAGAGAATGAAAAGGATCTGGGGGTAAATTGTACAGGCAGATATGAAGTTTTCTGAACAGTGCATTGATAATCACTCTCTGTCTTCTCCCACTCAACCATCCCTTGTAGCAACTTGCCCTTAATACCATGCTGTTCCTTGTACAGTATGTCTTCCATGTGCCACGGTATCAAAAGCTTTTCCAAAATCCACATATATATGATATCAAAATTAATCTTTGCATCCAGTTCCTTTGTTACCACATCATTGTATCCAATGAAATTTGTCAGACACGACTTCCCCTTACCAAAACCATGCCATGCCTGAACTATAACTGCAGTATTGTCTAGATGATCCTGCATCGCTTCCTTAACCAATGACTCCATTATTTCTCCTGGAACAGCAGTCAAATTAACAGGTCTGTAATTTGACATTTGTCAAAAATGTCAAACTAATGTGTCACCATTTGATCCCCCATTGTGAATTGGGGACAGATTTACACCTCTCCAGTCCACAGGGACATACCCAGAGTCCAAGGAAACTTTCGTAATTAATGCTAAGGGTTTGCTTACTTCCTTTGCTGCCTCCTTTAATATAACTGGATAGATCCCATTCACCCCAGGTGCCTTCCTTAAGTTTAACCTCAACAATTTCTTCTCCACTTTTGCTTTCAGTTATTACAAAAGGTTTCCCATTTAGAACTTGTTTAACTGAGACCACTGATGACTACAGTGGTCTCAGTGAAAAACTGAGACCAGTGTAGTCACCTTTACGAAAGCAAATACCCTTTCCCTTACCCCTTATGGTAGTTCTTTAAGTAAATCCCACATCAGTATACTCTGATTACTGCCACCTAGTGGTTCCTTTATCTGCATATTCTTAATGCCTGAAGAATCACTGCTGATAATCAAATCAAGAGTATTACTCCCTCTGGTTGCCTCTCAGACATGTTGCTGAAGAAAATAGTCATCCAATAAATCCACAAAAGTCTTGCTAGTGTGCAAGTGACCAAACCACAAGTTTCAGTCAATATCCGGGAAGTTAAAATCCCCTATTATAACACAATCTGATTTACTGGCCCACTCTATTTCTCTGCACAATTGCTCATTATACTCATCAGATTCATTAGGCCTATAACACACACCAACTCTCATTTTCCCTCTCCCAGTGCTTATGTCAACACCACACACTGACTCAACTTTGCATTGTCCACTAATGTCAACTGGATGCACTATCTTAGATTTTATGTGTTTCTTAACTAACAGCATAACCCCTCCTCCCTTCCTATCCTTTCTGTACACATTGTACTCCGCAAATTCCAATTCTGCACTGCTTATATTCATGTGGCACCAAGTCTCTGATATCCCAACAATATACAGTCGAAGGTGGAAGGCTTTGAAGTGACAGAAGCCAAGACATTAGAACATGATCAAGGCAAGCATCAAACTTATTGAGTGGTGATGAAGGATTCAGTGCAACCAAGGTGATCAATTGTGGTAAACTGACTACTAAGCTGAAATTGCCTATACCCACATGATAATAATAAGAGGTTCGGCAAATGTGAGGAGCCAATGACTGGCAATATCATAAATAAATAAATATAAATGGGAGAAGGTAATAAATAGTAAAATCAACATAGAAAACACATTCTAATCACAATTGCTTCAAATAAATATGATGAGCTTAAAATGGCTGCTGAACACAGTAATAATTAGTTATAAACACTTTGCATACTTCTCACAATAGCTATGACATGAAAGCACAGTAATATAAAAATTCTGAATGATCTCATTCAGAATTTTTCAGACAAGTTCCAATTACAGGTATAAAGCTATATATATATATATATATATATATATAGAGGCAAAATATATACTGATAAGTAAACAAATTTTCTTTCAAATGCTATGGATATTTTACAAAAATTAAACCAGCACAGAATCCAAATGTGATGACTGTGACTATGATGGCTACAGGAGCCTATTGCAAGCTGCATGCCATAATACTTCCTAAGCAATGTTCAAATATTTATCCCTTAATGGATGAGGTTCATCTCCTCACAATACTGTACTGTACTGAAACAGAAAGATAATTTTTTGAAATAATGAAAGTGCACATTGCTTGCTAAGATGGCTTTGTCTTCTTCATGGAATGTACTTTCGATATGCTGGATTTTGTGAACTAAAAGGCCAAAAGATTATAAACAATACAATATACAATTAAAATATATTATTATTATTATTAGCCATATGGTGCAAGTAAGACTGAGGCTTATGCTGCACCAAACAAAAAAAAAAAAATTCCGAGTTACCCTAAGAAAGAGAAAGAAAATCAGAAGTAGAAAGGAATCACCAAGAAAGAGAAGAATGATGATATCCAACTCAGGACCTTGGGTGTGCCAAGTCCATAGTCACCAGATGTGAGCCCCTGGGGCTTGCTGTTTTTCTTTGCTTTAAAGGTTTTTACCAAAAATTATTAGTAATATATATATATATTTATTTAAACAGGATTAATTTTATATTAAATAATAGAAATATAAAATTTTTAAAAATATACTTTATTTGCAAACAAAGAAAGGAGAAAAAAATTGCATCATAACAGTTGTAACTTAAAAAACACTATATTTTAAGGCCAAAATAATTAGTTCAATATACTCTAAATCTTGCTAGAATAATCATATGCTCCCCTTCAGTGGTTGGTATCACAAGTTAAAAATAAATGGTGTTGATTACCAAGAAGAGTCAATCCCACGCTTCTTGAAACACTCAATAACAATTATGTGTGGCGACACCATATGTATAAGATAACCAATCAAACTGGTGAAACAGATTTCCCATATAAACATATGTTGACACCCACTAGCACCTTATTCTTCCCAATCACAGAGAATAATCTAGCACTTCATGTGGTTTCTTTTATATACAGAGCTGGAATTTGGCCAAATCCCACCATCCGAGTTTTTTTCATTCCATTCTGAATGATCCCCTGGATTTCTTATGCTAAAGCAGACATTACTTATTCTTTGGCAACAGACTCATCTTCAATACTCTATATAATAGAGCTTATAATGCACTGTGGCAAAAACTGCAATGGTTATCCAGTATTATGTTCCACATATTATTCTGTTTCTTTTTATTTGTGCTCTCTCTCGCTTCCCCCATACACAACGAAAGACTCAGTTTACAGCATATATCATGCATTTATTATTGCAGTATGGTGCCAGCTTGTGATTTTTCATTGTTTGGTTCGTCTCAAATACTTCTTGTTCTATTGTACAAGAACAATACTGTACCTGTTTTTTCAATAAACGTCCATCAGGAAAGCAGCACTAATCACGTCCCAAATTTGGAAATAACGTGAGTCTTATACCCTCTAAAGCTCAGTCACCAATATTGTAGATGTTTATAGTTGAGTTTGTATGTTACAAAGTTTTAAAACTTTTTTATTGCTGTTCACTAACTAATAAATTAAAAGTGAAAAAAATAAGATAACCTATTAAAAGCATTAAAAATGAATATCATGCATTCTCTTCTCCCCCCCCCCTGCCCCCAACATATACATAACCCACCTGGCAATACCATCCCATCAACATTGCCATACCTACCCGAAAGTCATCATATTTTAAGGAAACATGCTTGAAATTGGGATCAAATGGTGCACAAAAAGAAGCATACTCAAAGTTTCCAAATCGTTCTTTTAATTGCTGAATATGGACTTCTAATTCTTCAAGTGCATTTTCATAAGTTCCTTTCTGTTTTGTTTTTAATGGAGTAGGCAATTTCTTTGATAAATGGAATAAAGAAGGATTTCATCTGTGGGAAGGGGGGTCCCATTTCATCAGATTTCATCAGATCCCATTTCAAATGTAATGCCTCATACCCATTTCAATAGGTATGGGGCATTACATTTGAAAGACTGTGGTTTTATTTGCTTTGCGAGTTTAAATGATAGCTTAAATAAATTCAAGGAAGAACTATACAAACCACTGAAGGGAATAAGGGAATAGACAAGTGAAATGGGGTTTTTTTTTTTTTTTTTGCAGATGCTGTATAAGCTTGTTTTCTTGAATAATTTTCCAATACTAATGCAAGCCACTAACAAAGTACTCCATGAAGGCTAAAGTCCAAAAGAAAGCCTGGCCACTTCTTAAATGATCATCCCCACAGACAGCCCTCTAATGAAAAATTAATCAGAAATAGGACTAGCAGAATGGACAATTTATGGAAAATTATAACATTAAATTATATGAATGACTGTACAATATAATAACGGTAAGTATACTGATGGGGGGGGTAAATTAATCCCCTCTGAAATAGTGGTTTTCTGAGGCAAAAAACTTTAGCCCAATGATTTTTTTTCCCTCTTGGAAATACTTCCATGAAAAGCCAATGCTGAAACTGATGACAGCTAAGCATCAATATTAATCTTTGTTTATTGTTTGCAAATCAAAAAATTGATATCCTTTTGGAGGTTTCATCAGACCTGAGAAAAAAAAAAGTCATGTGGAGCCATACCTAAAAAATGGGGGGGGAGGTTTGCTGGACTTTGGCAATTCCATATTTGGGCAATGCAACAGCATGTTATTATGGTGAAGTAACCAGTCTTTGGAAAGTTTCACTTTTCAGGGCTTTTTCTTCAAATCAAGTCACGAATGTATCTTGAAACTTCATGTAGAATTCTTTATTAAATGTTTATTCCTCTGGAGCATGCTTGTAGTGGACAACACCTTCACAGCCAAAAAAATGCTAGCAACATGGCATTCGTTTTGCCACACACTTGCCATGCTTCGTTGGGTTGGGGGAATCTTCCACCAGAATGGATGCCATATGGTTTCAAGAGCACATTTATAAACCCATGTTTCATCACCAGTTATGATGTTTCAAAAATATGTCATCATTACTCACACATGCAAACAAATCATGCAGTGTTCACATTTTGCCCTATTAGTAATCAAACTCTGTGGAAATGTACCCCATATTCAAAGTTTTCATCAAAACAAACCAACATGATTCAACTGAGATACAAGTTTCTTCAGTGATTTCCCAGTTAATCTTTGGTCATTTCATATTTAAGTTTGCACTTGAGATAACCATTAATTTGAGGGCCATCCAGATCGTGGAGAATTTCTGATGACTTCCTACCCTATTTGAAAAAAAGTGTAAACCGAAAATTTGTGTACAAACCATTGTTGCAGTCTCAGTATGTCATTTTAAGAAGATCAAAAATGTTTTCCTTATGGTTTTTTTTTATGATTTTAAGGCAAACTTTAACACACACATGTGCGTGTGTGCATTGTTCTGTGCACTTTGACATTATGATATATGACAAGATGTAAAACACACCTTTGTTAGGCTGACAATAACAGACTAACATAAGCAAATGAATAGCTTACTTTGTCAATGAGCATAATCCACACTCTTTTTGAACAGAAGTCTCATATCGTCCTCTGGATATTGACAAGTTTATGAACTGTGCAAATTGGTCACTCTCATACAGCCACTAATAACAACTGCTAATTGCTCATGAAATATAGATAGTCTAAGATTGATGTTTTGATGTTTAAATCAATGCTGTCCATAGGTTGGAACTAGGGTTGTTTCAACCCAATCAAAAACCAACGAGAAGCTGTTAGCATTGCTACACTTCAGCTTAAGTATATTTTCTATAAATACTTTTCACGTATCGAATTTAATTTTGTTCTGAAATTGAAATTTTATTGAATTAAATCGGAATCATGACTCAGACCAGAGCAGCAAAGCAAAAGGCTCAAGCTAATGGGAGTGCTGTGGCTCAGGGGAGAACTGAGGGGGGCAGTTGCCCTCTGAATCACAGTCTTTTAAAATGCACTGTTTGCTTGATGTTTGCGGAGCAGTCGGGTACAGGACATGATACTGCCAAGGGGGATGTCTTTGTGTGTGCACGATGTAAGGAGTGCAAGGAAATCAGGCGACAACTGAGCGTTGTTATGGGCCTTTATGAGAGCTTGAAGGACAGGGTGGATGCCCTTGAAGGAAATAAATTGAGGGGGCCCATCAAGCTCTCAGCTTCCCACAACAACGGCAGAGCTTGCACTTGGTCATCATGCAACACAGAGGCAGCCCCCTAGACAGAATGCGCTGGTCCCACAGGAACTAGTAGTTGTTGGTGACTCGATTGTCAGGGAAACGGGGAACATGCTTTGTAAAAAGGATAGGTGGAATAGGACCAGGGTATGTCTGCCAGGGGCAAAGGTTGATGACGTTGTAGAGCGGATATCATCTTTTAAGAGCACAAAAGGTGATATAGTTGTACACGTTGGTACTAATGATATTAAGAGTAGGAGACCGGCGGAATTTCTTAGCAAGTACAGGTCACTGTTGAAAAAAAGCAGTGAATTAGGGTTGAATTTGAAAGTGTCTGCAATACTGCCCAGACACGATAGGAGGGAGTATATGATGAGAGCCTTGTCGATCAATTCGGCCCTGGAGGGATTGTGCAAGGCTCAAGGGGTAGAATTTTTTTCAGCCTGGTCTGTACTTGTTAACAGGAGAGACTGCTTCTACAGGGATGGGATACACTTAAATAGAAAGGGTGCAAGAATTTTTGCTGATGCTGTCGAGGCAGTGTTAGGTGGGACGGAAAACTGCTAGTTGGGGGGGATACAAGGACTAATAGATTAACAGTAGCCACTGGCAGAGGTGGAAGTGATTCTTGCACTGCTTCTATTGAAATGAGCAGAAGCCTGAAAAACAAGATGCAGGATATTTCAGAGACTGCTGGGAGTCATTGCGGTACAAGTAAACACATGGGTTGTGTTAGGGTAGCTAAGAATAGAAACAGGTGCATGCATACTTGCGTGTACACCAATGCTAGGAGTTTGGTAAATAAATTTGATGAATTTGAGGTATTGCTCAAAACATCAAAGGCAGATATTGTTGGGATATCAGAGACGTGGTGTCACACAGATATAAGGAATGCGGAACTGGAATTTGGGGAATACAATGTGTATAGAAAGGATAGACAGGACAGGAGGGGTTATGGTATTAGTTAAGAAACACATAAAATCCAAGGAAGTGAAGCCAGTCGACATCGATGGACAGGGCAGTGTCGAGTCAGTTTGGTGTGATATAAGCATAGGGAAATCGAAATTGAGAGTAGGAGTGTGCTATAGGCCTAATGACTCTGATGAATATAATAAGATATTGTACAGGGAAATGGAGTGGGCCAGTAAATCAGAGAGTCTTATAATGGGGGATTTTAATTTCCCAGATATTGACTGGAATTTGTGGGTTGGTCACTCACACACTAGCCAGGCTTTTGGGGATTTATTGGATGATTGTTTTCTACATCAGCATGTTCGTGAGGGAACAAGAGGGAGCAATACTCTTGATCTGATTATCAGTAGTGATTCTTCATGCATTAAGAATCTGCACATAAATGAACCACTAGGTGGCAGTGATCACAGTGTGTTGAAGTGGGATTTACTCAAGGAGGTAACTACCATCAGAGGTAAAGGGAAGGGTTTTTGTTTTCGTAAAGGTGACTATGATGGTCTGAGACAGTATTTAAATTCTATACAGTGGGACCAACTGATGATGTTACCAACAGCAAACTCAAAATGGGAAGCATTCAAGGAACTAATCTTGGAAGCTACCAGGCTTTACATACCAACTAAGAAATATTGTTCAAGGTTTAGGCCTAAATGGTTGTCAGATGAATTAATGAGACATGTGGCAGAGAAGAAAAATGCATGGAATACATACAAATTAATGGGCGACATGGAAGCCTATGATAGATATAAGTTGGTCTGAAACCAAGTCACAAAGGAGATTAGGCAGGCAAAGGCAGACCACGAAAAATCTTTGGCAAAGGATGCAAAGAAAAACAGAAAAGAGCTCTTTACCTATTTAAACTCAAGAAGGAAAGGGATGAATCAGATTGGTCCACTGGATATTGATGGTTCAACAGTTGAGGATCCTGCGCAGGTGGCTAACAATCTAAACGAGTATTTTGCATCTACATTCACGCATGAGGAGTTATTCAGGAAGGAGAATGACGTAGGTAAAGTAGACATTGGCAGTGAGCTAGATGATTTTGTAATAACTGCGAGGAAAGTGGAGGAGAGATTGTTAAGGATAAACATAAAAAAGGCATCTGGGGTGGATGGGATCTATCCAGTTATATTAAAGGAGGCAGCAAAGTAAGTAAGCAAACCCCTAGCCATAATTATGAGAGCTTCTTTGGACTCAGGGGAGGTACCCATAGACTGGAGATGTGCAAATGTAACCCCAATTCACAAAGGAGGATCAAAGGCTGACACAAGTAATTATAGACCTGTTAGTTTAACTTTGGTTCCAGGAAAATTAATGGAGGCACTGGTTAAAGAAGCACTGCAGGATCATCTAGACAAGAATTAAGTTATAGCTCAGACGCAGCTTGGTTTTGTTAAGGGCAGGTCTTGCCTGACCAATTCGATTGGATACTATGATGTAGTCACAAAAGAACTGGATGCAGGGAATAACTTTGATATTATATATTTGGATCTTAGAAAGGCTTTTGATACTGTTGCACATGGAAGACTGCTGCACAAATTGGAGCAGTGTGGCATTGGAGGCAAATTGCTGCTATGGATAAGGGGATGGTTGAGTGGCAGAAGACAGAGAGTGGTAATCAATGGACACTGCTCAACGTGGACTAATGTTATTAGTGGAGTTCCTCAGGGTTCAGTGTTGGGTCCGTTGTTGTTTTCGGTGTTTATGAATGATATTGATGATGGTATATCAAGTTTAATGTCCAAGTTTGCAGATGATACAAAGGTTGGTAGGGTTGTTAAGGACACTACTGACGCTATGCTGCTGCAACAGGATCTGGAAAGGCTGAACAGATGGGCTGAGAGGTGGCAAATGAAGTTTAACATTGACAAATGTAAAGTACTACATATGGGAAACAGTAACCCCAGAGCAACGTATCAACTCTGCGGTACTACACTGACAGTGGTGGAGAATGAAAAGGACCTGGGGGTAATTGTGCAGGCAGATATGAAGTTCTCTGAGCAGTGCAGACGAGCTGCAAGAGTAGCTCATGGTGTCTTGTCAATGATATACAGGAATTTTTCTAGCAGGGATAAGGAGGTGATTATTCCCTTGTATAAGGCAATGGTTAGGCCATATCTTGAGTACTGTATACAGGTCTGGAAGCCTCATTTCAAGAATGATGTAGACCTGCTGGAACGGGTACAGAGAAGGGCAACAAGATTAGTGAATGGAACAAAGGGTTGCTCTTACGAAGAAAGGCTTAAGTTTTGCAAATTACAGAGTCTGGAGACTAGGCACCGGCGAGGTGATCTGATAGAGGTGTATAAGGCTTTGAATGGTTTGAGCATGCTCAATGCCAATGGGATTCTTCCTCTTGCTCAGAATAATCACCTCAGAGGGCATAAATTCAAATTGAGGAAGGACGGATGTCGGATAGATGTGCGGAAATTTGCCTTTGGCCAGCGGGTGGTTGGTTGGTGGAACCGACTTCCATCATTTGTTGTTGAAGTTGATAGCCTAAACAAATTTAAGGCTCAACTGGACAGGTATTTCGAACGAACGGAGGGGTGAAATGGGAGCGGTGTGTTTTTTTTTTTTTTTTTTGGCTCATGCTGAATAAGCTTGCTTTCTTGCATCATATACCTCTACTAATGATAATGCTAATGCTAATGAGAATATTAATAAACATTTTAGGAATGGCTATATCTTTAGAGGGAATGAAAAAAAAATATATATTACAGATGGTTTCCATCAAGCACCTAACTGAGCAGAGTTAATGAATAATGACAATCAAAATACTAATATGTGGTCTAACAATAGAAGGGAGGAAAAAATTCGAATGATGCCAATACAGCAAAGGAGCTACACTACCTATATAATGCATTTCAAAAAGCTGAATTAATAATTCAAAAACAATACAAATGAATCAAATTAAATGTGGAAAATCAATTTCTATGCAAAATATAACCTAGATAAAACTAGAAGGCAGTATGCATATTGTAAAACGGTATTATAAAAATAATGTCCAGTCTCACCTATTATATCCATTACAACGGTGCTGATTTCCAGGATAATTTAAGTCTGTTACAGTTCCAGGACTAAATGGTGATTTTGCTGTTTCAAATGAAGGTTCTCCACTTGACACATCAGCACAACCTGAATCAGCAGGATCAGTTTTATCTATCACAGATAGTGAATGCGAGTGGCTGGATGATGTCTCATTTGCTGAGAAATGAGCTATATTATTTTGATATTTATTTGAATCAAAAGTTCTAGCAACAAATGTTATTCCATTTTGAGTGCCTTCTTCACTTGAAGTTTTCTCCGTTTGAAGTGAACTACAACTTGTAGGCAATGAGTCATCACACAAGCCTTGCTCTTGGAAATTTGAAAGAGATGCTTTCTTTTGATTTACTTTCTCTAATAACACATCTGAATCAATGTTCAGAATTTTTTGAGCTTCATAATTATCAAAGCTGCTGTCAACAAAACTGTTTTTTGGAGTGAAAGGAATTGATCTAATTCCTATAACATCGGATTCTTTTTCATATCCAACAAGTTTTCCACGTTTATGCTCAATTTTTTCAATCATTTCTTTACTATTGAAGCTTGGAAGTATCTGAGCTTGTTTTAACATTGCACTGTCAAGGTCATATGAATCATCAACAAAACTATTTTGAGGAGTATAGGGACATGAGTTGTGTGTTGAAGATCCTTGGGAACCTAATGGCTCTCCTACAATTCCTAAATGTCCTGTTATGCTGGATGACAGATTTCGGGGACTACCAATATTGCTATCACTCCCATCTATTGAGAGTGGATCAAAGTCATTCAAAGCATCTGCATTCTCAGCAATTTCAGGTGGCTCGGCAACTGAAAATCTAGGCACATCTGGTGGTAGAGTCCGTCCATTATACAGACCTGATAAAAAGAATGATACAGTAAAATATCTTTTTAAATAACATACAAAACAAAAATGGGTGCTTTTAAAAAAAGAAAACTAAAATACTAAAAAAATGTGCTTAAATAATGTGCTGACACAGCAATCTCAATATGCATGAATACTCTGGTCCTATGCTAGCTTACTTGTGCAAAATACAGCACAAACAAACTTGTTTTGTAATGATAGCACTGATTCATTACCATTCTCTACATGTACTCTAATCCTTTTGTTACAGAAAAAGTGAAAATGAATTGGATGAAGCATTTTGAATTACCTCACTTCAGGGACTTTATTAGTGTTTTGAAGGGTGAAAACAGTAACAAAGTGAATATACAGATTTGGTAAATGATGACTCTGAAGCAATGGAATGGAGGAACTTTTTGTGTGTGTCAGAGAGAGAGAGAGAGAGAGAGAGAGAGAGAGAGAGAGAGATATCCTGGTGCAGTTACAGAGTAAGATATGTACTATGGCTAAGGGATATTTGGAGATCTAGCAACACAGCTGTAATAATGCCCAAAACATACAAGGCAGTTATTGTAAAAAAAACTATTGCTTCTGTAGGAATGATAAATTCACCCAAACTGGTGGAATGTGACTGTGGGGATGATTCAGTCCTCAAAATTGCAGATCCAGGATGGATCAGTGGTTCTCAAAATACTGAGATCTACGGACCCTATCAAAAATTAAAAAGTTCACAGACCCCTTCAAAAAAAAAAAAAAAAAAAACTTTGTGGACCCCAACTTAGAGGTGGCCATAATCCCTATTCAGAGCTCTCTGTAGGTCTAAGTAATAAGCAAAATGCCACCGAAATTAGTAAGTAAACTATATTCAAGGCATGGGAAGAAGGAACCCTGTGAAAAAAAAAAAAAAAAAAATTCCAAAATTTGCGAATAGGTGATAATATGGCACTGTACAAGAGGAAAGACATGACAAAGTATACTGGTGTTCAAACACAGTGCATCACCTAGGAATTTCACATTTCTAACCCTTTTTCGTGATGGTATGTTACAGTAATGACTAGCATCACAAATAGAAATATAAACAAAAGATATTTATTAATAGTTAAGGCAAAGCTAAGTAATATTTGACAGGTTATCACAAAATATTACAAAATGAGCATCTGCAACCTTTATACCACAGTTTTGGTAAACCACGACAATTATGGCTGAAATGTTATCAGAAGCCCTCAATTTGCTTCAGTTTATCATTTTAAATGGAAAACAAAATTGAAAATGTTCACCAGGTGCAAACTAATATTTAGGTGAACTGCCTCCGGCCCTGATGACAGCAGCACACCGTCGAGGCATCCATTTCTGAAGATAATCAACTGATAGTTCGTGGTTCAAAACACGAATTATGGCTTCCTGAAGTTCACGAAGGATCTTTGGTTTCTTTCTGGCAACTGCTGATTCCACACGATGCCAACAGTTCTCTACAGGATTCAGGTCCGGGCTGTTTCCTGGCCAGCAAAGGGTTCTAATGGGCCGTTCTTCCAACCATTTTTACACCTGTAACAAATATAAACACATTACTGTTGAACATCTAATGCAGAAATGAAGCTAAAGTAACTACAGAAGTGCCTACTTACACTTATCGCCCGATGACAAGGAGCAGCATCATCCTGAAAGATGCAGTTACTTGGCAGGTTGAAATGGTCTCTAATGGTTGGCAGCAATTTACCTTCCAATATAACCAGCTATCCATCGCCATTTATGGAACCTTTTATAAACTGCAGGAGACCTATTCCACGATACTAAATGCACCCCCACATCATTTGGCTGGTAGGGTTTGTTTGTTGTTTGTTATTTGGTTTTTAGGAGCATTAGCAACTAAGGCCATATTGCTCCGGGATATGCGGTGGTAATTCCCTGACCTTTCCGCATCCTCTGTATTTGGTGGTGACGGGCTCGAACCCCGGTCTAATCAAGAAGCGTGTGCTACGCACTGCTGCTCCTTCCCACCTGGCTACGGAGGCACCTGGCTGGTAGGGAATTTCACTGTAGACACTATACAGTCTGGATGGTATTCTTCACCACGTCTTCGGCGAATCGTTCATCTCCCATCAGAGCCATGCAGGTTGAATTTCTTCTCATCCGAGAAAAAAAACTGACTTCCACTGCTCGAGGGGTCCATTTGACATGCTCCTTACACCAAATTAATTGGGCCTTTTTCATTTTTTGTGTGAGGAGGGGCTTCTTCTTAAGACGACAGGATACAAGTCCATTTTTGAAGAGGCATCTTCTGACCGTTAGTGCACTTACTACCACTCCTGTACGTTCTTCCCATTCTCTTTTCAGCTCAGATGAAGAAGCTTTACAGTTTTTAATGCATAAGTGCTTCAAAACATGGTCCTATTTTGGTGTAGAGACTCGTTTGCATCCAGTTCCTTTTTACCTATTAGCAGAACCAGTATTCTTGAGTTTGGAAAGAAATCTACTCGCTGTCAACTGATTACAAGAAACAATATAAGCAATATGACGGGAAGAACATCTTTCCTCACATAATGCAACAATAGCAATCTTTCTTCGTGGCGTCAACTGCACGTAACTTACCATCCTGACACAAACAAGGAATGACTGCAACTCTTGCAGAGTGTGCTTATATAGCTGAAAGTAATAGCTGATGCAATATTACATCACCTACGCATGCCAATCTTATCTGATGCAATCTGTAAGAAATAATGCCATATACTTACATTATTCAGACAATTACAATTTTAAGGGGTGATGCACTTTCATTGAACACTAGTGTACAAACAAATGAACAACTAAGATAAAGCTTAATGAAATTACAAATTTTTATTTGTGCTCTTTGCAAAAAAAACCAGAAACTGAACTAAGCTGACAGAGGAAATGGTTTCACAGCTCCAAACTCACTCACAGTTTACTTCCGATGGTCAATGATGTTGCTGATGGTGGAGTTGGTTTTCGATGCGATTATCATTGTTCTGGACCAGAAATTGCATTCAATGCACAGTGCGCTCGACTGTAGAATGCAACATCTCTGGAGTAATGTTCCACACATGCTACATTACGTTGTCCTTTAAGACAGCCAGGTTAGGGACACTTCCTCGATAGGCATTGACCTTGAGGTGACCCCCACAGCCAAAAATCACACAGTGTAAGGTCAGGCAAACGTGGTGGCCATGCAATGAGAAACAAACGACTAATGACTCTTTATGCAGTAAAGTGATGCCAGAGAAGCTGCTGTACTGGTTGTGCAATATGAGGAGGAGCCCCATCTTGCATAAAAATTGTCTCATCCAGCCATCTTCTTTGTTGCAGTTGAGGAATAATGAAACTGCTTAGCATGTGATGATATCATTGTGCTGTAATGGAACAGGTAGCTGCTCCTGCTGGGTGCAATTCCTCGAAAAAGTATGGCCCTAGGATGAAATTTGAAGTCACACTATACCAGACGGTTATTTTCAGCGAGTGCAATTGGATTTGCTGAATAGCATGCGGTGCTTCTGAAGCCCATATTTGGCAGTTTTGAGTGTTGACAGTCCCATTGAGATAAAAACAGGCCTCATATCCCCAAAGAATGTTCCATGGCCAGGTATTATCCACTTTCATTCTGGACAAAATTTTTGTGCAAATGCCATTCGTTTTTCAGGTAATCTCTTTGCAGCAGCTGCTGGCACCTGATCTTGTATGGATAATACTGGATTAGTTTCCAAAGAATTTTCCACACAGCGAAATATAGGACATCCAATTGCCTTGCTACTCCCCGTGCACTGCTACTAGCTCCAGCAGCTGTATCCATGGATCGATCGACGATAGCCATTGCAACTTCCTCTGCTACCTGAGATGAAACAGGCTTCCTTCATCTTCCAGGCTTACAACAAAGGACCCGGTTTCCTCAAATTTGTTAATCATCCTTCTAATTGCTGCAGTTGATAAAGGACCTTGATGCAAGTTCTTACATCATCTAAATCCACGCAGAGCAGCTGCTGCATTGCATTCATTAATGCAGAGGAACTTTAATTAAAGCATGATCAGGTAGAGCGAGATGCATTAACAGTAAACTTACAGAATACAGTTGCGATGTTCACATTGTGCTTTTATAGCTCCCTGCTACTGGAAAAATTAACTCAGATTTACGCAAAATTTCTGCTCTCTTAGGTGTTTCATTTTTTAGTTTGGATTTAATACTTTAGTGCAATTCAGTTTTTGTTTTTTTGTGAACACAAATAAAATTTGTCTTAGTTATTTATTTGTTGGTACTTTGTCATGTCTTTCTTCTTGTACAGCCATATTATACTCTATCGGCAGATTTCGCGAAAACTACACTGCCAGTCAAGTTAATAGCAACTCACCAGATTTTCCCTGTTTTCTAGCTCAAAAATATATATTTTAACTATTTTAAAGGGCGTGCTATGTTTAAAAAAAAGGACATGCTCCTAGGATAATATTCTTCAAAAAAATATATTGTTATTGTATTGAATAGAAAAAATTTTCAGTCATGGGTTACTACTGGTCAAAATAATAACAACATGTGATTCAAAACACAGTTGTCAGTATTAAAAGACTTAATATTTCCCTATCAACTTGAGTGCTCCATGGTGTTAAATCACATTTCACAACTTTATCCCTTCCACCTGCAGCAGCTTATGCTCATTTGTGTTACAACAGTTTGGAGAGAGGCTGTATTTCCCATAGTGTTTCTGCAATTTTGTGCAACTTGCACTCTGGCTTTGGTAAAGACAGGAAAATGAAAAAAAAAGATTGATATTACACCTAGAAAGGTGACTGAAATTAAGATTATGAAGGAGTGTGGAAGAACAAACACTGAAACTGCCCAAATTCTTGGTATTCCTGCATGTCACAGAGCAGAGAGTATTAAAGACTTTTTGTGCTTAAAATTTTGAAACCTTTATCCTGGCCTGGTAATACGTCTGATTTAAACCTGATATAAAAACTATGGAGGCAGTAATCAGGGTATGGCATCATGAATTACCAGCAGAAACATTAAGAAATCCTGAGTATGCCATACACTGCAAAGCTGTAATACAATCTCAAGGATATCCAACTAAATATTAAATATATAAAAAATGTGTTCAAAGTTGTCATTAGTTGCTATCATACTGTCCAGTACTTATGTGCTAAATATAATTTTACCCATGAACATCAATATGTTCAGTCAGTATCATCCGACATTGACAGATTCCATACGATGGCGATTGTTGATCACATGGAATATTTTGAGATTTGTCCAAAGATGAGTAACGCACACAAGGATATGACCTATCAATCAATGCTAATAGAATGCCCATCAGATTGAAAGCCAAAGCATATTTTACAATGGAATCTATCCAATTATATATATAAAGAAGCTGCAAAACAAGTAGTTAAACCTTTAACCATAATAATAATAATGAGAACATCCTTAGATTCAAGAAAAGTCTTTAAAGATTGGAGACATGCAAATGTATCTCCTATTCACAGGGGTGGTTCAAAGGGTGAAACTGGTAACTACAGAACTGTAAGGTTAGTCTCTAGGCTAGGGAAAATAATGGCATCAATAGTTAAAGAAGTAATGCAAGATTATTTTGATTGGAGTAGAGCCCTAAGATAACCACAGCATGGATTTGTTGAAGGATGTATGCTTCATATTAATTACTATGAGGTCATCACAAATGAACTTTTGTGATGACCTCATAGGATGAAAGAAAATGGATAGAAGGATGGTTAAGTGGTAGGAGATAGCGATGATAAATAGGTCCTGCTCTTTATGAACTAATGTAGAGTGTGGTACCATGGGGTCAGTGACATGCCACTTGCTTTTTCAATATTTATTATTCATGTCAATGTAGCATTTCAAGATTAATGTGCAAGTTCTCTGATGATAAAGATGGGTATAGTAGCTACAGTTATCAGGGTACACCATTTCAAAATCAGAATAAACTAAATGGATGGGCAGGAAAATGGTAATTGGTGTTTAATATTGATAAATGCAATGTACTGCCCATGTGTAGCACTAATCCCAGAATAACATGCCATTTTGGGTGATACCTCTTTCAAAGCAGTTAATAAGCAAAAAGAGATAAGGTTAAATGTACAGTCTTACATTAAGTTCTCTAATCAGTGCAAACAGGCTGCTAGGACAGCTCATGGGGCACTGTCAATGACATACAGGAACTCTGCCAGCAGGAACAAAGAGATGATTATCTCACTGTTATTTAATTTATAATGTTTATTTAATTTATAATTTATAATGTTTATTTAATTTATAATGTTTATTTAATTTATAATGTTTGCCTTATGAGTTTTTAAAGTTTATGAAAAGAAAAGAAAGATTAATTTCAAGAAATGTAAGCTAAGCTTAACTACCTGTTTTTTTTATGGATTTTTTTTTTATGGTTTTTTTTTTTTTTCCGAGAAAGGTTAGTTAAAAAGTCATTTTTATTTTTAAACAGGAGAAAAAAAAACTACTTTTGCACATACCATATCTCATTGGCATCTTGTATAGTATAACTTTGTGAAAAGACTTTTAGGCCAACTGGGATAGGGTAAAAAAAAATTCAAGTAGGAAACTAAAGGCAAAAACTGATGTTTCCCCTACCTACACTACTGACTTGCATTAGAGTTGATATCCATTGTGGGGAGGGGGAACCATACAAAGAGTAGGCTAATAAGTTGGCCAACAAACAGATCCATAGAAAAATATCATTTCCTACTCAAAAGAACATTGACAATTATTTTTGGATTATTATAACTACAACTTACTTATCATGCTAACATACCGTGAGCTTAGATATAATAATTTTTATGCAGCGGTTCCCTGAGACTGAAATTATTTCTAGGGTTCCTCCAGGGTAAAAAGGTTGAGAAAAGCTGTTCAAATCTAAACCTCAAGCCCTATAATTTAAATTTATAACCCCTAGTTCTGGAATTCTTTAGAACAGTGAGAATTCCTCCTTCATTCATTTTACTAACCCTTCTCAGAGCCTTATAAATCTCAATCAGATCACCCCTGAGGTGTCTTGTTGCCAAGCTCTGTAGCCCATATAGTCTTTGCTTGCACGGTCATTCTTTTGCCGATCTTACCAGGCAAAATGCCAGTCTCTGGAACCTTCCAAGAAGCTCAATGTCTTTTTTCACATGAGGTCTCCACTTATTTAGAATATTTCCAGTATTTCAAATGTGGTCTTTCAATTGCCTTATACTGTGGGATTATGATCTCTCTATCTCTACAGGATAATGTTTGATAAAATTAATGACCCCATGGGCTTTCTTGGCTGCCTTGTTAACACTGCTCAAAAAATTTTATATCTGCCCATATCTTAACTCCCAGATCACTTTCTTCTTCTTCTGACCATTTTGGAAGTCTATTAAAGTCATCCAGAAGGAGCACTGCTTGGCACTAATCATTAATGACTCTACCAAACTTTAAGTTGTCAGCAATTTTGATATTATGCCTTTTATCCTTTTGTTGATGTCGTTTATGAAAATCAGAATCAAGTGGTTCAAGAAACAATCCTCGGGTAACTCCACTGCTAACATTAAACCAATCTGAAGACTATCCATTAATCACAAGGCTCTGCTTTATGCCCTATAGCCACACAGCAATCCATCTTAGAATATTTTCAGTAATCCTAGCATATTCCAGCTTATACAATAACCTCTCAAGAGGGACTGAATCAAATGCTTTGCTAAGCTTCTTTATTTCATTTGTCATAACTGGCATAACTTCTGCTTCCCTGGGAGTCATTGCATTGATGAGTTCTTTAGTTTAGGGAAAAATATTGCATGGCACAAAGTCAAGTGAATAAGGAAAATGTTGTAGGGCAGTCTGGAAAATTATTCAGAAATCTGTGTTGCACAAAAAGCAGGAACACTCTCATGGAGTAATTTACAATATTTCCCTGAGAGATAAAATCAAAAGTAATTTCAGCCTGTATAGTCAAAAAATAACTGAAGAAAAACTTTACTTCTGCTAATCCAAATTGTCTTCCTAGAAAATTTCCATTTTTTCTCTCCCCATATCATAAATATAACATCAGATTTCATCTTCTGTCATTATTGTTTCATTAGAAATCCTAGATATGAGAAGTACTGGATAACTTATACAAATTTTAACCACTTCTTGTTTTCATCTAACCTGCTGTTATAAAAAAACTAGGAACAAAGCAGTTGTATGATCTTTCAACGTTTTAAATGTTCATATTTATTAATTGACCTGATGATATTAAAGGTCATTGCATCAAATGAAGAGCAAGGATGATGTCCTCAAAAGGAATAAAAAGAGAGGACCCATCAAAAACTCAGCTGTGCAGCTCACACTAGAGCCTGCACTCAGGAAGCAGACAATACAAAGTCATCAACAGCAGAGACCTCTGACCACACAGGAAGTAGATGTCCATGCCCCACTGCACTGTCAGGCAAATGAGAAATATGTTGTGTACAAAAAATAGGTGGAATAGAACCAAGATGTCTGGCAGAACTAAAGTTGATGACTTTGTAGAGCAACTATTATCTTTTAAGGGCAGAAAAGGTGATACTGCTGCACAGGTTGATAGTAATCCTACAAAATCTGAGGATTTACTAAATAGGTACGAAAAGGACCTGGGGTAATTGTGCAGAAAGATATGAAGTTTTCTGAGCAGTGCAAAAATGCTGCAAGAGTAGTTCATGGTGTCTTGTCAATGATATACAGGAATTTTGCTAGCAGGGATAAGGGGGTGATTGTCCCCTTGCATAAGGCAATGGTTAGTCCACACCTTGAGTACTGTATACAGGTCTGGAGGCCTCATTTTAGGAAAGATGTAGAACTGCTGGAATGAGTACAAAGAAGGGCAATGAGATTGGTGAGTGGAACAAAGAGTTGGTGTTACCAAGAAAGGCTTAAGTTCTGCAAATTGCAGCTTCTGGAGACTAGGCACTTGTGAGGTGATCTAATTGAGGTTTATAAGGTCCTGAATGGATTGAGCAAGCTCAATGCTGATGGGATTCTTCCTCTTGCCCAGATTAATCACTTGAGGAAAGACAATTGTAGAATAGATTTGTGGAAATTTGCCTTTAGCCAGCAGGTGGTTGATAGGTGAAACAAACTTCCATCTGTTGCATGTAATGGAGGACAGCAATTTAATTAAGCTCAAGACAGAACTAGACAAACATTTGGAGTGAATAGATAGGTGAAATGGGAAGGTTTTTTTTTTTTTTTTTGGCTGATGCTATATAAGCTTGCTTTCTTGCATCATTTGCCTCTACTAATGCTAGATATGGATGACTGTTACAGATGACATTTATTGAATGACTTTTATAGCAGCATGTTAGAAGAGGTATCAAGAGAAAGCAGTAATCTTGATCTGGTTATCATGGGCAATTATAAATACATTAAGAATCTGCAGGAAAAAGAAGCACTGGGTACACGTGGTGGTGATGACAGTGTACTGATGTGAAATTTACTTAACGACATAACTACAAGTAACTCTTGTATAACACGGTTATCAGGTTCCTATAAAATGTCATGTTGTGTGAAACAGTGTTATACGGGACTAAGAAAAAGTACAAAATGGAGGGGGAGGGTTACGTTCCAAAAGCTAACAAAATTACACCATTTCATTTTGTTAACAAAATTTAACAAAAATTCACCATTCTAGATTTCGTATATCTTCTGTTCTCTTTAAAAAATCAGTAATCTGGGTTTGTTTGCTTGAAAAATCTTTGTGAATTTCATCGTATGGAACTAAGCATTTTTGAAGCTCCCTTTTGAACTTTGGCTCCTTTCATTCAAGAATCTGCATTCAAAAAATAAGATTCTAAACGCTCGGCTAACTTTATGCCTTCCCTAAGCTTTTTAGTGTAAAATTTGGAAGGTTATAATTTTCATCTGTACTATCAGTCTCTGAATTGATTTGGTTTTACCTCCGATGCCTTTTGCACCAAATCTGCTACGCCGCTTCTTTTTCTAAATCATATCCTTTTTTATTTTTTAGGAGCATCGGCGAATACGGCCATGTTACTCTGTGTATATTGTCTATAAATTGCATGTGTCCTGAGGTCGAATTTCTGTTTTCTGGACAAAAAACCCGAGTTTCCGTGAGAAAAAAAACCATGCTACCCTGGCTCAACTAATTCAGCCACATTATGAAAAAGACCCATAAGGTAGTCATATCATCAAAACCTTCCCCCTCCTACCAATGTAGCAAGTTCGACTATCGCACCGATTCTGTTTTCTGCCCATTCGATCATATTTCCTGAATGAACAGACTCTGGCCATACATTTTTCCACGTGCATTTAACATTGACAGTTTTACTTCTTTCAGCAATAAAGCTATGATTCTGATACAGTCCACTATTGAGAAATGTTTCCATGCCCCCATTACTTGAAAAGATTCAGAATCAATTTTTTTGCAAACTCCATTATAACGATTTTCTGATGTAATGAGTTTTAAAGGGGATATAATGCCTTCATCTAACGGCTGAATGAAAGAAGCTGTAGTAACCCAGTACAACTGTGGTGGTAGTAACATAACTTCAACGTTTGGATGACTTAAATCTTTTGGATGGCCTGGTGTGCTATCCAATAGTAATAAAACTTTGAAATCTAGATTTTTCCGCAAGCTCAATAGCACATAATGTAACACTGGGATTTCCCAACAAAATAAAATACAGGGATTTTTTTTTTATACAGGGATATAAAAAAATATATATATATTTTTGACTAGCCAGTCAACAGCAGGGATTCAAAGAGTGGAAAAGTTGCATCCAACATAATAGCAGGGTTTTCCTCCCACACAGAAGCTCAAAAATACCCTGTTATGCAGGTTTACTGAAATTCTCTAACCGTATTAGAGCAAAACCATGTTATATAAGCACTGTTGTGTGAGAATTTCCGCAATTTATCAATCGTGTTAGAGCGAAACAGTGTTGTAGAAGTACCATGTTATACAGGAGTTTCCTGTACTATCAAGAGTAAAGGGAAAGGCTTTTGCTTTTGTATAGGTGACCAAAGTAGTCTCACATAGTTTTTAAATTCTATGCAGTGGGACCAACTGATGATATTAGCAACAGTAAATTCTAAATGGGAAGCATTCAGAAAAATAATCATAGAAGATACTAGGCTTTTCAAATCAACTAAGAAATACTGTTCAGGGCTTAGACCTAAATGGACGTCAATTGAACTAATGAGATTTGTGGCAGAGAGGAAAAATGCATGGGATGAAATTATCAGGTGATACAGAAGCCTATAGTAGATATAAACTAGTCTGAAATCAAATCACAAAGGATGTGAGCCAAATTAGGGCAGATTATGAAAGGTCTCTAGCAAAGAACAGCAGCAAAAATTTCTATACTGATACTAACAGTAAAAGGCAGGGGTTGAATCACATTGGGCCACCTGATGTCAATGGTTTAACTGTTGATGATCCTGCTAGTTCTGACAAACTGAATTGGTGTTTTTCATCTACATCCACACGAGGAACTCTTTAGGAAAGGGAATGCCAGAAGTTAATCAAACTTCAATGGGGAGATAATGATTTTTAAATAACTGAAAGGAAAGTGGAAGAGAAATTGTTGAAGTTAAACATGCAAAAAGGTGCCTGGAATGGATTGAATCTATCCAATTATATTAAAGGAGGCAGCAAATAGGTAAGCAAACCCTCAGTCATAATTATGAGAATATCCTTGGATTCAAGGAAGATCACCATGGATTTAATCACAGATTTTGAGGTGAGTGCTGCTATAATAAGCATCCCTGAATGAATTAATGAGTAAGTTATAGTAATAGTAATCGTGGCATGTGATGCAAGAAAGCAAGCGTATGAGCTTATGTAGCATTAGCCAAAAAAAGAAAAAAAAATTAAATTCACACAACCATTCCCTCTAAATGTTTGTCCAGTTCCTCCTTAAATTTATTTAACCTATCAACTTCCAAGACAGCAATTAACCACCCGCTGGCTAAATGCAAATTTCCGCACATCTATTCTACAGCTGTCTTTTCTCAATTTGAATTCATGCCCCCTTAGGTTCGTAATCTGAATAAGTGGAAGAATCCCATCAGAATTCATCATACTCAACCCATTCAAGGCCTTATACACCTCAATCAGATCACCGTGCAGGTGCCTAGTCTCCAGCCACTGCAATTTGTAGAATTTAAGCCTCTCTTGGTAAGAGGATCCCTTCATTCTCCTCACCAATCTTGTTGCCCTTCTCTGTACATACTCAAGCAAATCTACATCCTTCCTAAAATGAGGCCTCCAGACCTTTATGCAGTACTCAAGGCATGGCCTGACCATAAATAACGCGAAGTAGCACTTCAAGCCCTAGCTGAATAACCATATACCTGTTTGGAGTGACAAACAATGGAAAAACAAAAATGAGAACAGGAATATGCTATAGTTCAAATGACTAGTATAATGAACAACTACACAGGAAGGTTGAGTGGGTCAGTATATCTGAATATCTTATAAATGGAGGACTTTACCTTTCCAGACAATGACTAGAACTTTGGGTTGGTAATCCACACAGTAGCTGATATTTTTCGGATTTAGTTAGTGAATGACTGTTTTCTCTAGAGCAGAATGTTAGAGAAGCAACAAGAGAAAGCAATACTCTGGTCTGATTATAAACAGTGATTAGCAACAAGCATTAAGAATATCTGGATACAGGAACCACTAGGTAACAGTGATCATTCTCAGCTATATATAGGTAGTTCTCGACTTTACTACGAGTTAATTCATTCCTAGTGCACGCTCGTAAAGCAGGAATTTATTTCCCATAGACATAAGGTTAAAAATAGGGGTAACGTTCTCAACAATGAAATTAGTTAGCTAATTAGTTTATGTTTAAACAATGATTGATTTATCAAAAGAAATGAAAATGTAGCCTGTAAAGTCAAGCAAATTATAATAATAGAGAAATTATTTATGACTTACAAATGTTAAAGAATGTTTATTCTTCATCATCCTCATCAACTAAATGAACACTTGTTGATCACTCATTATTGGCTTGGCACTCGTTGGTTTGTTGCACAAGGAGTAGTCTTCTTCAGAAATGTTTCAAGAGGCATTTGTTTCCACGATAATCTTCTTTTTAATTATAAATTTCACCATTGCATGCATAAGCATTTTTTAAGGGAATGCACAAATTGCAACTAACACGATTTGCGTAAAGTAACAAGTTTACGAAGCTTAAAAAAAGAAGAATGAAGAAAAGATTCTGAAAATTTGTTTTTTATACGATTGAAGATTTCAGTAAAGAGGAAACACATTTCACCATAATAACAAAAAAAAACACACAATTCCAGCTATCGGTATTTTTGCAAATGCAAGAAGATCGAGTTTACTACCCGTTTATAATTGCTTGCAGTAACAGAAACACCCAGTAAACTGGAAAGTGCAAATTGTTTTTATTGTTTTATGGTCGTGACCTCCAGAAATGTGCTTTAGAAAAATATCACAAAGCTCTTTAAAATTGATTCTTATAACGGAACGTATGATAACGATGAAAGTGTAGTGCATTTTAATGATTTGAATTGGTAACTAATACAATTTACAAACCATGCTCACGACCTTTTATATGGCCTTAAGGTCACCTTCGTGACCTTAAAAATGACATTTTAGAGAGATAAATAGCTTAGTTATACAGCAAAAATTTCAACTTCCGAGATCTTCAAACGAATTACCAAAAAAAAAAAAAAAAAGTGTTATTGGGTTAACATTACAATATTTTAACAATACGATGGTGTCTCTGGAACTGATTAATATCGTAAAGAGGGATACACTGTATTCTATAGCTACGCACGTGGTTTGGAATGCAGTATTTATGAATATTTAACATTCGTTTTTGCAATTAATGTTCATATTTTCAATTTTGTTGATACTGGGGGGGGGGCTTGTAAACCTGGAAACTCGTAAAGCGAGAACTGCCTGTACTTAAAGACATAGCTGAGAATAAGGGGAAGGGATTTAGACAGGGATGTAGGTGTTAGTTTTTAAATCCCTTCGGTGGGATCAACTGATAATAATAACCGAAAATTCTAAATGGAAGACATTCAGGGACGTAATCATAGGAGCTACTTAGCTTTTTTTTTTTATACCAAATAACAGATATTGTTAAGGTTTAGACCTAAATGGATGTCAGATGAACTAAGACTAGTTGCAAAGAAGAAAAATGTGTGGGATGATTATAAATCACCATGGGAGATGTATGTAGGTATATATTGTTTCGGCAGCACCTGGAACGTTAGTTCATCTCCACCTCATTTCACCCTACAGATATAGAGCTTTGTCAAAGGCCGGGGGAGGGGGGGGACCTATACATAGTAACTAAGCAGGAACATTTGACTAATTATTGTAAACAAACTTATGAGCAACAAGCTATTCTGTCTAAACACAGACAATGAACACAAATGGTAATAATACATAATGGTAGAGCCCCAAGATTCGAGGAACATATAAATTTACAGTTCACATACCCAAATCATGCGTACATACACCAATGCAAGGTAACAGACAGCAAAAGGGCCCATTATCATAAATGTTAACAAGATTCAGTATCGTCCCAGAAGGGCATTATAAGATTAGTTGGCCTCGGTGTAGTTTATACACTAAACTCTTAATGGACAGCTACTGGAAATCTATACAGCTACACAAATATTGACCTTGTACCCGTGAACAAAACATGTTCCACAGGCTTACATCTCATAAAAGTCCTCAGAATTTGAGGATGTACTATGAAAACCATTATTGAACAAAACACACACACATATATCACATATAATACATATACAAGACTAAGCATATACACAGTCGTACGTGTAAATATATATACAAGAGAGGGGAACATCATGTGAGTAGGGGGCCATACGATAGTTTGTGCACTATACACTAAATAGATCACTGAGTCCATATAGATACATAATTTTTTTTTTGTAGCCAGGGAGCCAAGCTGAGTGTCTATCTTATCATTGTATTTTAAGGTAGGATATTGTCCCTCCTCAGAAGACAGAAGAAAGGGAGGGTGGTACAGAAGAACTCATTCCAAGTGTAGTTGTTGTTGCAGCCCAGTTTACACTGTTTTGAGGTGATGCACTGATTTCTGATGATGAAGTAAATGCAGCAGTGGTCGATGAAGCCATAGTTGTTGTAGGAACAATTGAAGCTGTAGTTGTTGACGTGTCCACGGGAGCAGAAGTTACACTATTTAAGTCAGAAATTAGAGATAGTCTTCTAGCAAACACATCATGAGAAAACAGTTGGAGAGCAAGAAAAGCATTAACATTTTGGACTAAGAGAGACTCTTGACTGGGAGAGAAATTTTCAACTGACTTAGATAAACCATATCTTATGTCATTGTACAGTTGACACTCATAAAGGACATGTTTCCAATTTTCAATTCTGCCACAAGAACAGAGCTCAGTTTGGGATAACCTAAATTTGTATAATTTCTCATCTAGTGATCCATGTCCTGTTAATAAATAAGAAGTGCACAGATCCACAGAAAACCAGGTTTTAATTTTCTTGCTTGACATGAAGGTAACTTCAGGAAAAAATTGTTTAGTGACAGTACCCATAGAAGTGGTGTCCCAGTTTGCCATGTATTTTAAAGTTCATTCCAACACCTAGCTCTTTCATGCTTAACGTCTGTTTGAAGATCTATGGTGATATTCAAAAATTCAGTTGGAATCTGTCTCTTAATGCGAAAGCAGAGGCCTCTGTATATTAGGTGTTGATCCAAGGGCAATGTACCAGAAATAACTTGTAACACCGATGTAGATACAGTTCTGCATACTTTGAGCATACTAAGTAGCATAGTTCTCTGTAAACTAGCTAGTTTTGCTTGAAATTTAACAATTTTTGCCCTGTGGAAATATGCACCAGCGGCATAAGTTGCTATAGGGAGGAAGATGGCGTTTTAATAAACCTGCCTGGTCAGACGCAAGAGACCTTCATGATAGCACCAGTAAAGTTTCTAATTTTGGCAGTTACATGATTAAGGTGTGAGAAAAAAATTTAATCTACAGTCCACAATCACACCCAAATATTTGGTTTCCGTGACACTTGGGAGTCAAATTGTTAACTTTGTTAACAATTTTCATAATGAATTAATTTGTTGTCTAGCGTCCAACCATAAATATTTGCAAGAACAGCATTAGCAGAGACTTCGATAGCTGCATGAGAGTGACCACTGATCAAAATGGTTACATCATCAGAATAGGCAATTATTTTGGTGTTGTCAAAAGATCTGGAAATCCACTCCTGAAGGACAGTGTTCCATATGAGGGGCCCGAAAACATACCCCTGGGGACACCTTAGATGCACCTGCCCGGAGCCCTGACAGAATTTTGATTTTACGAGCACATGCCGGTTGTTGAAATAACTTCTGAACAGAAGATAAAGTTGTCGAGGACAGTGGTTGGTGCGGAGACGTTTGAGGGCGCTTTCCCACCAGAGGGAATCAAAAGTGTCCTCAAAGTCAACAAAAATAGCAAGTATATTTAGATGTTGAATTTTCGATACGAGAGGTAAATTCAACAGGGCGTCCCCACAGGACCTGCCTGCCTGTCATCCAATCAATACATAAAACCATATTAATTGGATGACAGTAAATTCTGTGACTAGGATATTCATAAGGTGCAAAGCCATGAGTCAATCTAGCAGTTTCCCTAGATTTGCCAGAAGGGCAATAGGTCTATAGGACTTTGGTTCCACAGCTGGTTTGTCAGGTTTTTTAATAAGTTTTAGTAATGCTGTTTTCCATATGTCTGGGAAGAGGCCCTCTTGCAAACATTTATTATAAAGATTAATCAATACTAGTGGTTTAGTTTAATAATCCTTAAAACAAATAAGTTTTCTACTAGATCCAGACCTGGGCATTTTTTAGTATTGATTTTCCTTGCGACAGTTTCAAGTTGTACAGAAGTAATGGAGGTGTAGCTTTGTTAGATTTATATTCAGAGTTCAGAATGAGTGTTTGAGTGAGTTTGTGTGTCAGTTGAGTCATCATCAATTGGGAATAATTTGTCCAAAATAGTGTTAACAGAGTCCGACCAGTCAGATATCTCGAAAGAATTGTTGACCATAGTACCAAAAACCTCTAAAGAAGAGATTTTGTTCCTTGAGATTTGTAGACAAAGCCCCACGGGTTTGCGTTGCCAGAGCTGTGGACAAAAGAAATTCATCCAGGTCTCTTGTTTTCAAGAAGCTATAGCATGTTTTTTTAAGTGATGTATATAGTAAGTGAAGATGTTCCGCATCAACAGAAGGCCAATGCCAATGTCGTTGGTATCTGCAACGGGCCTGATGGACAGATTTTCTAAGTGTTGTGATGTGTTGTGATTTCTTGTGACCACCACGAACAAGTTTTGAAATTGATTTTTTTTTTCTCCTTTCAGCACAGGAGATGGAATCCTACAGCAAGTACAAAGTAGCCTGCGAACAGGCTACTTTGTACTTAAAGGGTTTAGGCAAACTAAGGCAGATTATGAAAATTCCTTGGCCAAGAATGCAAAGAAAGGTAGCAAAGAATTCTTTGCTTGTGTTACCTCTAGAAGGAAAGGTATCATAACAAAGCTATTGACAATCTAGTTCATGTTGCTGACAAACTAAATAAATATTTTGCATCAACATTCACTCAAAATGAAATTTTTTGCAAATGGAACACCAGAAGTACACAGTTATAAATGGGAGCTAAATGATTTTGTTATAACTGAGAAAAAAGTGGAAGAAAAATTGCTGAAGCTAAAAGCAAATAAAGTAACTGTGGCTGGCTGATTTGATTTATCCAGTTATAATAAGTTAAGCAGCAAAATAAGTAAGCAAACCCTTGGGCATAATTATAACAGCACCTTTGGATTCAGGGGAGTTCCTACAGAATGGAGGTGGTAGTGAAAAATGATGCAAGAAAGCAGCAAGCTTATATAGCATCAGCCAACAAAAACATACACATTTCACCCATCCTTACTCTCCAAGATTTTTGCCAAGTTCTTCCTTGAATTTATTCAAACCATCCACTTCCACAACAACAACAGATGGAAGCCTATTCGAACAAACAATCAACCTCACACTGGCTGGATGCAAACTTCCACACATCTATCCTGCAACCATCCCTCTCACCCTAACCTTATACCCCCTTGTGTGTAGTCTCAGCAAGAGAAAGAATGCCATTCACATTCAGATTACTCAATCTTTGGCCTTAAACACTTCAATCAGATCATCCCGCAGGTGTCTAATCTCCTGATGCCGCAATTTGCAGAACTGAACCCTTTCTAGGTAGAGCACCCCTTTTGTTCCCTTCACCAATCCAGCTGCACTTCTCTGCACCCATTCCAGAAATCCTTCCTAAAGACCTGTAGACAATACTCTAGATGCAGCGTAACCATGGCCTTGTACAAAGGGATAATCACTTATCTTTACTAGTAAATTTCTCTATATCATTGACAAACCTCCACAAGCTGTTCTGGCAGCACATCTGGACTGCTCAGAGAATTTCATACCTGACAGCACAATTACCCCCAAGGTCTTTTTCATTTTCTTTCACTATTTGATTTCATTCAGGTCCAGAAATTGATGAAACTGAATAAAATGCATACACTAAGTGATCACTGAATTATGATCACCCCTATGAAAACTGAATGCGACCCATTGACCACGTGAGGTACCAGAGTGTGGAGTTAGTTGACCTACGTAGCATAGATAAGGTGTCAGTGGTTCAGTAGGTAGTAAAATTCCGAGCATGATGGGTAAAAGGAAGGATTTATTGGACTTTGATAAAGGACAGATTGTGGGTGCTTGACGAGTTGGTGCCTCAATTTCCCGAATGGCTGAAGTGGTAGGGTGTTCGAGAGCCGCCGTAGTTAAACTGTGCCAGGACTGGCGTCAAAATGGTCAAACGAGCCGACGGCAAAACTGCAAAGGTCAGCGAAAGGTTGATGTTAGAGGTGAGAGCCGGGTTTGAGACACGTACAGGCAAACTGGCCCAGCACTGTTGAAGAGTTGTCTACCCAATAGCATCGCACATATGGGCTATACCAGCAAACGACCCCTACGGCATCATCTCCTAACCAAGGTTCATCGGCATAAAAGACTCGCCTGGTGCAAAGAGCATGCAAATTGGACGTTAGAAGACTGGAAGAAGGTGTGCTGGTCAGATGAATCACGTTATTTACTCCACACCGTGGATGGTCATGTACGCATTTGGCGTCAACAACTTGAGACTCTTGATCCATCATGCATGGTATCAATGCTGGTGGAGGCGGTTGTATGGTGTGGGCATGTTTCACTGGCAGGAACTTGGACCCCTGGTGCATGTGTAACAACGTATCAGTGGTCTCCGCTATCGTCAACTGCTTGCTGACTGCCCGCTATGTTACACTTTTCTTGAATGTCGATGGTGTCTTCCAAGATGAGAGTGCACCGAGCCATCGGGCACTTGTTGTGCAGGAATGGTTTGAGGAACACAGTTCTGACTTCCAGCATATCAATTGGCCTCCGAACTCCCTCAATATCAAATCCCATACAGCACTTGTGGGACACTATGGAAAGGAATAACAGGCATCTGGATACACCAATCACCTCCATAACTGCACTGCTGACCGCATTACACACAGCTTGGTTGACCATACTTCCCAAACGCTTCCGACATCTTGTTGAATCAATGCCATGTCGGATAGCTGCTGTACTGAGGGCAAAAGGAGAACCTACGAAGCATTAGGTAGGTGGTCATAATTCAGTGTACATAGATGTAAAAGATATCAATGCACTGAAAAAGACAGAGATTGGGGGGGGGGAATGCAAGTTTTTATTTTTTATATGTTCATGACATTTTGATTTTATTTTTGGATTGTATGGAGTTTTTCAATTTTATGAAATCTGAAATTTATTGGAAAACTCACTACAGGTGACATGCATACTGGCTCAGAAACTTACTTATGAAAGAGGTAAGGAATAATTGTAAAAAGTGCTAAGCAATTTTCATCAACCTATGCACATATGGTTGATGAAAATATATATAGGTATATATATACACCTATATATATATATATATATAGGTATTATTAGGTTAAAAAAGTAGATGCAAAAAGAATTAACTATGTCAGCATAGCTTACTACAGAATAACAGGAACTAGTATAGGAGGAAATGTGCTCATTCATCACAAACCACCATTAACTATTACCCTAACGGGCTCGGCACTGGCAGGTGCATAAGTGAGGCACTTGCCATGGGTGGCACCTAAAATAGGCAATGCTAGATTCGCTACTTTTTTTTTTTTTTTTTTTAAGTGAACCCCAAACACGAGAGGTATTAGAACCTATAGTACTTAGTACCATGATTGGGTTAGAGGTTGAGAAGACGAAAGAAGATATTTGTTGACATTGCACTTGAACTTCTGTAGATTGTAATTTTCAGAAAATACGTATGAAGGAAGGTTGTTCCAGAAAACAGCAGTTGAATGAATAAACGAGGAAGATGAAAAGTTGGTTCTGTGGGTTTGAAGTTGGACAGTAAATGGATGTTGGCTAGTGGCGGCACGTGTTCCGACTGTTTTGAAAGAGGGAGCTTGAATTACAGAAGCCAATTCAGAAGAACAGTGCCCATGGAAGTATCTGTAGAAGAGGCATGCAGCAGAAACAGTATATCTATGAGAAAGCAAGTGGAGAGACTCTGTTAGAGATGAATCGTTAATTAACCTAACTGCCCTCTTCTGAATGGAATCAAGAAGCCTGAGAGAGGTTTTAGGGGCACCACCCCAGTTGTGGGAACAATATTCCATGGCAGGGCTGATTTGCAATTTATACAGAGTGAGCAGCTGTTTGGAAGAAAAGTAATGCCGAGAGCGAAAGAGAAAACCAAGTTTTTTAGATGCAGAGGAAGCAATATTTGTAATGTGCTTGTGCCAAGAGAAAGATTAGAAGTCAGGGTAATCCCCAAAAGAGATATATCATTTTGCCGAGAAATCGGAGTGTCACTAAAGATAAGCATAGGAGCAGAAGAATCCTTTTTGCGAGATATAAGACAAGATTGAGTTTTAGAAGGGTTGAAATCAACTAAGTTGTCTTTGCCCCACTGGAGAATTATCTGAAGAACAGCATTTAAGGAATTGGTAGCAGATTTTCGGGAAGTTGAAGCTGATTGAGCAGGACAAGGTTTCTCAAATTGGAAAGTGGAATGCAATGTGCTATCATCGGCAAAACTATAGATAGGATTTCCAGTCAATGGAAGAAGGTCGTTAATATACAAGAGGAAAAGAGTGGGGGAAAGAACTGAACCTTGTGGGACACCGGCATTAGTGGAGAAGTTAGAAGACAGAGAGCCATCTACCATCACCCTCAAGTGAGCGCTCAGAGAGAAAACTGGATAACCAATTACTAAAACCAGTTGGCCCATAAGATGGAAGCTTGTTTAGAAGACCTTTATGCCAAACACGATCAAAAGCCTTTGAGATGACAAGGGCAACTACTTGTGTTTCACCAAACCTTTCCATTGAATTAGTCCATAAATGGGTAACATAAGCCAGAATATCACAAGTGGATTGACACTGACAGAATCCATATTGGCGATCGTTGATCAGATGGAAGGTTTCTAGGTAGTTTAAGAGTTGGCGGTTAATTGATTTCTCCATTATTACTTTAGAAAGAGTAGAAGTCATTGCAATGGGACGATAATTGGATGGGAGGGATTTGTCACGCTTTTTAGGAATTAGCTGGATATGAGCAAATTTCCAAGCAGAAGGAAAAACACCTTTGGAATAAGAAAGTGAAAAAAGGCGGCAAAAAATAGGAGTAAGTTCAGGAGCACAAGTTTTGAGAACAAGTGGAGAAATACCATCAGGACCTGGGGCATTCTTAGCATCAAGATTCATCAAATTCCTTCTGATATCCTTTTGACGGAAGACCACAGGAGGCATTGAATGGAGCGTGTTGGGAATGGTGGGAGGTGTTTTACCAAGATTATTAATACATGAGCTGGAAGAAAAATGGGATGCTAGCAGTCAGCTTTATCCTTGGCTGAAGTGACAACAGAACCATCTGGTTTGGACAGAGGTGGGAGCAGAGATGGGCAAAAATTGCGGCCAATAACTTTGGCAAGAGACCAGAATGCTCGGCTACCATTGGGGCAAGAAGCAAGTTTTCTTCTCTTAGCCTGTTCAAACTCTAGTTTGGACTGATTAATAACTGCTTTACAATTGTTGCGAGCTTTGGTGTAGGCAGAAAATAAAACTGAAGAATTAGAAACAAGCCAATTACGATATGCAACATTCTTCTCTTGAACAGCCTTAGCACATTTATTGGAAAACCAAGGTTTAGATAAAGGACGAGATTTTAAAGTGGAGTGTGGGATAAAGGATTCCATTCCTGCAAGAATAATTTCACTGACACGATCTGAGCAAACGTTGACATCAGAAGTTTTGAAACAGTAATCCGACCATGGAAAAGAAGAAAAGAAATCTTGCAGGTCATCCCATTTTGCATTCTTGTAATGCCAAACAACACGAGGTTGGGAATAGCCATGAGATAAAGGTTCCATTGGAGAAGAGACAATCACCAAGTTGTGATCTGAAGTGCCTAAAGGACCTCTCACTTCGAAGGGTTGTTTGTGAGAAAAAAGATCAAGCGTATTGGCTGTATGATTAGGATTGTCCGGTATTCTTGTAGGTAAATGAACAATCTGTGCTAGGTCATTAGTAATTGCAAAACCCTCAGCATCTTTACCTGCTGGGTTGGTGTGACTAGAAAACGGAAGCCAGCTGGAGTTGTGAACATTAAAATCACCAAGGAAAATTACCTCACTGTTAGGAAAGTTGGACTGAGAAAGTCAAGTTGCAAAGAGAGGAAGTCAAAGAGCTCCAAGTGATTAGTGGAGTTGGGAGAACGGTAGAGACAACAGATGAATTTGACACAATGAGGTAGAGAGATTTTAAGCCAGAGGAGATTCCAAATTGCCAAGTCTCTGACAGGGAATATCAGAACGTACATATGCACATGTACCACCTTTGAGGCGAAAGGAATTATACAACGAATAATTTGGGCATCTGAGATGAGCAGTAGTTGAATCAACCGATAACTGAGATTCTGTCAGAAAAAGTACATGGGGTTTGGCAGACTGCAAGTGGAAATGGACATCGTTGAGATTAGAATTGAGACCAGGTATATTTGTGAAATGAATTAGGAAGTGCTTGGGAGGTTTAGATCTTTTCGCAGATAAGTTTGCTCTATTAGTTTTACAATTCATGGTGTATTCAATAGTAAGAAAAAGTGGGTGCGACATGTTGTATGAAGTAATGAAATTTTTGGACATGGCGTACACGTGGTAAGGATATACCCAGATTCTTGACATAACGTGGCCTCGACAATGCTCCCCGCATACACAGTACTCGGACTCCCTCCAGTCACTATCTGGCAAAGTAGAGTTCGGTTCGGTGTACTAACTAGCAGCCGGCCTGCGAACACCCTTTTAGAGCTGTACCCTCGAAATGTAAGGAATATTGGATCTCGCCAGGACGTTCATCATAACCTCAAAAGTCATCAATCATACTGCATGATGGAAGAGATAGGGAAGGGTTGACCGGAACTTAGCTCTAGAGACTAAACATGGGTTCCACCACTTCAAGCATCCAATAAGCAAAGTGGTGGTATTTCACCAGTTGATGAGAGTCATCTACCACCTAGTAACATAGAGGGGCGTCGTTCCTCCATGTGGTGTGGGCACCACACCTCAACCCCTGCTTACGTTGGTTCACAACTGGGTGGTCACCCACCATGTACTTATGCATGGAGGTTATACCGGATTACTAACAGTCCCACCATCGAGAAGGTGCAAGCAGAAGATTTGGCTGTCACAGACAGTCCGGACTTCGCCGAAATTGGGTCCACTTGATTTGAGTGTCACCCAAATATCAGTTCCATCAGCGTTTTAGACTCCCAGGTAGCAAGTACAGCTTGTCTGGCATATCTGAAAGAATGTCTGTGACAACCTCAAGGACCCATATATACTGCATATATATATATGTATGTTACCATATGAATTAGGTGCTATTACAAGGTTTTGCCTAAGGCACCAACAAATGCTAACACCAGCCCTATATTCTGTACAACAAAAACAGAAAATTTTAGATATTTAAAAAATATCTATTAAAATTACATTAGTCTGAATTTTAGTATTCTTCCAATATGATATTCACTATTGATCTACAACATTAATTACTTTTTAATTGGAAAAGTTCTGCCTTAAAAGAAATTCTTAATGGCACCATGTACATCAAAAAGCACCATGGAATTTCAGTTTCCTTCTTTTTTCAGCCACTCCAGCTACAATACCTTGTAAGCATTAAAAATTAAATTTTAAAGTTTCCCATTTTAAACTATTTTCCCCTCCCCCAAATTTTATTGACCTTGGGTCCTTGCAAAATAAATTTTATAGTTTATATAAATTTCCCCTTTCATTTATTCCTACCCCATGAGTCAGGTTGAGCTTCACTGTGGGATGATGACTCCCTTCACAGTCAGTACAACATTGATTTAAGAACAATGTGGTGAACCTGCCGTTTCCAGCCCAGATAAAATTGATCTCCTGGTATAACCGTATCCATGAGAGGTCCGACACATTATGCCACTTGTGTTAAATGACAGTGCAATAACAGTGCATGTTAAGTGACGTGCATCTTGTCACCCTCTATCAGCATCCTACATCAACGAACTGCTTCAAGCCATACAATTTCCATTGGCTGGATGTTTTCTGGTGGTTGGACCACTCTTGATATGTTCTAGACATTGCTGTGAATCTAGAACGTACCAAGAATGCATCGTTCACATATGCCCACCATGTATGACAGCAAATGTCATAACCATGCCCAAATTTCCTGCTTCAGCCTAGTACACATAAATAATCTGAGAGAGAGAGAGAGAGAGGTTAATTCCTTGGATGATGAGGTATACCTAATAAACTAGCCACCCAGTAGGGTATGTACAATTTCTTCCCATGCCCCCACCAAATTCTTTGCAATTTTGATTCTAGCCCCATTGTGGTATTTTCTCTGTTATGTTATCTCCACCTTTCCACCCAACAATATTAAATATCTTAACTGCATTTAGTCGATGCTGGTATACACTTGCTTACTAGTTATTACACTTATTTTTATTTCAGATTCAATCCATATTATTATAGCATTAACTAATCAGTTGCATTCCGAGTGAACTGCTCTAAGCCATCTTTTGCTAGCTGTTTTTTTCTGTTTATGTTGTTTATTCCGATCTCTCTCTCTCTCTCTCTCTCTCTCTCTCTTCCCCCCCCCATCCACTCCAGTTAGATGTTAAATCAGTTTAGCCAGATTGCTTCTGGCTAAACTGATTTCTGTTGCAAGGTTCACAATTTAATAAGCTAAACTTTGCAGTCTCCTAACCTTTGTCTATGTCCAGAAATTTTGTATAAAGGCTACAGCAACTAAAATCATTTGTTTCTTGCACTGGTTTATCTAGTTTTTAATATACCACACAAATAATACTGTGGCTATTTAAAAATTACTTTATTTTTACTTATCAGAAATACAAGAACTTGTAACATTGTGAAACTACTTTAATGTCATATAGAATACAAGAAATACAAACACATAAAATCTGCTTTCATAAATATCTATTGAAAAGCTCAGGTTTTCGAAACTAAGCTAGCGATACACATTATTCAAAGTGCAGTATAATGCCCAAAATAAACATAATGGAGTACATGCCATTTAAGGATGAAAATGTGCAGGGTTCTGCAATTTCAAGATTCTGGGATCTATCTTATATGGCTTCTCCATATTTCTTGTGATACCTTTGATGTTAAAGTTGGGCTAAAGATTATCATTTAGATTTTACCCTTTTAACCTTAAGTTTTGCCTAATTAACTTTTTTTATTTATTTATTATTATTGCTTTTTGTTAATGAAATGTTTCCTATTAGTTTAGTCTAAACACCATCAGTGTACTTGAACAAATGTAAACTTATTTCATTTGCAAAACCTACTGTTCTACTAATATGATGCCACACACTTTGCACTGAGTTATTACAAAAGTATACACAACTCAGCACCCCCCCCCAATAAAAAACACATGTTCATTCTAAAAAAAAAAGTAGATGAACAATGATTTTAAGCTATTTTAATGGCAGTGAACAATTTCCTATTAATGAAAAAGCAACTTATTATGTGAAATGCAAAGTTAGAAATTCTAAATCAAAATTGCAATATTTAGCTGAATTTTAACATCAAATTCAAAAACATTGGGATAAATATGATAAAAGTTCTAGATGACAAATATTCTAAACTTAAATGCAAGCAAGACAAACACAGGAACTTTTAAACTACAACATTCCAAATGTATGCATATATACAAACTGATAACTATAAGCAATTTACTTAATTTCATTATTAATATACAATTATCATTAAATCCAAAGATTTATTTTTTATTTTAAATTAGAAAAGAAACATAAAATGAATGATGTAACGTACATCCACTAATTAACTAATTTTTTCAGTATAAGTAAATAATTTTTTAAAGTAATACATAGAGGTCTGAACTGCATCTCAATAAAGGCAACCTCAGCCATTTCAAAACAGTTAGTAATAAAAAATTACTAAACTGAATTTCAAACTATGACATTAGTTAGTGTCATAATTTGAAATAAGTGTCATTGTTTGAGGACTGCTGCCCTAAAATATTAAACTGAATTTCTTAGTGTAATAGTTATTGCACAAGCATCACATAAAAAAATCATGTCATAGAACTCATACTAACACATGTGAAATTTCTGTCTTCATTCTTTGAAGTGGTAGTAACCACTAGTTTGAATAAAACAACATTTTTTTAATAAAATAAATTTATTAAAGTAGTAAAAGAATCCATAAAGTTTGTGTGTCTAATATACTGCAAATAGACAGATGCATGTTTTCAACAAAAAAAAATTAAATAAATTTTAATTAAATAAAGAAACTTAAAAATTAAAAAAATTAAATATCAATCAAAGCAGTGATGTCAGTTTTGGCATTCCTTCCTTTTAGCATTAACTGCTGGTCTGCATTACCAATGCTGTTAAAAGTATGGAAAAGTTAGGGGGATGGGGGGGGAGAACCATTCACAGTTCTTGTACTTTGTACAACATGCCCACTTTTTTTTTCTTTTTTTTTATTATTTTTTTTTATTTCAAATTGATTTATTCTTGTGATTTTCAGAAATAACAATAAAATAAAAAAACTAAACAGTGTAACGAAGTATACCATGCATCCACTCTACAACAACGATGGTTGTCATCATTGGCATACTCTCGCAAACTTAGAAATATACTATTAACTAATTCTATCTATGTTAAGACAATGGCTAGCACTGCAAGTGAACAACATTAAACTATTTCCAGCCTTTATTCCAAAAACCTTAATGGCATACATCAATAATGTCTATCTGTATGCACTAATGTTAAGTACAAATTGCTCAATTATATTGAGTTTCTTTCAGTATCAGCATCACAACAGTTTATTATGAATACTCTTACAACAAAAGATTCTGGCATGATAGTTACAGGGCTTTATTATTATTATAAAGCATTTTTATTCTTTAATATGTGAGATTTAATTTTTAATAAAAATTAAAGAATTTATTTGAATGCTGTTTACATTTTAAATTTGGCTCTTACAATACAAGAAAAAGAACACGTCAAATAAAATACTCTTCACACATCCTTATAAAATATTAAACCACATCTATCATTTTAATCACAGTATCCAAATAAACATAAGGTGTCAATTTTGCTTTAGTCCACCTCCCCCCCCCCCCTTTCAGAAGACTATTACTATTACCTCTTCTTAATGTTAAGGTAATAAATGGAGGGGAGGAAATGAGAGAAAAGCTAAAATTATATTTCCTCAGATGCTTAATAAAGCATTTAAGGAATTAAGAAATATTACTTAGTAAAGTTTAAAAAACACTTTAATGCTATTACTGAAGCCTGTTTTGTAATTAAGCCATCTCAAGTGAAACTTTTTCTATTAGATACCACAACTTAGCAGAAAATAATGAGCATTAAATTTCCTCTTAGTAAATCATACAATTATACTACAACATATTCATATGTAAAATATATAGAAGAGTATAAATAATATACATATTACTCTAATTGACTTTCAGGTAATACATTTTCATTTAGCAATTTTAAAATTGGAATATATTTCTGAACCATGCAATACTTTTTCATTATTATACAATTGGCTCTTACTCTGCTGTGTTATACCGAATATAGCCGAATGCTATCAGACATTATGGTAAAGAATGTTGAAAAAAGCTTTTGCGTCTGAATGTCATAAAGGAAAAATACAAAAGCTTGTATGAATATTTGATAATCACTAAACTAGTTTTGCAAGTGATTTAAAAATCACCTAATATAAAAAAAATTGATGGTCTCAGCATTTTAAATCATGCTACAGTATACATAAACAGTGACAGGTGGATTTGCTGGCATCAGGTGTCTCTCCACCACGGCAGTGGTGAAGAGACATCTGATAGGCAACTCTCAAAAATAATGATCTAGCATTAACTGTTAATAAGTAATTAAAAATTTTTTTGCATTCCTAAATATTGAAAAACTTACTGCAACAGTCTCTGAAGTGTTTTTTTTAAATTTTTTTGCAGAGTAATTGAGTGTGAGAACCTGACAAGTGATGGGCCACAAAAATTCAAATCACGTGTTGATTTACAGTTTCACATTATTCGTTTGTTACTCTCCCACTAGTTCACTAAATATTTAGTCTTTTCACAGTTGTTTTTAAAAGATTTGCTATTACTTTTCACACAATAAAGATAGAAACAAAATCTGTTAATCTCTCCAGATGGCCACTACACCATGGGAAGAAAGATACTAGTTTCAAATTTCGCTCACAGTGAAGCATGCCAAATTTGAAATAAATTTTGAAACATTCTGAAAATGGAAGTGAATAATAGAGTATGTATGTTTAAATTTTTTAAAGTATTTATATACACAATTTATAGGAAAATATGAGCTAGTATAAATCGAAGATTTTAGGAACTTTACCATGTGGTAGATAACTCTCATCAAAAACTGCAATACCACCACTTTGCTTAGTGGAGGCTTGTAGTGGTGGAATCATTTAGTCTCCAAAGCAAAGCTCCAACAACCCTCCCACCTCTTCCATCATGCGGTATGATTGATGTGTTTTGAGGTTATGATGGACATCATGGTGAGATTCAATCATGCTTACATTTCGAGGGTAAGACTAAAATGGTGTTTGCAGGCCAGCTGCTAGATAGTCCACCAGACCAAACTTATTGGTAACTTTCTAGGAGCCTTAAGGATCAGCTAGTGTATTGCTGCCTCTACTCTGCCAGATAGTGGCTGGAGGGAGTCGGAGTAGTGTGTCTGCAGGGGTGTCGAGGCCACATCATGTCAAGCACAGGACACTAGGTATATTCTTGCCATGTGTAGACCTCCCAGCTCCCAGGTGGAGCATACAGATGAAAATAAACAGAAATACAACACGGAGCTGTTAGACCCAATGCTCCCTGAAGAGACGGTCCTTGAAAAGACCTTATCCCTCAGAACTCAGACCTGCTGAAGGACTCCATTGTGGACCAAAATTGAAACTGTCCTACTCCAGACAAATCTCGACTGTGAATGTGCTGAAGCCAAACTTGAAGCTCTACAGTCAGGGGGAAAAAACCAAATGCAACAGAGTGCTCCCTCATATGCATAAGCACCGAGGACCTCGCCTAAGGAGGACCAACCTGCAACCCTGGTAACTTCAACAGGGCACAAGACAATCCTGCCCACGCCACATCTAGTTATACTCTGTCCTACCAATATGGACGAGCACACCACCAGCGAACAAGTAAAAAATCTAGTAATAACCAATTTGGGAGATGACTTTAAACAAACTGAAATTAAGTCGGTCAGGAAGACACGAAATTTCTGCCTCATTATAGAGACGCAAACAAAAGAGGATGCCACAAAAAATAATGTACAACGAGAAAATCCAAACACTTGGATTAGAAGCCCTGCCTCCCAAATGCAAGGGCCCCAGCATAATCATTTTTGATATTGACAAGGATCTCACCCCAGCTGCCCTCCAAGATGAGCTGTACTGCAAAAACCTTCAACTGACTCATTCGGCACAGGATCCAGTGAGCTTAGTCATCCCCAAATACATTACAAATGCCAAATCAGGAAACTCCAACAAGTGGATAGTATAACTGTCACCAGTGGCATGGAACATCTTGAAAAAGCAAGACAGAGTATTTATAAACTGGAGCAGCCACCACTTTAAAGGACATGTGGCTGTCCCCAAATGTTTTGGGCACTGACGGTTTGGACACACACACACACACACACACACACCTGTGCCTAGATCCAGCCCACCTGTGGTCACTGTGTGGAAAGTGGCCACGACTTCAACTCATGCACAAAAAAGGAATCCCCGCCAATCTGTGCAAACTGCAAGGCACAGAAGCTACCGGTGGACCATTCTAACAGGAACAGCAAATGTCCTGTGTATTGTAAAGTAAAGAGAACATACCAAATGAGACTTGACTATTGCAGTACGCCTTAAACCGTTCAACTTAAACAGAGTAAACTTCATACAGCTCAACGTTCTAAAGCAGTTGCCGCACAGCTTACCAAAAAGGCAAACGAAGAAAACCTGGACATCTTCCTTATCCAGGAACCATATGCATACAATAGAGAGAGGTCATGGGATATCCCTTGGCCTATAAGTTTGTTCAGGACAGCAGTGAGACCCTTGGGCCTACATTCCAGTATCACTGCTACAAAAATCTCCAATTACTGCAAGGCATGGGCCATTTGTGCCCACATCATCACTTCCCTGTGCAATATTTATATTTTTGCCCAGGAGAGGATATGTTACCTGCAAATCTTATATACTGACTACCCGAATAGTCAGATCATCGTGGGAGCAGGTGTCAACTGTCAGTCTCCAGCGTGGTTCAGCGAGACCCAGGAGAGACGTGGTGAACACAATGGACTGTGACTGGAGAACTACCTGGCAAGAAGTCCATACATAATACTAAACCGGCCAAATAACCCAACCACCTTTTCCAGCTCAACATGGGAGTCTAATATTGATTTTTCCATGGCCTCTAGATCTATTGCTGGACCCTAACCTCTTTGAATTTCCAAGACTACTGGACCGTCAGATCATAGGGCAATTACATTTGAGCTCAGACGCTCTCTGACCTGACAGCCTGAGATTAGATACATCCAACCTACATACGCTGTTGATTGATAAGGCAGACTGGCCTCTATTCCGGACCTCCCTGACAACTGCAGCCCAATCTATGTGTTGCCAGACTATCCCCGGATCAGCACCAGATTGTAGTGGTTGACCTCATCATGGCAGCTGCAAACAACTCTGTTAAGAAGAAAACTATTTCCCTGGGACCTGTTCGCTGGTGGTCTCCGGACCTACAACGCCTGAGGAAAGAAGTCATCAGGACTAGAAAACTCTTCCAGCAAGCACAGCGCTCCTGGCCAGCTGCCGAGATAGAGTCACTGAGACAAAACTTCCATGCGGGCAGAAATCAGTACACCACCACCATCCGAAACACGGTTGCGGGGAGAACTTTGTATCTGCAACTAGGAATGATGGTCCCTGGAGTGTTGTCTACAGGGTAGCTACAAACAAACTCCCCAGGGGTGAAGTTATCCCTGCTACAAAAATGCCGCTAGGAACTGATACCCAAACTTGGCAAAATTCTGTGAACATCCTGGATACTCTGTTTTTGGAACCCCTAGCTAATTCCAGTCAGGAACAGAAAATCCTATGTCAGGATAATGATACATATCACACAAGTACCTACGAAGAACCTCTCACCAAAATAGAACTGGACATAGCAGCCTTGAAGATCAAGAACAGGAAGTCTCCTTGCACTGACCTCCTAGAGCCAGCGATCATTAAAAGGGCCGTCGAAGCCATTCCAGAGGTGATACTCAATCTGTTCAATCACTACCTTAGGGAGGGGCCTCTTCCCGTAGGCTTGGGAAAACTGCAAATCTACATCTCATTCTCAAAAATCCTGGTAAGAAACAGGCCCTTCCTGAGTTATACAGACCAATCACACTCCTTTCTGTACTGAGCAAGCTGTTCAAAAAACTTCTGAAAAATCAAATTGAATCTCATTACAATGCAGTGGGCCTACAGTCACAAAATCAGTTTGGCTTTAAGAAAAGCTGTGCAACCCTAAATGTCTTCGAAAATATCCAACAGAGCTGCAACCTCAACAAATCACAAATATTTTCTTGTTATTACAATAGACTTTGCCATGCCGTTTGACATCTTATGGTGACCAAGCGTCCTTGGCAGGCTCCAGAAGGCCAACCTTCCAAAAAACCCATTCCAATGTATCAAATCATACTTATCTAACAGATATGTAACTGTTCGAGCTCCATACTCCTCCGTGACAAAAGAGGTGTTCAGAGGCTGCCCACAGGGCTCTGTCTTAGGTCCCTTCCTCTGGAACGTGGTTCTCTGCGGCTTCCTGAACCTGGATCTCGGTGACGTCGTTTCCTTGGCCTATGTGGATGACTTGGTTTTGATGCTTCCTGGAGATACCAGAGCCCAACTGGAGACTACCGCTACTTGGGCAATCAACACCCTTGAGAACTGGGCTGCAAGCAATAACCTAAAAATTTCATCAGAGAAAACAAGATCCATTCTGCTCAGAGGAACCTTGGGTATCAGACAACCACCCAAAATCAGGATTCGGGGTAACTATCAAGATGACTACTGAATTGAAACACCTCGGAGTGATTCTTGATAAAAAATATATCATATACACCACATATCAAGTATATACACAAGAAAATCAGAGTCTACTCTGCAATGTTTACAAGAATAGCATGCAAGGACTGGGAATCTGAGGAGAAAAACCCTCAGCCGCTACTATAAAACCATCTTTCTACTGGTAATATTGTACATACGTGGAATCTGGTATACATATTACTAACTGCCTCAAGAGCTTGTAACACAGTCAGTACTCACACACTGCAAGCCCTTACAGGATCCCTCCCCATGGACCTGGAGATCATCCAACGTGGACTACTTTATCAGCTGGCAAAAGTCCAGGTAGCCACTTGTCTTGACTTTACAACCAACCCTTCAAATGATCTTAAAAATGGAAGGAAACTGCCTCTCTGCTCACCTCCAGCTGACTTGGCAGGCCTGCTGGAAAGCATCCAGCAAAGGACACGTGCAAATTTCTGCCTACAATACAAATGGCATATCATAAATACCCACCATGGCTAGCCCCTGGGATCTATACCACCTATCTGCTCACTGGCCATGGGGCCTTTAGAGTCAAGTTTCAGGGTTTTGGACTCAGTGATAACCCCACTGTGTCACCCTAGAGAAAAGTAGGAACAGTTACTTTACATGCCCTCTCTACGAGGATCTGCACTGCAGGCTAATTACTAGGATCTGTCTCTCCCTACGAGACCAGGAGCACCTTGTAATTACGGAGGAGAACACATACCAGGTATTTGCTCAGTTTGCTAAAGATCTCTTTGAAAGGAGGACTTTCCCACAACCACAACAGTGACCAAAAGACTGAAACCTTCCACCAAGAAACACAAATGTGGGACCATCATCTGGATCCATCCTGCCTTCAACTGGGAGCAAGAAAACTGAAATGTGACAAATCACCTAATCCTAATATCAAGGAATGCAAAACAGTGAAATGCACTTCCGCACACATCCCTGCATACCATTGGGACCATCTCAATGCAAGAAAACTGGAACACGACAATACAATGACTAAAATTTAATCACCTATAATATAAACACAACCTATGAGATTTGCCGTACACAAGAGCCCACGCATCGATGTTATTGTGCCATCACCAGGGGCTAGACAAAATACAGTAAACCCCCCGCTATTCATGGGGGTTATGTTCCTGAGAAATGCCGCGAATACCAAAAACGCGAAAACTGAGTTATGGCTCCAATAGTAATAAAGGGGTTCCGTTCCAAAGTATGAAATATATAAGAAAAACTAGTCTAAAATTTTGTCTATGTATGTATTATATGTACCTTCATAATATGACTATGTACATAGTTAAATGCAAGCATATGGCATCGAAATGAAAATAAGAAACAATTTAATATTAAATGTAATATTTATTAGAAATTTAAAACCAGCGCCTTTGCTAGCTAAAAAACTTATCCCGCCAGTGCTATCACCAGTTTCGCTAAAGTGTTGATAAAGGAGTTTTGCCTTTTCACGAATGATGAGGGAACTTAATGGAATTTTATTTTGAGTTCGGTCTTCTATCCACAGATTTAAAGCTTTTTCCATTTTTTCTAATTTAACATCACGAGTTACAGAGCAAATTTTTGAAGCAATTAGCACATTTTCATGGACACTACAGCGGATTTTTTCTTCCGATTTCTTGATTGATCGTACCGTTGAATCATTGATTTTATAATGTTTTGCGACTGACGAGACACTTTCACCATTACAAATTTTGACTAATAACTGAATTTTACTCGCTGATGTCATCACCTTTGATCTTTTCACAATTTCCTTGTTATTCGTAGCCATATTTTTGTAGGGGTTAGAAAAGAACTTGTCCACAATAAAGTCACTTTTTTCCGTTAACCCACTTGAAAAAGTATGTTTACAGTAACACACTGCAAAACGGTAGATTTTTCACTTTTGTAAGCATATCAATTTATAAAATTAAAAGCAAACGACGAAACATTCCATGACAAGCGCATAACACATACTGAACAAGGATTTGCGAGAAACATCCATGCTCGTGATTTTTTTTTTTTTTAGGTTTCATTTTATATTAAATCAGCGACCGCGAATAGCGGGGGTTTACTGTACCATCCTAGAGCAAGAAAAGCGAAACGTGACAAACTAGGACCAATACATGACCATGACTGCAACAATTGGGTGCCACAAAGCCATTAGGTGACCCAAGGCTAGACATCTGGCTCAGTCTGCTTTCACTCCTTTCCCTGGCAGGGGGGAGGTAACATATTGCTGTCTCCTGCTACCACCCACTTTTCCTCCTGGTGGGCACGGGCATGCCCGACTGGGGTCTTCTTCAATCAACCCCCATCTTCCGTGTCCCCTCCCAACACTTTCTCCTTACACAGTGTATTGCCCCAAGGGTCCAAATTTAAATTAACATCAAAATTCCTGCCCAACCTTTTAGGCTCGTACAATTTATCATTTTAGCATACAACCCCATCTAGCATTCTAATAACTACTTACTAAAAAACCAACTGCAAACATTTTATCTTTATTTTATTTAGGTCGTAGCCACCGAAATCTCAGGAAAATAGGTGGCAGGACCTGCCAGAGTAATATATTGACAACTGGTACACCTGGCTAGCCTCCCCGCATTGAAATATGGAAACACTGGGTCCCACTAGGGGCCTGGTGGCTAATAAACCAGACGAACAATGGGCACAGCATACTACACAACACATGATCCACACATTTTTAAATCTCTGGCTTTGACAGCGTACTGTCCTCGATACATTGAACACACCCAGAGATGGGAGCAGTCCCTGGTGCCATTAGACCCGAAAATACTTCATGTGTATGCCATATCCAAAAATATCATTACTTCATACAGCATGTCCTCTCCAACTTTCTTACTACTGAATACATCGTGAATTGTCAAACTAATAGAACAAACTTATCTACAAAAAGATCTAAACCTCTGTAACATTCCGTTCATTTCAAGAACATGATATCCATTTCCACTTACAGTCTGCCAAATCACTAACTTTTTCTGAGAGAATCCCGGTTATCAGTTGATTCAACCATTGATCATCTCAGTTGTTCGAATTATTCACTATACTATTCCTTTCGCTTCAAAGGTGTACTAGTGCATACGTCTGTTCTGATATTCCCTGTCAGAGACTTAGTAATTTGGAATCTCCACTTTTTGACTTCTGATTTAAAATCTCTGTACCAAATTCTGTCAAATTTATCTGTTGCCTCTATTGTTCTTCCAGCTGCACTAATCACTTATAACTATTTGACTTCCTCTCTTTGAAAATTGACTTTATCCAGCTCAATTTTCCTAACAGTGAGAGAATTATCCTAGGTGATTTTAATGTTCACAATTCTAGCTAGTTTCCATTTTCTAGTCATAAGTTCCAGCTAATCAAGATACTGATGTTTTTGCAAATACTAATTATCTCGCTAAGATTCTTCATTTAACTTCCAGAATACCACACAAACCTAAACTTGAAGCCAACAAGCTTCATCTTTTTCTCACAAACAGCCCTTCTAAGTACATGGTCGAGTTCAGTGATCCTATAGGTACTAAGATCACAACTTTGTCTCCTTTTCCTTGGTCGGTTTACTGCTTAAAATCTTCTAATGTCAAAGTTTGCTCAGATTATGAGTGAAATTATTCATGTAGAGATTAAATCCTTTATTCCACACTCTACCTTAAAATCTTGTCCTTTTTCTAAACATTGGTTTTCCAATAAATTGCTAAGGCTGTTCGAGATAAGATTGTTGCATATTGTAATTGGCTGTTATCAAATCTCCAGGTTCATTTTCTGCCTACACCAAAGTTCACAACAATTGTAAAGCAACTATTAATCAGCCCCAACTAGATTTCGAACAGAACAAGAGCAAAAAACTTCCTTCTTGTCCAAATGGTAGTCCAACATTCTGGTTTCTTGCCAAAGCTATTGATGGCAACTTTAGCTCATTTCTATTCCCACCTCTGCCAAAATCAGATGGTTCTATTGCCACTCAGCCAAAGATAAAGCTGACCTGCTAGCATCCTACTTTTCTGTCAACACACGTATTGATGATTTTGGTAAACAACTTCCTGCCATTTGCAGTACACTCCATTTATTGCTTCCTGTGGTCTTCTGTCAAAAGGATGTGAGAATGATTTTGAACAATCTCTATGCTAAGAAAGCTCCATGTCCTGATGTATTTCCCCACTTGTTCTCTTAAACTTACTCCTGTTCTGTATAGCTTTTTTCACTTTTTTATTCCAAAGGTGTTTTCCCTTCTTGGAAATTTGCTCATATCCAGCCAGTTCTTAAAAAGGATGTGCCAAATCCCTCCCATTCAATTATCGTCCCACTGCACTTACTTCTACTGTTTCTAAAGTAATGGAGAAATCAATTAACTGCCAACTCAAACTTTCTAGAAAACTACCATCTGATCAATGATCGCAAGTATGGATTCAGTCAGTGTCGATCCACTGGTGATATTCTGGCTTATGTTACCCATCTAAGGACAAATTCAATTGAAAAGTTTGGTGAAACTCAAGCAGTTGCTCTTAACATTTCAAAGGTTTTAGATCATATTTGGCACAAATATCTACTAAATAAGCTCCATCTTATGGTTTGCCAACTGTTAATTGGGTATTCGGGTTTCTCTCTGACTGCTCACTGTGTGGGTGATGGTAGATGGCTCTCAGTGTTCTAACTTCTTCACTATTTCAGGTGTTCCTCAAGGTTCAGTCCTTTCTCCCACTCTTTTCCTAATGATAGTATATTGTTCCACCTTCCGGTTTCAGAAACTTTGCACTGCACAAACAGCTTCGACTTTTTGAATAACCACTAACAATTTCTTAAATGCTGACCTCCAGGTAATTCTCCAGTGGGACAAAGATAAATCAGTTAATTTCAATTCTTCTAAAACTCAGTCCTATCTTATATCTCACAAAAAGGATTCTTCTGCTCCTATGCTTATCGTTGATGACACACTGATTTCTACGCAAGATCATATATCTCTATCTGGGATTACCCTGACTTTTAATCTTTCTCTTGGCATAAGCACACTATAAATAATGCTTCCTCTGCATTTAATAAACTAGGTTTTCTTTTTCACTCTTGGTGTTGCTTTTCTTCCAAACAGCTGTTCGCTCTATACAAAAATGACTCATATCTAACAGAGCCTCTCACTCTGTCTCACAGACGTTTTCTTTCTGCGGCATGCCTTTTTTCTCCTCCTTTTCTTTGGTCTGATTACTGTGAAGAGAAGAGAGAGATGTGAAGAAACCATCACAAAGCACTGTTCTTCTGAACTGGCTTCTGTAATTCTTGCTCTCTCGCTCTTCCATAGCAGACCAAACAAATGCCGTGACCAATCAGCATCCGTTTACTGTCCAGCTTCAAACTCACAGAATCAACCTTTCTCCTTCCTCATTTATTCATTCAACTACCATTTTCTGGAACAACCGTCCTTCATGTGTATTTCTCAAAAATTGCAATCTAGAAATCTACAGAAATTCGAGTTTAATGTCAACAAGTATCTTCTTTCATTTTCTCAATCTTCGGCACATACAATGTACTAAGTACTATAGGTTCTAATACCTCTCCTGTTTGGGGTTTTCATTTAAAAAAAAAAACAAAAAAAAAAAGGACTTACTGGTCTTTTAAACAGAAAAAAAAAAAAAAATGGTTTAGTAGAATTAAGTTTATACTTTGTCTAAATCATTTTGTTTCTGTCAGAATTTAACTTTTTTGAAAATGAAAGGTGTAAAATAACACAGTATTTTTAAAAACATATTTTTTAATAAAAAAAGGTTGCATTAAAGTATTGCAATCCATTAAGAAAAGATAAAATATTTCATATTCTTCAAGGAGAATTCAAAAAAACGCTTTCCAGAAATTAAAGCGAGAGTTAGCACCCTGTCAGGTAACCCAATATGGGAAGGGGGATTTTAAGACATACATCAAGGAGAGAAAACAGAAAACGTTCGTTGAAATTTTTGGTAGGAGGCACCAATTATTTATTTATTTATTTAATCAGGTAAAGAAAAGTTACATCCATCCCCTTGACAGCAATAAAATTCTACGAGGGTAAACAGAATTATAAAAATGAATACATTATCAATATTGGGTAAAATAAAATATACAGAGATCAAGTCAATAATTAATTACAGAAGTTAAGACAGATGAGGTTCGATGTAATACTCTGAATACATTCAGCATCTGTCCAAGAAGAGTGTTCTAGATAATCTACTCGTAATCCCTAAAACCCTGTGAACTGAATAGAAAATATTAAAATTTGTGTTTCTTTCAAACCAAACACACTGAACTTTGTCATTTAAAGCATATTACCTATATTGTCAAAAGATACAACTATAGAAAAGTAATCCATAATAATTCTGGAAGAAGTTTAACAAAGATACAACCAGAACTGCTGTAAAATCCTGGGCTGAGATTTATTCAAAATATGCACTAAAACAGCTAAGGTACTGGTATACCACCCATGCAACTCTCCCCGAAGAAACTTGGCCAGTGGTGACGAAATCCCATAAAAGTTCCTCCCACCATTCAAATCCAAGCCTTTTCAACAATGCTATGAAGTACAGTAAATATAACCACTGTAAGAGCAAGGAGGAAGTATATGAGCTGAGAAACACTTCCCTGTATGAATGGAATTTTGTATAAAGTCTGGCCTCTGTGCGGTTGTGATTCCCTTGGTTATGATAAAATCCCCGAAGTCAAAGGATAAATCATTATTATGACAAAGAAAGCCTTGATGAAGCAGATGTTATGCCAAAATTCCATAACATCTGCCTTGATGAAGCAGATGTTATGGAATTTCATGTTCCATAAAGAAAAAAAAGCTAAAGGAGAGATTCTTATACCTAGACAGATGTTATCAACTAATTGCTTGTCACAGCTATATCAATTTTTTAATAGAGGTGATTCTGATAGAAAACAAAGTTTAAGTATACAGGATGCAAACTACATACAAGAATCCAAAAACATAAAAGCGGTTTAAAAGTAGCTGCAAATAACAAAGAAAAAACAGACCGAATGGAAAAAAATAATAGTTCCGAATTGGTAGCTCACCACTTAGACACAGGACATTATCCTTTCTTCAAAAACGCGATAATAATTGACAAACAAGACACAAAATTTAAGTTAGAAACCAGTGAGACACTAGCAATGAAATCAACAAACATACATAGATCAATAATAATCTCTGAAGAATGGGACCTAAAACAAATCTATAAGTTCAACTTTAACAACAGAACATAACACCCCCCCCCCCCCACCAATCCAGGACCTCTACTAATGGGGACGGGTAGTCATGCACCTGGATTTCCGAGTGAAACACTTTCTTTACTTTTCATACCCTTCCCTCCCCCCAAAAAAAACATCTACAATTTCCGAATTCCCAAACTATAAGTGTAATACAGTGAGTTGGGAAAATTTTCCCTCCACCCTACTTCACCTCCTTTCGACTACTCAATCCTCCCCCCCCCCACCATGCTTTTGAAATACGGCAATGGAACGTGCCCAGGCTAAAAAAGACAGCCTCAACACGTATTCACCCTCCTTTGAAGATGGTATTAACGAAAAGCCCACATCAGGCTTCAGGACCATCATCTCTCTCTCTCTCTCTCTCTCTCTCTCTCTCTCTCTCTCTCTTTATGCCTACAATTACTCCCCATGCAAGGATTTAGGACAAAAGCTTGCTTTTTCCTTCATCCTCCTTCCATATAATTACAATTTCAACACCTGAATTACACCACACCCAGATGCAGCCATTTCTGAAAAAAACACCAGATAAGAGTATTCTTCTGCCTTAAAATAAAATATATAATATTCCTAAAATTTAATATTCCTTTAAAATTTATAAAAATAGCCTGTACTACCCTTAAAGGCCTCTGTAGCCGAGTGGTCAGGAGCGGGAGTGCAGTAGCACACGCTCTTTGAGTAGAGCAGGGTTCAAGTCCCAGACTGCTAAATATGGTCGATCTGCCAACCCAAGGGGTACCGGCGTGGCAGATTATGGTCCATTTCCTCAGCATGAATTGTTGAGGAGGCTTCCATCCTGCAGTGGGTTGATAATGGCTGCAGTTTTTTTTTACCCTTAAAAAAAAAAAAAAAAAAACCCACAAAGTTTATTTTAAATCCATAATGAGATCGCACATCCTCTACAAGGAAAAATTACAATAAATTACACTGGTTTCCAGTGTATCTGGGTTTTGAGTAAAAGTAGAAGGCCTCCGTAGCCAAGTGGTCAGGAGTGGGAGTGCAATGGCACACACTCTTTGAGTAGACCAGGGTTCAAGCCCCTGACTGCTAAATACGGTCGATCTGCCAACCCGCACTGGACCAGCATGGCAGATTATGGTCCATTTCCCTCAGCATGAATTGTTGAGAAGGCTTCCATCCTGCAGTGGGTTGATAATGGCTGCAATTTACTTTATGTGGCAGTTATTTATACATGTTTACTGATTACTAAACCGAAGTCAGTTTGTTTCTATCACGTAAAGATTTTTCACAATTCATTAACAAAATATTACCTAGGTATTATACACAAATGTGTACATAACTATAGTTTCTGCAATGGTTTACAAGTTTTATACCCCTATATTCGTAATCAGTATCAAATATTTGCCCCAAATACAACGGATTGTGAAGTTTAACCTGTAACCATACGCACTGCAAGGTAGCCAACCTTGACCCAGGAAGGTAGACGGCCCCGACCCCACTCTCTTCTGGCCCATCTGTGATTCCCAGAATTTTATTTTCCGAGTGGAGTCTGGTAGACTCCTGTGTGTAGTTACGGGTTAAACTTGTCTGAGTATGCACTCACTTGTTTGTACAGTCCACTCAACCACAAAGCCTATATAAGTGGCACATCCCTTATGCAGTCACAGTACTTCTGTAAAAACCGTTGTGAGCTCTCATTGTGTTAGTTTTCTTTTAGTATGGCAACCAGAAAGTGTATAAACAGTCCCGACATATTTTGTTATGTATGTGGTTGTTTTGTTCTGTTTTGTTTGTAAAACAGAGGCGAAATATTCATTTTGTAAAAAAATCGTATTATGCATACTTTGACATAAAACTAGGCGATCAGGATAAATCGTGGGTGCCGCATAAAGTATGCAATACATGTGTCAGACATCTTAGAAAATGGAGTCAAGGAAAAAAAGGTGTGCTTGCCATTTGCTATTCCTATGGTGTGGTGCGAGCCAGTAAGCCATGCCGAACGTTACTTTTGTGTATGTGACATTAAAGGTTACAATTCAAAAAATAAAAAGGACATCAAATATCCAGATCTACCGTCAGCCATAAGACCAGTTCCGCATTGACCTGATCTGCCTGTAAAACCTCTACCAGAAACTTTGGAGTCCACATCTTCTTCCACCAAAGCAGAAGCTAAAGGGGTTAGTGAAAAGGAATGTTATCGACCAGAAAATATTTTAACGACGCCACAGCAATTCACGCAAGTCGAACTGAACGATTTAGTAAGGGACTTAGGTCTTCAAAGTATGATGCTGAAATTCTGGGATCCAGACTTCAAGCGAAGAACTTACTTGCTCCAGGTACAGAAATCGTGAAAGGGAGTTTATACAGTATTTTTCACAAGAAGGTCCTCTCGTATATTGCAGTGATATCGCTGGTTTAATAAGTGCCTTAGGAGCTCCATCATATGTTCCTAGTGAATGGAGACTATTTATAGACTCTTCTAAGACTAGTTTAAAAGGTGTTCTCCTGTATAATGGAGATAAGTACATATCTGTGCAGTTGCTCATTCAGTCTACTTAAAAGAAACTTATGAAAATCTAAGTTGCTTCTGGAGAAAATTAAATATCAAGATCATGAATGGCAACTAGGTGGAGACTTAAGTGTTATGCTATGTTGTTGTTGGGGGAAACAGGATGGGTACACTAAAATGCCATGATTTTTTTGTGAATGGGATAGCAGAGCTAAAGCGTGAATGGGACAGTAGTTGCATTGGGCAAAGAAGCAATGGCCTCGGAGGCACAATCTTACACTGGAGTCAAAAAATATTGTGCACGAAATTTTGGTGAAGCCAGATAAAATACTTTTACTTCCACTGCATATCAAGTTAGGCATAATGAAGCAATTTGTTAAAGCACTGAATAAGGATGGCAACTGATTTAAGTACCTTTGCAGTAAATTTCCAGGTTTATCTGACGCAAAACTTAATGAGGGGTATCTTCACTGGTCCGCAAATTAGATTTAGACAGTCAGTTTGAAACTACTATGACGAAAAAAAAGGGAAGCCTGGATTGCTTTTAAAAGTGTAATGGAAAACTTTCTAGGAAATCATAAATCACAGGATTATGAGAAAATTGTTCAAAATATGCTCAAAAAGCTTTGCAATTTAGGTTGCAATATGAGCATCAAATTCACTTTTTGCATGCCCATCTTGATTTTTCCCCCGAAAATCTTGCACAGATGAGCGAAGAACAAGGGGAGAGATTCCATCAGGACATAAAGGAAATGGAGCAGAGGTACCAGGGAAGGTGGAATACAAGCATGATGGCCAACTACTGCTGGTGTTTAAAAAGAGAGAAACCTGGCACTGTACATAAAAGAAAAATGATTAAACGTTCTTCTCAAACAAAGTTGTTGTTTGGTTTTTAGGAGCATTAGCAACTAAGGCCATATTGCTCCGAGGATATGCGGTGTTCATTCCCTGACCTTTCCACATCCTCCGTATTTGGTGGTCACAGGCTCGAACCCCGGTTTAATCGAGAAGCGTGTGCTATGCACGGCGCTCCTGCCCACGGAGGCGCCGCTCTCAAACAAAGAGACAAAGGCCTGATTAATGAAAATTTCAGAATTTTGATTAATACTTGTTAGTATTTACATATTTTTTGATATATGAAAATGTAATTCTATCAATTTGTCATTACTAAATACAATAAAGTTATATACTTTTGTAAATAACAAAAGTTTTCTTATTTCTTAAATTGCATGTATCTGGATGTGATAGAAAAAAATCTAAGTCATTTGAAATCACAGCAACATATTTCGGCAGTAGGACCTATTGAAATTCAAACCCCAGTGAACAAACTTAAATTTGTAAACTAGTGTTATTAGCATATGTCCGATTTTACGAAAATTAGTGAGTCTCGACTACTCAAGTTGTCTGTCCAACAGTATACAGGATGCTTGAAAATGCCATCCAATGATACACATAAATCTGTAAATAAAATAGTGCAAAGCAGCTTTTTATTGATTATTAGCTAACACCAGTGACCCAACTATCTGTTTTCTAAACATTAAGTCATCACATTTAAGTCCACAATTTCTCTATCCTTGCAAGTTAAATTCATAATCACACAAAATATTGTATTATGTCTAGAAAAAAAATTTGTCATTAAATATGTCTAGAAAAGACACTAGAAGAGTATTTAATTAGCTTATTGGAATGAGAGGCCAGTTATTACAATAGACCCAAACAGTCCCAACAACTAAATAAACTAGCTATGTTTCAAATTTCTGTGCTGAAATCCAACTTCAGGCCTGGATTTTTGGTTCTGTAATATATACAAAGAGAATATATGTAATACATACAAAGATACAAATTTTATAGATTTGTACAAAAAAGATACGACATTAACTGTACAACGAAAGGTTAACATAGGTTTGTAAGACATGAATCCAATATTATTGTTCGGGTAGATCAAATTTAAAAAAATTAAAATTATATTTATTCTTTTGGGAGTGGGCCTTAATTTCACTCCCAAAAAATCCCAATCCTAGATTTCTTGGCTCACCTTCATGCCAGTTTGGACAAAATCCAGGACTCAGTCTGAGATTCCATCACTTTTAAAGCCATTAAAATGCGGCAAAAAATACAGAAGATTTTCCCAAAGCAAAATCTTATCTAGAGAAAAATAAAATCAGCAATCAAAACTTCAGGAACACTAATCCATCACCATACTAGAAGCTAATAAGGGAAACGCAGCTATAATAATCAACACCTCTGAGTACATTGTCAAAATCAGAAACCTATTAGAAGACACTTCTGTTCATGCCTCAGTTCCAAAACATCCAACTTCCAGCAGTAAAAAGAAGATGGAGCAGAAACTCAAGAATAGATGACAACAAGCAAGCAGATGAAGAATTACACAAAAAGTTCAATCCTAATAATTCTGAGCCATTCCACATATTTTCCAACATTAAAATACATAAAGGATTTCTAGCCAAACTCATCGTCTACAGCAGATTCCACCAGATCAAAAGATCTCCAAATGGCTTATTAGGCTTCTGTCAACAGTTATTCCAAAGGGTCAATTTTCCACAGCAACAGAACAATGCTCATCCATAAATCAGATGAAGTGGGAATTCAACCATTAAGACATTTTGTCATTTGACATAGAGTTCATGTATACCACACTTCTGGTAGAAGCAGCAAAAAAATGAATCAGAGAATCCTTAGACCAACAACACTAAGATTTCCAAGGTCTGTTTCCATGAATGATATAATGGATCTGACAGATCTCTCTCTATGGGAGTCCTACTTCAAGTTTGAAGATTCCTTCTAGAGACAAATATCAGATCACTTGATTTTTTGCCTGTAGAAAGACAAAATTGCTGAGATGCTCACAGCCAACTTCAAAACAAATTTCATGGAAGAAGCCGCTTTAAAGCCAAAGCTTTGGATCTGTTATGTTAATGACATTATTGTAATATGGAGTTGTGGAAAACAGACCCTCCATACTTTCAGTAGCTTCAACAGCAAAATTAATTTAAAATTAGAAACTGAAAATAACAAGAAACTTCTTTTCTTGAATATACTACTGGAAAGAAACCCAAATTGCTTAGAAAAATCTGTTTTCAGAAACTAACAGACACTGGAATATTCCTAAACTTCTGATCCTCTCATCCACATTCAACCAATCCTGGGGGGACCAATGTCTTAAGAGCCCTAAACATCTGCAAAAGGGCAAAATCTTCAGAAAGAACTAATATATATCAATAATTCAGCTACAAAGAATAATGATCAATTATGCTTCATTAATGCCACAGATGAAACCAGTATAAAGTTCACAACAACCAACAAAAAACTACCAAATCTGAAACCTACATCACTATTTCCCTTCATTCCAGAAATCAAACATACAGCAAAATAAGCAAGACACCTAGGGTTCATTTATCAAGGGCAAATTCCATTAAGAACATGGTTACACACCAAACCAAAACCTTCAACCCTAGAGGTTCGATCCACCACACAGAACGTGGCTGTGGAAAAGTGAAAGGAAAAATAATTTGAGAACATTCCAAGGATGTTCAATTTGGAATAGTATACAAATCAGATTTGTCCTTCCACTTTCTCCAATTCAATCATCCTTGGAATTTTTTCAAAAGTTTCTGTGCTCTCCACAGACCATGCTCACTGCAGACAGGCTTTTAAAGAAGCACTCTTCATAAAATTCTACAAAATGTATCCATACACAAACCAAGGTAAGCAATTCAACAGTTCTTCAGTCTTTCCAAGGCCAAAATTAAACCAACATCAACAGGAGCCACATCCAAATCCAACATCCCCCACAAGAAGAGCACACAGAGCTACAAAATATTGTACAGAGCAAAACTTCCAATCATAGAACAGCAGCAGCAAGTTCCAAATCACAACTATACTCAGACAAAGATCAAAGAGATTTCCTTCATCCAGTTAATTGTTTTGGTATTTTAAAATATTTTTAATTTAATTTACCTTAAATTGTAGTTTCTAATTGTATAATTATGTCAGAACCTTATTTTTAATCATTACAATTGAGCATCTAATAGTTTTATTAATTTCATTAATAATAGTTTTGTTAATATCATTTCTCAGGTTCTACAGTCCCTCTTGAAAGAAAAGTTCATTGTTATTTTAGGTATAACACAATAGTTATACCTAAAAAAACTGCATTTTGGGTACCTGACCCAATGCAGGATGCTAGTTTGAGCACACTTGATATAATGTTGGAATTAATTAGACCACAGGTTTAACCAGTATTACATTTATAAGAGAAAGGATATGTTGTTTGTTTATAGGGCATACATACAAAAAGTGAATTACATGTCAACTTCACTGAATTATAAACAGTAATAAAGCATTACCAAAAATGTTGCATAATCTAATAATAAAAATAATAGAACTAACAAATATCAATAACCTGGAACATACTGATCATTTTAAATTTACTAAAACAAACTGTTAAAACTATTCAGAAACAGTAATGTTATTTAGTCTAAGCTTAATAATTATCATGGGGCAAAACTAATATTAATAGGCTTAAAATATACTAAAATTATTTTTAAGTTAGACAACATAACAAAATGAGTTTAAGCAGGTAGTTTTGCTTTAATACAAAGTTTTCATTTTTGTTTTCTTATTGAAAAGTTTCTTCTTTTAATAAGTTGCTTAAAAACTTTGTCTACTGTTATCAATGGCCTTTCAAAAGTAATTTTAACAAAAGATTTTGGAAAAATATAATTTAAAGCTAAACAATATTTACAATAACAAATGCAACATTTATGGAAAAAAAAAAAAAAAAAAAAAAAGACAACATGGGACAACAAAAGACAATTAAGTCATTGATGTGACTCACTTTCCAAAAGAAGTAATATATCAGTGTAACCTTCCAATTATAATCCTTATCACAAGTAACTACAGCTTCAATAACATGACACTGCTCTCTTTATCCATTTGCTTATGTTAAGCACCCCACAACTCTTTAACATAAAAAAAAATCTCCGTAATTTTTCTTAAATATACATTTTACCATAATTATATTCTAAAACAATAACTCTGAAAGAAATCTATTAAAACTAGATATATCAGGATGTAAATTTAAGGTAAGGTAACTGAAAGAATTTAAATGAATCATGCATATTAATTTAGTGCAAATATTTTAATAAAAAATAAACATAATGCATCACATCACATATACATTATTACAGTTGAAAATCATATACATTTTAAAGATGTACTTGAGCTAACCAAGTTTACAATTTTAATATACCTGATGTAAAACTTTCTTGCAAGAAACTATGAAGCAGAGGCAGCAAAACTTTCCTTGAAGCAGATGAATTGCCCTGATGAAAAGCTTGAACTGAAGTGATACCAGCATCTATTTGTTCAAGCTGAAGACTGGGTTCTTTGATATTCAATAGGAAATTTACCACCTTGGAAAATAATATCCATAACCTTAATGTCACACATGGAAGGAAACATAAAAATCAAACATATAAAGAACATTATTATATAAAGAGAACAAAAATAAATAAATAAATAAATAATGAAGTAGTATGTTATTTGCAATACCAAGTGTATTGAATAAAAAGAAAGTAATCAAATGAAAAATCACGTCTTTTGTTCTTCAAAACAGCTGAAAAAGAGCATGCAGATATTAAAGAGGGATCATAAATGACATCATGATAAGATGGTTTGTTCTTTTAGTGGAATTTTTGGTACAGTGACTACTTTGGTCATAGTGCACCAGTTTATCAGGTGTGTTACATCTACATAAACACATTTGTGACCTGATTTTCATTTTGTACAGGCTGATGCATCTAAAATAATTCACTGATTAAAACTACTCCTCCACTTGAGATTGGTTACAACAGCCATGTCTGAAGCGAAACCTTTAATGTCTACTAAGTACCTCCAGCAAGTCACACCAGCAGGCATGCCAGTGTACAAAGTTCAGGGTGTGTGGTTTTTTTTATTGGGGGGGGGCAGAATTTAAATAGTTCAAATTGTGCACTATGCTATAACCAGCCATTATTTTAACTATGAAAGGGATACAATTCTAAAAAACTACACATTTTTTAATTGCAAAAATATAAGAGCCAAAAGAGGACTTGATAGTATTCTTTATTGGTTCAAAAAGTGTTTGACAAGTAGGCATGTTCATGTATACATTATACACCACAGATATATTTTAGAAAAAATATAAACTGAGGAGATTGTTCTTCATTATTTTACCTTTAATTTTCAGCAAGATTTTTATTAGAAAAAGTAGTAGTAATTGAGGCATGTGATGCATCCATTCCCTCTAAACATTTGTCCAGTTCCTTCTTGAATTCATTTAAGCCATCAACTTCCACAACGATAGATGGAAGTTTGTTCTGGCAATCAACTACCTGCTGGCTAAATGCAAATTCCAGCACACTATTCTATAACTGTCTTTCCTCAATTTGAATTTATGCCCCCTCAGGTTCATAATCTGAGCAAGAGGAAGAATCAAATTAGAATTGAGCCTGCTCAACCCATTCAAGGCCTTATACATCTCAAATCAGATCACCTCGCAGAGGCCTAGTCTCCAGATGCTGCAATTTGTAGAACTTAGGCCTTTCTTGGTAAGACCACTTTTTCGTTCCACCGAATCTTGTTGCCCTTTTCTGTACTCGCTCGAGCAACTCTACATCCCTTCCAAAAATGAGACCTCCAGACCTGTATGCAGTAATCAAGGCGTGGCCTGACCATTGCCTTATACAAAGGGATAATCACCTCCTTTTCCCTACTAACAAAATTCCTGTATATCATTGACAATACCCCATGACCTGCTCTGGCAGCATTGCTCAGAAAATTTCATACCTGACTGCACAATTACTCCCAGTTCTTTTTCATTGTCTATCACCCTAAGTGTAGTACCACACTGTTGGTACATTTCTCTGGGGTTACTTCTACCGATATGCAGTACTTTGCATTTGTCAATGTTAAACTTCAGTTCCCACTTCTCAGCCGATCTGCCCAAATTTTCTAGATTCCTTTGTAACCACACTGTAATATCCAATCAAATTTTTAAGACAAGACTTCACCTTAACAAACCCATACTGTGTTTGAATTATTACTGCAGTCTTGTCTAGATGATCCTGCAATGCTTCTTTAACCAGTGACTCCATTATTTTCCCTGGAAAAGAAGTTAAACTAACTGGTCTGTAATTACTCATGTCACCCTCAGATCCCCCTTTGTGAATTGGGGATACATTTGCATATCTTTTTGCATACATTTGCATACATTTGCATATCCGTGGCCAGCATTTGTCCATTGACAAACGCTGGCCACGTCCACATATATCACAACCACAGGCTTCAACATCAAACAATTAGCCATGCCCTTCACGTACAAGACTGGCAGTACATGCCTCCATTCTAATTGTCATTTCATTTCAACTGAAGGTGGTTAACTAAACAACCAAAAGATTTTATTTCTATGTATCTAATCTAATATATGTATATTTCCTATTATTAAACCTGTCACAATCTATATTTTTGTATCCGTTTCACTCTGAACAACTGAAATTTAGTAATAATAAATTCTCTTTAAGAAAAATTAACCATTTACGTAATTAAACTAATCTAACCTTCTTTTAACAACAAACTATTTACTGACAGTTTGCTTGACAAGATAAGTACCACTTGCTGACACTGCACTTGCCTGACAGTGTCCCCACATTCGTAAAAATTTACACCTCACTTACTTATTTGTATTGATTAATTTTGTTCTTTGGGCTGGAAAAACTGGAATTTCTTTCTGCACACATTCAATTTCCAAATTTATTAAATCAAATTGCATTTATTAATAATCATACTTATCTAATATTCATTATGCTCTGAATGAGATTTGGCAGTATTTGGCATCATTTCTCTACTGAAATGAACGAGGCCAACAAAATGGAGATGGTGCAGCTTCTCGAAGCTGCAGTATTTTCCCCCGGTAGGGTGTGGGGTAGTGCCATCTTGTTGTAACTGCTGTGCATGGAGAGACATTGCTAGATGACAAAACCTTTGCAGACCTTCAAGAAAGGGCAAGACAGTCAGCTGGCTAGATCTTTCTTGTTCATAGTAAAATGCATTCTCTGTTCATCTTCCATAAAACAAGACATATGAGATAGACACCTGATTTGCTATGTAATGAAAACATGACACAACTAACTGCTCTTTCAAATCGAAGAAATCATGTCATTTCCCTGTTTATATATGCCTCTATATACAAGTCATTTACAAATATTTGGCTCCAGTATTTTACCTTATTCCTGCAAAGTCTTCAAGCAGGTAAGTACTGTTTTAATAACACAGTTTTAATAATGGCAGAAGGTTATCAAATTGTAGCAGGATACTTAATGATTTTGTAATAACTGAGAGCAAAGTGGAGGAGAAATTGTTGAAGTTAAACATAAGAAAAGCACCTGGGATGGATGGGATCTATCCAGTTATATTAAAGGAGGCGGCAAAGCAACTAAGCAAACCCTTAGCCATAATTATGAGAGCATCCTTGGACTCAGGGGAGGTTCCCACGGACTGGAGATGTGCAAATGTATCCCCAATTCACAAAGGGGGGATCGAAGGATGACACGAGTAATTACAGACCAGTTAGCTTAACTTCTGTTCCGGGTAAAATAATGGAGTCACTGGTTAAAGATGCATTGCAGGTTCATCTAGACAAGACTGCAGCAATAATTCAGACACAGCATGGGTTTGTTAAGGGAAAGTCTTGTCTGACAAATTTGATAGGATATTATGATGTGGTTACAAAGTAACTGGATGCAAAAAATAATTTTGATATCATATATTTGGATTTCAGGAAAGCTTTTGACACTATTGCGCATGGAAGACTATTGTACAAATTGGAGCAGAATGGTATTAAGGGTAAGTTGCTACAATGGATAAAAGGATGGTTAAGTGGGAGAAGACAGAGGATGGTAATCAATGGATGCTGCTCTTCGTGGACTAATGTTATTAGTGGAGTCCCATAGGGTTCGGTGTTGGGTCCACTGCTGTTTTGTATATTTATCAATGATATTGATGAAGGTTTATCAGGCTTAATGTCGAAGGTTGCAGATGATACAAAGGTTGGCAGGGTTGTTAATGACAGTAATGGCAGTGTGCTACTGCAACAGGATCTAGATAATTTGGGCAGATGAGCTAAGAAGTGGCAACTGAAGTTTAACCTTGACAAATGCAAAGTACTGCATTTGGGTAGAAGTAACCCAAGAGAAACGTACCAACTGTGTGGTACTACACTTAAGGTGGTAGAAAATGGAAAAGACCTGGGAGTAATTGTGCAGTCAGATATGAAGTTTTCTGAGCAATGCAGACAGGCTGCCAGGGCAGGTCATGGGGTTTTGTCAATGATATATAAGAATTTTGCTAGCAGGAAGGAGGTGGTGATTGTCCTTCTGTATAAGGCAATGGTCAGGCCACGCCTTGAGTACTGCGTACAGGTCTGGGGGCCTCATTTTAGGAAGGATGTAGATTTACTTGAGCAAGTACAGAGAGGGCAACAAGATTGGTGAGGGGAATGAAGGGATCCTCTTATCAAGAGAGGCTTAAGTTCTGCAAATTGCAGTGGCTGGAGACTAGGCACCTGCGCGGTGATCTGATTGAGGTGTATAAGGCCTTGAATGGTTGAGAACACTGAATTCTGATGAGATCCTTCCACTTATTCAGATTACGAAATTCAAATTAAGAAAGGACAGATGTAGAATAGATGTGCGGAAATTTGCCTTTAGCCAGCGGGTGGTTAATTACTGGAACAAACTTCCATCTGTCGTTGTGGAAGTTGATAGGTTGAATAAATTTAAGGAGGAACTGGACAGGCATTTGGAGGGAATGGCGTGTGGTTTTTTTTTTTTTTTGTTTTTTTTTTGGCTGATGCTGCATAAGCTCATACACTTGCTTTCTTACATCACATGCCACTGCTACTACTACTACACTGGTCTGCATAGATTTTGATGCTTCCAAAATTCATGGTTGTTCCTGGGCATACTCTTTTTCTTATTATACTTTTGCTATTTCTAAAAATCCAAACAGTTTTTACCTATCACATACAGATTTTTTACAAACAGTATAGATTGTTTTCTTGGATATACATTCCATGCATATAAGCAATGTGTTACTATAGAACATTCAGTGAAAATACACCATTCTTTGTTCATAATAGTGAACTACATTGTAGCATAAAAGGCATAGATTTAAATTTATGCAATAAGCAACAATAGCCTTTCTCATTGGTGAAGCGTTACTTATTCAAAATAGTGCAATATATGGTAATTCGTTGTGAAGATAGTCAAAATGAGATACTATTAAATCGATGCCTTTTATACTACAATGTAGTTCACTATTATGAACAAAGAATGGTGCCTTTTTACAAATAAATGATGCCTTTTATACTGTAGTATAAAAGGCATCAATTACAATGTAGTTCATTATTATGAACAAAGAATGTTGTATTTTCACTGAACGTTCTATAGTCAATTTCAAGTTTGTGATGTATTATGCCTTGTGCATTTATTTTTAGTAACTATAAGCAATGTATGTACTACTTCCTTTGTGGCTGACAGGTTATATAAATGTGCCCAGACATGTTTAGACCTGCAAGTCTGGCAGCTATATAAATCACAGAGTGGGTTTTTTTTTCTTTTTTTTTGCATTCAGTTCTTCTCTGATGCAGTCATGCTAACCAGAATCTGTTAATGTGATTTTTATATTCTGTGACTTTGACAATGGTTAACTTGTTTTTTGTGAACAATTTATATATACTTTATTAGCTTTGCAGTAACCTCTTTGCAACAAAACAAAGGCACAATATAACATCATTTGTGAAAAATGTACATGCAACATACTTTGGAATTAAATTAGGTGACCAAGATAAAAGTTCCCTGCCCCTCCATAAAATGTCCCATAATTGTGGAAATCTGGATTTAAAAAAAAAAAAACACATTTGCCATCATTTCTATGGTATGGAGCAGTGGTATCCAACCTTTTCCCATTACAGGGGCCATATTCAAAGTTAGATTTGTTTTGCAGGCCGCAATGAGTGATTTGAAAAAAATTGGTGTGTTACATTTTCCATATCTTGTTACACATAAAAGGAAGTTTCTATTTTCATGTTACCGTATTTATTTTCAGGCTATATATATATATATATATATATATATATATACACCTAATTCTGTTTTTACACGATAGATACGTTCCTGAAAAATACGTGTAAAAAAAATTCGTGTAAAAAAAGACATTGTATTTATGGAAGAAAAGAAGATTGGTTCCGGATCTAAAAAAATCAGTAAAAATAATTAAAAAAAAAACATAAAAATATTTGTTTTAAGCTTATTATTTTATTTAAACAAAATACACATGTAATAATATGTAATTAAAATGTATTAAAATAAATTTGTATGCATATGAAATGAAAAAAAATTCTTCATGAACAAAAAAATCTGTTTTACGCATAACAAGATTTTATTCATTTTCACTTTCTGATAATAAACGGCGCATATGTTTGCGTACGACTGGAATATCACTGCCATCACTAGAAATGTTGTGGACATTGTCTTCTTCCTCTATTAATGAAATTCTTTCTGTGATCTCTTGAGCAAAATCAGCACGAGTCTCCTCTGGTGCTGATGTTTCACCGGTTTTACGAACGAATTCAGTTATTAATGGTTGTGTTCGTGTTTTGGTTAGGCCGTTATATAATTCTCTGTAAGAGGCTGTCAACAACTTCAGTTCACGTTGAAACTTCCCAGCGCGTTCCTCATTAGGGTCATTTTTGACAAAATGATTACCTAATTTTCTGGCCAGTTCCAGACCTTCTTTTATTAAATCTGCATTTAGAACAGGATCATTTTCTTCATTATCACTACGTTCTGTGGGATAAGGAGTCCCAAGGACAACCTCTAATATTTCATCTTCGCTTAGGGCTTTGTCGGTTAACAATTCATCAATATCTTCAAACGATAGATCATCGAATCCTTCTCCACCAATTTTGTGTGCCATTGTAATGATGTTGGGAAATTCGGTCGTATTAGGGATGATGGGATCTTTGCTTTTTACACATTGTGGCCAAACCGCTTTCCAACACGCATTTAAAGTTGCTGGTTTTAATTCAGTTAACGCTAATCCAACTTGACTGATACAATCCATAATTGAGAATTTCTTCCACACATCAATGACTGTTAGTGTTTCATCATTCAGCTTGTCCAAAACGTGTTGGAATGCTCGTTTTACGTAGTATGTTTTAATTGTCGCAATTATACCTTGGTCTAGCGGTTGTATCAAAGATGTAGTATTAGGTGGCAGAAATAAAATTTGTACGTTTGGGTGTTCCAAGACAGGATGGCCGGGTGCATTGTCAAGAATCAGAAGAACTTTAAATTCGAGACCTTTCAAATTCATATAACGTCTGACTTCTGGATGAAACATTTGTTGAACCATTCTGTAAAAATAGTAGTGGTCACCCAGGCCTTCTTGTTTGCCATCCAGTGAACAGGCAGTTTATTGATATCTACACCTTTCATTGAACGTGGGTTTAGGGCTCGATTTACCAGCAGTGGTTTCAACATACGATCTGCTGAAGCGTTGGAGGAAAATAATAACGTCACGCGATCCTTAGCTACCTTAAAACCACCAGCAGTTTTCTGCGATTTGGCTACATACGTTCTGTTGCATTCGTTTCCAGAAGAAACCAGTTTCATTTGCATTCCACACTTGATCAGGAGTGTATCCTCCATCTTCAATAATTTTTGCAAGTTCCTGCTGGAATACTTTAGCAGCCGATTCATCTGCAGATGCAGTTTCACCTTTAATTTTTATATTATGAAGAGCATTCCTTTTAAGAAACCCTGTCATCCAACCTGTACTCACAGAAAATTCATACTTTCTGTTTAACTGAGATGAAGTGCTTGGCTCCTTTTCTTTAATCTGTTTGTAAATTCTTAGTGCTGTTTGCTTGATGCCATTTCCATCTACTGGTACTCTTTTTTGTGACTGATCTTCTATCCATATTACTAGGGCCTTTTCCATTTCTTCCTTGACAATATCTCTTGTATATGATGATGAATTAACACTTACTTTTGTTCCAGAACATACCGACTTCCTAATTGCAGCTTCATTTTTCTTAATAGTTCTTACGGTAGCTTCATGTACACCAAAATGCTTTCCTAGAGACGTAGCCACTTGTCCAGTTGCAAGACGATCTAAAATTTGAATTTTAAGTTCCAAAGAATTCGTTTTCCTTTTCATTTTGGTAATAGGTGAATTATTCGACATTATATAAGGGCTACCGAAAAATATCTCAGTTATAATTAATAAAAAAAGGTATGGAAAATTTGTAAACTTACAATTTATTGACTATCGGCAAAATTAATAAATTTATATGTGCACAAATTTCACTAAAGATTCTTTCACTTTGAAATAGAGCTTACTACTACATGTCTTCCGAAGGTACAATGCACGAATACCGTAAATGTGCACCAAATTCAATAAAAACGTTGATGATTCATAGATACCTAGACGTACACATTGGTAAGCAAAAGCACGCGTTTCAAAACGCACACACTAGCTGTTATCCAATCTATTGGTGCGTGTAATATAGAAATGATACTAATATGCCACAAATAAAAAAAAAATTCTTACAATTTAGGCAAAAAAAAATTCATAGAAATCGTGTTAAATCAAAATGACTCGTGTAAAAAGAGAATGAAATATTTATTTAGAATTCGTGTTAAATCGAATTCGTGTAAAAAAAGTTCGTGCAAAAACAGAATTAGGTGTATATATATATATATATATAAAAATGCAAATCCCCAATGTTTTTATGTGCAAAAAATCTATGCCAGTGATTTATTTTTAAAATATGACTTACTTTTGTTTTTAAATACCCACTTTAGAAAATTTACAACCTGAAAAGGACGACTGCTTTTCAATATTGAGGTGAATAAATAAATATAACGATACACCTAAATTTGAAGATATTCGAAAATTTTATTAAGTACAATACACAATAAAATTTATTGAACAAAACTTAACATTTAATGATATGATTCAGGCTGGATATTTTTAAATAATTGTTCAAAATTTGGTTGAAAATTTGTGACACCAATTCTCAATTATGGAATGAATATGCTCATCTGCTATTCTGTTTCTTTTTAAATATTCATTTTATTTCATGCATGAAAAAATTTGCTAGCAAATACACGTTGATCTGAACAAAGTAGCCATTTTCATGGTATTTTCTTTTATTAGTGAAATCTTCAGAAGGGAGAGCCTTGCAGAATTAAAGTAATTTATTTTCACAGTCCATATACTTATTTCCAAACCATGTTTTGGCTTGAAGATTAATAATTTCAAGTTGTAAGGTGGGATAGTAGTTTTCAGCCACAGATGTAGATGGATTCTCAGAAAAGCTTACGTCTTTTTCATGGGATCTTATATCAGCAAATTGACTTTCAAACTCATCAAAAAGTAAATGTATTAACGAGAGGCAACAATTCTTTGGAAATATGTTTCTCTTTTGGCTTGGTAAGAAATTCAAAGTGAACTGAATTGTCTTGCTCAATTTGGTATTTAAATAATAATAACTTAACCAGAAATGATTGACTAGAAATGTCTGTAAGAATTGCAAGATCAAACAGTCACTCCATATTTGATAATTGTTTTATTGGTTTCCCTTTTTCTGGCATAATAATATCAATTTCATGACGCAGTTTAAAGAAATTTCAAACTTTGCCATGACTAAGCCATCTCACTGCACTATGTAAAATTACATCTTCGTATTCAGCTTCAATTTCAGAAAGAAACTGATTAAAGCCATGTGATCTTATAAAATTTACAGTTGAAATAACCACATTCATAATGTGTTGGTTTTTTTTTTTTTTTTTTGGTAGTTGTTGGCGCATTGGCTTCTGTGGCCATAATGCACCTCCCAAGGTTTTTGCAGTACTTTGATCCAAGCCCGAGGCGGGATTCGAACTCGCGCCCTTTGGGTTTCCAGGCAGGCACTTCACCAACCCGGCTAGCCCGGTCGGCTAATGTGTTGGTAATCTAATACTTTATCACAGAGAGCTTCTTGAGGCACAATGCAGTGAATTCCAATTGATTTTCTGCACTGTCAGTTGTGACTCCTACCAAGTTTTTATTATTTAATCCTAATTTTCAATAGATTAGGCAAAAATTTTTAAAAATTTTCACATGTAGTTGTTCAGTGCATACTCTGTAGATCAGCTAAATCTTCAACTCATACAAAATTATCATTAATTCCACATATGAAGACGAGGAGTTGGACTGTGTCACATTTACATCAGTACTGTCATCTAGTGCCACACTAAAATATTTCATTTGTTTGATGTTTTCCAAAAGTTAGCATTAGCATTAGTAGAGGCATTTGATGCAAGAAAGCAAGCTTATGCAGCATCAGCCAAAAAAAAAAAAAAAAAAAAAACCCCACTTCCACTTCACCCCTCTGTTCGTTCAAAATACCTGTCCAGCTGAGCCTTAAACTTATTTAGGCTATCAACCTCCACGACAAGGGATGGAAGTCTGTTCCACCAACCAACCACCCACTGGCTAAAGGCAAATTTCCGCACGTCTATCCTACATCTGTCTTTCCTCAATTTGAATTTATGCCCTCTCAGGTGATTATTCTGAGCTAGAGGAAGAATCCCATCAGCATTGAGCATGCTCAAACCATTCAAGGCTTTATACACCTCTATCAGATCACCTCGCTGGTGCCTAGTCTCCAGACACTGTAATTTGCAAAACTTAAGCCTTTCTTCGTAAGAGCACCCCTTTGTTCCATTCACTAATCTTGTTGCCCTTCTCTGTACTCGTTCCAGCAGCTCTACATCCTTCTTGAAATGAGGCCTCCAGACCTGTATACAGTACTCTAGGTGTGGCCTGACCATTGCCTAATACAAGGAAATAATCACCTCCTTATCGCTGCTGGAAAAATTCCTGTATATCATTGACAATACTCCATGAGCTACTCTTGCAGCCCATCTGCACTGCTCAGAGAACTTCATATCAGCCTGCACAACCACCCCCAAATCCCTTTCATTCTCTACCACTGTCAGTGTAGTACCACAGATTTGATACGTTGCTCTGGGGTTGCTGTTTCCCATGTGTAGTACTTTACATTTGTCAATGTTAAACTTCATTTGCCACCTCTCAGCCCATCTGCTCAACCTTTCCAGATCCTGTTGCAGCAGCATAGTGTCAGTAGTGTCCTTGACAACCCTGCCAACCTTTGTATCGTCTGCAAACTTGGACATTAAGCTTGATATACCATCATCAATATCATTTATAAATACAGAAAACAATAATGGACCCAACACTGAGCCCTGAGGGACTCCACTAATAACATTAGTCCACGATGAGCAGTGTCCATTGATTACCACTCTCTGTCTTCTCCCCCTCAACCACCCCTTTATCCATAGCAGCAATTTGCCTCCAATGTCACACTGCTCCAATTTGTGTAGCAGTCTTCCATGTGCAACAGTATCAAAACCCTTTCTAAGATCCAAGTATATAATATCAAAGCTATTCCATGCATCCAGTTCTTTTGTGACTGCATCATAGTATCCAATCAAATTGTTCAGGCAAGGCTTCCCCTTAACAAAACCATGCTGTGTCCGAGTTATAACTGAAGTCTTGTCTAAATAATCCTGCAGTGCTTCTTTAACCAGTGCCTCCATTAATTTTCCTGGAACAGAAGTTAAGCTCACAGGTCTATAATTACTTGTGTCAGCCTTTGATCCTCCTTTGTGAATTGGGGTCACATTTGCACATTTCCAGTCTATGGGTACCTCCCCTGAGTCCAAGGAAGCTCTCATAATTATGGCTAAGGGTTTGCTTACTTCCTTTGCTGCCTCCTTTAATATAACTGGATAGTTCCCATCCACCCCGGGTGCCTTTCTTGTGTTTATCTTCAACAATTTCTCCTCCACTTTACTCCCAGTTATTTCAAGATTCTGTAGCTTACTGCTAGAGTTGAATACCCCTCTGGCATTCCCCTCGCTGAATAACTCCTCATGTGTGAATGTCGATGCAAAATATTCATTTAGTTTGTCAGCTACCTGAGCAGGATCATCAACAGTTGACCCATCAATATCAAGTGGACCAATCTGATTCATCCCCTTCCTTCTAGAGTTTACATAAGTAAAGAACTCTTTGATGTTTTTCTTTGCATCCCTTGCCAAGGATTTCTCGTAATCTGCCTTCGCCTGCCTAACCTCCTTTGTAACTTGGTTGCATATCAACTTGTATCTGTCATAGGCTTCTGTGTCATGTGTTAATTTGTAAGTATCCCATGCATTTTTCTTCTCTGCCATATGCCTCATTAGTTCATCTGACATCCATTTTGGCCTAAACCTTGAACAATATTTCTTAGTTGGTATGTAAAGCCTAGTAGCTTCCAAGATAAGTTCTTTGAATGCTTCCCATTTTGAATTTGCTGTTGGTAACATCATCAGTTGGTCCCACTGTATAGAATTTAAATACTGTCTCAGTCCATTGTAGTCACCTTTACGGAAGCAATAACCCTTCCCTTTACCCCTAATGGTAGTTACCTCTTTGAGTAAATCCCACTTCAGCACACTGTGATCACTGCCACCTAGTGGTTCATTTATCTGCAGATTCTTAATGCATGAAGAATCACTGCTGATAATCAAATCAAGAGTATTACTCCCTCTAGTTACCTCCCGAACATGCTGATGTAGAAAACAATCATCCAATAAATCCACAAAAGCCCTGCTAGTGTGTGAGTGACCAGCCCCCAAATTCCAGTCAATATCTGGGAAATTAAAATCTCCCATTATACGACTCTCTGATTTACTGGCCCACTCTATTTCCCTGTACAGTTTCTTATTATACTCATCAGAGTCATTAGGCCTATAGCACACTCCTACTCTCAATTTTGATCTCCCAATGCTTATGTCACACCAAACTGACTCAACACTGCACTGTCCAGCGATGTCGACTGGCTTCACTTCCTTGGTTTTTATGTGTTTCTTAACTAATAGCATAACCCCTCCCCCCTTCCTATCCTGTCTATCCTTTCTGTAGACGTTTTACTCCCAAAATTCCAGTTCTGCGTCCCTTATATCTGTGTGACACCACGTCTCTGATATCCCAACAATGTCTGCCTTTGATGTTTTGAGCAATACCTCAAATTCATCAAGTTTGTTTACTAAACTCCTAGCATTGGTGTACACGCAAGTATACCTGCACCTGTTTCTATTCTTAGCTACCCTAACACAAACCATGTGTTTACTTGTACCGCAATGGCTCCCAGCAGTCTCTGAAATATCATGCATCTTGTTTTTCAGGCTTCTGCTCATTCTAATAGAAGCAGTGCAAGAATCTCTTTCACCTCTGCCAGTGGCTACTGTCAATCTATTAGTCTTTGTTTCCCCCCAAGCTAGCAGTTTTCCGACCCAACTAACACTGCCTCGATAGCATCAGCAAATATTCTTGCACCCTTTCTATTTAAGTGTATCCCATCCCTGTAGAAGCAATCTCTCCTGTTAACAAGTACAGTCCAGGCTGAAAAAAATTCTACCCCTTGAGCCTTGCACAATCTTTACAGGGCTGAATTGATCGACAAGGCTCTCATCATATACTCCCTCCTATCGTGTCTGGGCAGAATTGCAGACACTTTCAAATTCAACCCTAATTCTCGGCTTTTGTTCAACAGTGACCTGTACTTGTTAAGTAATTCTGCCAGTCTCCTACTCTTAATATCATTAGTGCCAACGTGTACAACTATATCACCTTTTGTGCCCTTAAAAGTTGTTCGAACATATTCTTTCCAATGTTTTCTACCCTTTGCACAACTGTTTGTTGTGACAAAATATTGTCTTGCATTATTGTTTGTTTCTCTGGAAGAATTTCTTCCACAACTTTTAACAAACATGTAACAAATTCACCATCACTGAATGGTTTGCTCTCAAAAGCGATCAAATTTGCAACTTGATAACTGGCACTTACAGCAGATAAATTCCTTTGTTTTGTTGTTTTCATAATTCATTTTGTAACTTTGAACACTTTTCTTTTTGCAACACTCCTTTATATTGACCAAAAGATTTTGTTTGGAATCAGAATGTGGTGTTAAATTATATTCTTTAAAAACTGACACAGTCTCCTTAAACATTGCCAAACACACTGCTTTCTCGTCATACTCAATGAAGAAATCCGTCCACCTTTGTTTAAAAACACAACACTTCAAATGGACTTTCTTCTTTCAGAACATTTTTAAGGATGATTTTTTAATTCAATACAATGAACAAGTTATATCAAAATAGTAGAATTTCATAATATGAAAAGATTGATACATACAAAACTATATTTAGCATACATCTGGATACACTAAAGGGTATGTCTGTCAAGGGCAAAAGTTGATGATGTTGTAGAGAAAATATCTTTTCAGGGCACAAAAGGTGATATTGTTGTACACGTTGGAACTAAGAGTATGAGATCTGCAGATTTACTCAACAAGTACAGGTCAATATTGGAAAAAAGTCACGAGTTACAGTTGAATGTGAAAGTGTCTGCAATTCTGCCCAGACACGATAGGAGGGAGTATATGATGAGAGCCTTGTCAATCAATTTGGCCCTGGAGAGATTGTGCAAGGCTCAAAGGGTAGAATTTTTTTCAGCCTGGTCTGTGCTTGTTGATAGGAGAGACTGCTTCTACAGGGATGGGATACACTTAAACAGAAAGGATGCAAGAATATTTGCTGATGCTATTGAGGCAGTGTTAGGTGGGTCGAAAAAATGTTGGCATGGGGAGGGGGGGGTACACAGATTAAAGGTTAACAGTGGCCGCAAGCAGAGGCAAAAGTGATTCTTGCACTGCTTCTATTAGAATGGGCAGCAGACTTGAAAGCAAGGTAATGGAGATTTCCAGGACTGCTGGGAGTCATAGTGGAACAAGTAAATACATGGGCTGTGTTAGGGTGGCTAGGAGCAGGAACAGGTGCATGTATACTTGCACATACAACAATGCCAGGAGTATAGTTAATAAATTTGATGAGCTTGAAGTGCTAGTGAAGACATCAAAGGCAGATATTGTTGGGATATCAGAGACGTGGCGTCACACAGATATAGGCAGTGCAGAGTTGGAATTTGGGGAGTACAATGTGTATAGGAAGGATAGACAGGATAGGAAGGGAGGAGGGGTTATGCTGTAGTTAAGAAACACAAAATCTAAGGAAGTGCATCCAATTGATGTTGGTGGACAATGCGGTGTTGAGTCTGTATGGTGTGAAATAAGCACTGGGAAAGGAAAAATGAGTAGGTGTGTGTTATAGGCCTAGTGAATCTGATGAGTATAATGAGCAATTGTGCAGAGAAATAGAGTGGGCCAGTAAATCAGAATGTCTTATAATGGGAGATTTAACTTTCCAGATATTGACTGGAACTTGTGGGTCGGTCACTCGCACACTAGCAAGACTTTTGTGGATTCATTGGATGACTGTTTTCTACAGCAACATGTTTGAGAAGCAACCAGAGGGGGTAATACTCTTGATCTGATTATCAGTAGTGATTCTTCATGCATTAAGAATCTGCAGATAAAGGAACCACTGTGCGACAGTGATCACAATGTATTGATGTGGGAATTATTTAAAGATGTAACTGTCATCAAGGCTAAAGGGAAGGGCTTTTTCTTTCGTAAAGATGATTACAGAGGTCTCAGACAGTTTTAAATTCTGTACAGTGGGATCAACTGATGATGTTACCAACAGTGAATGTTGTTACCTTCAGGGACTTAATTTTGTAGGCAACTAGGATTTTCATTCCAACTAAAAAATACTGTTCAAGGTTTAGGCCTAAATGGATGTCATATGAATTAATGAGGCTAGTGGCAGAGAAAAAGAATGTATGGGATACATATAAAGTATCAGGCGATACAGAAGCCTATGGCAGGTATAAACTAGTCTGTAATCAAGTCACAAAGGAGGTTAGGCAGGCAAAGGCAGATTATGAGAAATCTTTGGCAAAGGATGCAAAGAAAAACAGCAAGGAGTTCTTTACTTACGTAAACTCTAGAAGGAAAGGGGTGAATCAGATTGGACTGCTTCACATAGATGGGTTGACTGTTGATGATCATGCTCAGGTAGCTGATAAACTGAATGAGTATTTTGCATCTACATTCACACAAGAGGAGTTATTGAATGAGGGGAGTGCCAGATGTTTATCAAGCACTAACAGGGAGCTAAGTGATTTTGTAATAACTGAGAGCAAAGTGGAGGAGAAATTGTTGAAGTTAAACAAAAGGAAGGCACCTGAGGTGGACGGGATCTATCCAGTTATGTTAAAGGAGGCAGCAAAGGAAATAAGCAAACCCTTAGCCATAATTATGAGAGCTTCCTTGGACTCAGGGGAGGTCCCCATGGACTGGAGGTGTGCAAATGTATCACCAATTCACAAAAGGAGGTTCAAAAGGTGAACAAGTAACTACAGACCTGTTAGTTTAACTTGTGTTCCGGGGAAAATAATGGAATCACTGGTTAAAGAAGCATTGCAGGATCATCTAGACAAGACACAGCATGGGTTTGTCAAAGGGAGGTATCGTCTGACCAATTTGATTGCTTACTATGATGTGGTCACAAAGGAAATGAATGCAAAAAATAATTTTGATATCATATACTTGGATTTCAGGAAAGCTTTTTATACTGTTGCACATGGGAGGCTGCTGTACAAATTGGAGAGGTACGGCATCAAGGGTCAGCTGCTACAATGGATAAAGGGATGGTTGAGTGGGAGACAACAGAGTGGTAATCAATGGACACTGCTCTTCGGGATAAATGTTATTAGTAGAGTTCCCCGGGGTTCGGTGTTGGTTCCATTGTTGTTTTGTATATTTATCAATGATATTGAAGAAGGTATATCAGGTTTAATGTCCAAGTTTGCAGATGATACAAAGGTTGGCAGGGTTGTTAACGACAGTAATGACAGTATGCTCCTCCAACTGGATCTAGATAAGTTGGGCAAATGGGCTGAGAAGTGGCAACTGGAGTTTAACATTGACAAATGCAAAGTACTGCATATGGGTAGCAATAACCAAAGAGAAACGTACCAACTGGGTGGTATTACACTCAAGGAAGTGGAAAGTGAAAAAGACCTTGGGGGTAATTGTGCAGCCAAATATGAGGTTAGCTGAGCAGTGCAGACAGGCTGCCAGGGCAGGTCATGGAGTCTTGTCAATGATATATAGGAATTTTGCTAGCAGGGACAGGGAGGTGACAATCCCGTTATACAAGGCAATGGTCAGGCCACACCTAGAGTACTGTGTACAGGTCTGGAGGCCTCATTTTAGGAAGGATGGAGAGTTGCTAGAATGAGTACAAAGAAGGGCAACAAGATTGGTGAAGGGAACAAAGGGGTACTTTTACCAAGAAAGGCTTAAGTTCTGAAAATTGCAGTGCTTGGGAGTAGGCACCTGCGAGCTGATCTGATTGAGGTATATAAGGTCTTGAATGGGTGGAGCAAGCTGAATACTGATAGGATTCTTCGTCTTGCTCAAACTAAGAACCTGAGGGGGAACAGTTTCAAATTGAGGAAAGATAGTTGTAGAATAGATGTGTGGAAATTTGCCTTTAGCCAGCAGATAGTTTATTGGTGGAACAGGCTTCCATCTTTTGTTGTGTAATCCTAATCTTACTGCACTCAACTAATGTATGCGTTTGATACATGTCAGGCTCGACACATGCCTGACACGACTCTCTAAAATGCTGCTTTAGTTCACTTTCTGCACAGGCCATAGATTGTACACTGATACAGAGGGACCCTCAAGATCATATTAATCACTACTAGTTTTATTCCATAAATGCAGCAGGCCATGATTTGAAGACCAATAATGGCACTGTATACCTCAACAAAATTCAGCCGTAAGGCCAGCACCACATGGACAAAAACTATCAGTACCACCTCCACCAGTTCTATTAGAATCTGTTATCAAATTCCAAATCTGAATTTGTGATTTGTAGGTAAGCTATTGTGATGAATAATTTCATAACCCTGTCCCATATCTGTTTACACAAAATTAACTCTACTATCATTGAGAAATTTAAATTACTGACAGGATCAGCAGAGCTTCTAGGGTCAAGACTGAAATCCAAGAATCTGTAACTACAGGATGTCTTTTCATAGTATAGATATTGTGAAAAAGAAATTTGGTTCCCCAGTTTTCTGAAGAATGGCTCAATCATATATTGCAACAATATTCCAACAGTTATTGAACTTTTATGTAATTTTCTAGCAAACAAAAGAATGGAGGTTACATACTGACTCACAAAAGCAAAGCCTCAAAGGAGTTCTTCATAATAAGTACAAATATGCATCTATTTCTGTAGGTCATTCAGCATACTTAATAGTAAAATATTAAAAATGAGTTTTTTTTTTTTTTTTTTTTTCTGGCAAAAAAAATCTCATTACAAGAATCATGGTTGGCTAGTGCATAGCGATTTTTAAGTAATTGTGTGCAACTTGGCCAACAACTTGGTTACTTTTTTTGCAAGTGGGATAGATGAGCAAGAAGTGAACGTTGGGAAAGGAAAATATAGCAAATGAAACAGTCTCTGACACCAGGTTCAAATAACATTAAAGACAAGCCAACAGTAGATCAAAACAAAGTACTGTTACCTCCTCTGCATGTAAAGCTAGGTTTAATGAAACAGATTATCCATGCTTCAATAAAAAAAACAATATTGTTTCAAGTATTTATTTGTTTGTTATTTTGGTTTTTAGGAGCATTAGCAACTAAGGCCATATTGCTGCGGGGATATGCCGTGGTCATTCCCTGACCTTTCCACATCCTCCATATTTGGTGGTCACAGGCTCAAGTTTCAAGTATGACTAAATATCACTAAATTTCCATTTCTTACCTACAAAAAAATAAAAACAGATATTTCTTTTCGACCACAAATCCACACACTGTTGCTAACTTTATGTATTTGAAGACTCCGTGAACCAAAATGAAAAAGAAGCTTGGACTGGCTCTAAAAATGTGGTACACAATTTTTTGGGACACAATAAATACCTTGATTATGAGATGATCAAGACTAACATGGTGAAGATGTTCAGAAAACTAGGCTGCAATATGAGGGTTAAGGCACTCTTCTTGCACTCTCATTTCAACTACAGTGGATTCCGGTTATTTGGGCCACTGGTTAATCGGGGCAGCTGTTTATTTGGGGCAAATCTTAAAAAACAGAAACCAATTGAGAAAACAGCCAGGATTTACTTCGCTTAATTGGGACAGCATGCCGTTTAATCGGGACTGGAGATTACCCTACGATTGTCTCCAACGGTACGACGTGGTTTGGTCGAAATTCTGGAAGTCACAACGATAAAACAATAAAAACAATTAGCAGTCACTTGTTTATTGGGCTTTTCTGTTAGTGAAATCTATCATAAACGGACAGTAAACTCGATCTTACTGAATTTGCAATAATACTGACAGCTGGAATTCTGTGGGTTATTGTGGTGACATGTGTTTACAATTCCATGAAATCTTCAATCATAAAAAAATTAATTTTTAGATTTCTCTTCATTCCTATTTTTAAAGTTTTGTAACTCGTTACTCCGTTCTCACTTGCGCGTATTGTGTTACTTGCAATTTGTGTGTGCCATGTTCTTTGTTATTGATTGCTTATCTTTTTACTGTTTTAAATTTTAACCCCCACCCACAAATGTCAGTGAACAGAATGTCAACTAGTTCGTATGTACATATTACAGTAGGTATTAATTATTCTGATTATCACGTATATTCTTCCGATTTTCACGTATTTTTTAATTGGTAAGGTAATAAAGGGTAAATTTGTGCTTAATATATCTTTGCTTTTATAGCCTGTGGATAATATTCCTCCTATTTTCGCTAATTAGAATCGCTGTTTAATAGAATAAAAATTCAATTCACAAACATGATCACAATGACCGGTGCTTACTGCACATTGTATGGTGAACGGTACTTTACTATCCTGAGTTCATCGTAACGTGATTTGATTGTACAGTGAACCAATTGTAAAGGGGGGGGGGGGTTACATTGTATTTTCAACTTTTTACGTGAAACTTCAGATAATTGGGGCAGCCGCTTAATCGGGCCAAAATGCACTAGTCCTGATGTGTCCCAAATAATCGGAATGGACTGTATTTCACAAAAAATTTACGTACAATGAAATCTCAATATAGCATCATCCCTGTAAAGTGCAAATGAATACTTGTGAACTGATCTCCATACATATTAATGGGGGGAATTCCTCAGTAAAGGATCAACCCCCACAATCTGCAGTTTCTGTGAATTACAATATGTACAATTTTTCAATGCAAACGAACCCAATTTAATGCCGATCTTGCATACCAGTCTACCTTGTTTTTTTATTTATGGAATACAGTCAGCAAGTAATATTTTTCAAACCATCATGAAAATCATTTTTTGCCTTGTAAATAAAAAGGTGAACTCAGTGAATTCCCAACCACTCAGTTACCTGCTATTTTCATATTTTTAAGCACTCCTTGCATTTGTCTCATGCTGCTAAATCAGGGGTTCTAATAAAAAAATAATAAAAAAAATGTTTTACTTTCATGCTTCAAGTGCCTTCCTGCATTCGTTACAGCTTTAAACAATTATTTTTTTTTAACATTATTACTAAATGTATTTTGGTATTATTACTATTAAATATCAATTTTAGAAAGCATCTTTTTTCTATTAAGTTAATTTAGGGGTACTAACTTTCTCAAAATGAGTAAAATGACAGTATTGAATGTGACAAAAAAAACATAAAAAAAAAAATTCCCTGGTAATAGCCAGCAGATGATCACAGACCATTTTTCTGCTGTATGAGGTAAACCAATAGCCGGTGCTGTGTTGCAGATGTTTTTAGTCAACTAAAGAAGTGGCTGAATCAAAAAAGTGAACTGTGAAGTGGCTTAAAGGACCAAAACCATGAAAATCTGGAGGATGTGTTTTGCACAGGTTAATGCAAGAAATAGAACGGTAACTGATGAAATAATTAAGGAGCAGGCAAAATTAATGGAAGAATAAATGGGGATCAGAGATTTTGTGTATGGTAATGGTTGGTTGCATCGCTTTAAGTAGTACCATCCATCAACTGATTCAATGAAACAAATATGGAGAAACAACAGAACCTGACAAGGAATCAGTAGAATGATACTGTCAAAGAATATTATTAAAAAGTATGGTCAACTAGATATTTATAATGTAGATGAAACAGCTCTCTTTCAGAGAATGCAACCAGACAAAACAATAGAGTGATACCCTGAAAAGGTGTAGAAAAATAAAAGCAAGGGCCACTCTTGAATTCTTTACATTTGCTGATGGGAGTGGCAAAGGGCAACAAAGCATCGGTGCTTTAAGAATTTCAACCCATCAATTTACATAAATTATAGACATAATAGTAAAGCACAGATGACTACAGTAGAATTTTGCAAGCAGCTACAAAATTTCAACGAGGAAATGAGAATTAAAAATCACAATATGCTTTTGCTTTTATATAATGCTTCATGCCACAAGGCAGTGGATACTAGTAATATAGCAATCAAGTTCCTACTTCCTAATTGCAGAGGTTTCCTACAGTCACTTAATGCTGGAATTATTGAGTTTTAAGACACATTATAGACAACATCAAGTGAAGAAGATAGTAGAGAGAGTTAGTAATTGTTCATTTGAATGGTCCTTGAAAGATGCATTATATATTATCAAACTTATTGAAGACATACCCTAGCTAAGGAGGCTAGGGTATGTCTTCAATAAATTCATCGATTCCTTAAAGAGAACTCAGATGACAAAGACCTAATGAACATGTTGTAGCTCTAGACTTTTCTATAAGTAAAATTGACGACAAAAAGAAAATTCAGACAAAACTGGATAAGTGAGTTTTACAATATTTTTATTTACTCTGTAGTAAAATCCTGTAATGCATAACATTTTTTCAATATCCTAGATAATTATTGCAAATGAAGCAAATTTTTATTTCTTGTAATTATTATTAACTTTTACTTTGTGTATCCAGATAATCTCTAAATATTTTTCTATCTGCATTATTTTTTTCTTTCTATCATTCATATGCACAAATATATTTCAATATTCCCTTTTTCTCCTGAGAAAATGTCATAATTCTTCAACTGCCAAAATAATTACTTTATATAGTTCTTACTGTTTGAAGTACCACGATTCAGTGCCACCCCCAATTTAGTGCCAATGTCAGAGGCAAACAAATGGTGGTGCTAAATCAAGGTTCAACTGTAGTTTAAGCGAAGGACAGGGGGGAAAATTCCATCAGGATATAAAATAAAAGGAAAAAGGTACCAAGAGGGATGTAATATCAATATGATGATCAACTTCTGCTCAAAGCTAAAAAGAGGGACAACCAATGAGACTAGCTGCCTCAGTAAGTCCAAAGGGCACCAGTTAAAGCCAGTTTAGTGTAAGAAATCTAGTTTGCTGCCATCTAGGCTTGACAGGAGGATGTGGCCTTTGATTTTTCTGTTTTTATGTATCTTTATTGGTATTTTTATATAAAAAATATAACTATTTGTAAAATCTGTAAAAACACAAAATAAACCAGAACTATGAAGCGCTTTCACCAATATCTCTATTTCTTTTATTTATAAAAAAAATTCTGATAGTATAGAGCAAATTTCAAAATTTCCATTAAAACCGAGTTTACATTTCTTATTAGCAGTAAAACAAACTTTCTTAAAATGCAAACCAGTGTAATTGATAAAGCAGAAACACAAATATGCTACTGTTCATATCCTCTACGAGAATAGTTTCAGCTTGGGATACTTTGCAAAAATTCGTGTCCATTACTACAATGTTAGCAGTGTTAGGAATAAATTCTCGTAAATTAGAAACTTCACTCCTAGAATAGGATTTTCGTTGTACAATGTCACACCAAATCATGGCTTAGA